>NC_045949.1:24294915-24602415 GCF_004382195.2 Drosophila sechellia | reverse complement strand
AACTTGGTATTTGAAGGAGTATGTGAGTATAATGTACCGACTGTTAAATTTACTTTAAATAGTAAAGTATATACATCTGCAATATCAAATGATGCATAGTATCGCTTGTGGCATGAGAGGTTGGGACATATAAGTGTTGGAAAATTCTTAAAAATTAAACGAGATGGCTTGTTTGAAGATAGTGAACTTATAAAAAAAACGTACAAGTAAATAGTAGTAAATTATGTGAGGCGTGTATTAACGGAAAGCAATCAAGACTAAAATTTGAAAGACACAAAAATAAAAAAAAAATATTGAACACCCACTATTTGTAATTCATTCGGATGTATGCGGTCCGATTACACCCTCAACTATTGATAATTAAAACTACTATGTAGTATTTATTGATCAATATACATATCGGAGCGTTGGCATTTTCTTGCGCCTGATCTCCCATGTTGGCAAATAAACTTTTCGAGTGAAGCGAATTCCAACCGGCGTGCGCGATCGTTTGTATGCAACTGCTCGCATTTTCTACGCATCGATCTATCCTTTACACACCCTAGCTGGACTACTCTTGGCGACAGCGCGACAACGCCGTCGCCTCACTCATAACGGTACTTTGGCGCCAGTCATATTCTACGTTGTAGTCAAATTCTAAGAATGACCTCACAATATACCAAAACTCATTGCGCAGCTGCGTCTTGCAAGCGCAGTGGTCAAACCATGTTAATAATGTGACAGACACGTACAGTGGTCAAAATACATTCGTAATGCGACATACACATTATTGTGTGACGTATTTAATAACTTATAAATCGGACGTGTTCTTTGTATTTAAAGATTTTGTAGCAAAGTGTGAGGCTCATATCAATTTAAAAATGGTTAATCCATATATCGATAATGGAAGAGAATACTCTCTAATGAAATGCGTGAATTTTGTGTCGAAAAAGGTATCACCCCACAAAGGTATTACCCCACAACTAAATGGTGTTGCAGAGCGGATGATTAAAACAATCACTGAAAAAGCTCTATGATTAACTGTACTAAACTAAATAAAAGTTTTTGGGGTGAAGCAGTTTTGACAGCAACATATTTAATTAACAGATCCGCATGTAGAGCTCTAAAAAATATTTGAAAAACACCATTTGAGATGTGTCATAAAAATAAAACAGTATTGAAATACCTAAAGATATTTGGCTCGACAGTATATGCACTAAATAAAGTGCGAAAGCGAAAATTTGACGAGAAATCGATCAAAACTATACTTGTCGGATATGAGCCAAATGGCTATAAGTTGTGGAATGAGAACTCGAGAAAATTTATGGCAGCTAGAGATGTAGTGGTGGATGAAATAAACATGAAATCGTTGACTTCCAGTGAAAATGACTCTGTGGAAAAACATGATGTTTTTGACCAATACAGTGATTCTCTAATTGAAGAGAATGAAGAGTCGAATTTTCCATTGCAGGAAAATTGTGAATCTACGGATTCGAAGTCTGATGAAAATCCAAATGAAAATTTCACTTGTCTCGAGTAACCGATCCAGTGGCTGAAACTGGTGATAAAATAAAAGAAAATAAAAACAATAACAAATTAGACGCAGTGAGAGAATTAAAGATAAACCAAAAACCTATATGATATAGATTTTTAGAAAAGTGTCTGATGAATACCCAAATGTGTTTAAATGATATACCCAATAAATATGAAGAGACTCGTGAAGACAGAACCTTGTGGGAGGATGCCATTAAAGACGAACTAAATTCTTATTTTGTAAATAATATAATAATTTCTACTAGTGATTCCGACAGAATGTCTTAATTTAAAACATATATTTTAAATATGATTCAAATGACCGATCTAAATGTAATACGATATTTTATTGCCATAAAAATTGAAAGAAAAAATGATCAAATTTGTCTCAGTCAATCTGCATATATTAAAATTGTTTTAAAAAAATGCAATATGGAAGATTGTAATCCAGTCGGGACTCCTCTTCCAAGCAAAATAAATTATGAGGCTTTGCAAGTAGAAGAGTCATATGAAGCACCATGTAGGAATTTGATTGGTGGTTTAATGTACGTTATGTTATGTACACGACCGGATTTAAGTACATCGATAAGTATCTTAAGTCGATATACTAACTACAATAATAGAGAATTATGGCAATGTCATAAAAGAATTTTAAGATATCTAAAGGGAACTGTCAATTTAATGTTATCATTTAAAAGGAATTTGAAAGTAAATAAAATTCTTATGGGGTATGTTGATTCTGATGGGGCCGGAAATGAGACTGACAGAAGAAATACTACAGGGTATATATTTAAAATGTTTGAAAATTGTTCAATTTGCTGGAGTACTATGAAACAAATATCTGTTGCTGCTCCATCTACCGAAGCTGTATATATGGCCTTATTCGAAGGAGTATTTAAAAGGGAACTAATTCTATTTATTAAGGTTTCAAAAGGAATCATTCAGTAATTCCTCTGAACATAACCTAATGTGTGATAAAGATAAATGAGACCAAGTGGTATCTTAATTATAAAGTACAAAAGAAAGAAAAATCTAGTCTAGTTATCAATTACTTAAAATGTAATATATTATATTATCCTCCGGGTAAGGAGATCGCTGGGGTGTACCCTCTTCAGTCTTCGGAGGGAGATGGGATCAGCTAGGATAGTTACTAGTCGGTTCGGGTGGGCCATAAGCCTGTCGGCATAACGGCTTCTGTGGAAATTAATCTGATCCCCAAGAAGGGTAACTTTCAGATCTCTTTCGATGACCATGTTCGTCACGTACCAGGGGAGCCCAGATGCGTGACGTGCAGCTCTCGACTGGACCACACGGAGCCTATTAAGCTGGGATTTGGCGGCAGTTCCCCACACCTGGATGGCATAACTCCACGTTGGAGCGAGAATGGCTTTGATTAAAAGAGCCTTAGAGCTCATTTGAAGTTTGCTGGAGTGGAAGAGCCAGTCGAGCTTTTTTAGCTTCGCCAGTGACTTAGATTTGACCGACGTGGTGTGGGCCCTCCAGGTCAGTCTCCGATCTAGATGAACTCCTAGGTAGCAGTGCGATCTAGCATTGGTGATAGGGCTTCCATCAAAGGTCAGATCTGTGCAGGTTCCGGGTCGCAGGGAAAAAGTTACACAGGCTGACTTTGAGGAGTTAATGGCCACATTCCATTTGGCAGTCCATTTTTCGATTGCGTGCAGCCATTCCTGGACTGCGTTGGAGGCAGTTTGCAGTGAAGGATGAGACACCAGCATGGCAGTGTCATCGGCGTAAGTGGCCAGGAGCAGCTGAGCCGTGGGGACTTCGGCGTTGTTTGCGGGAGATGGCATGTCAGCAGTGTACAGGGTGTATAGGAAGGGCCCAAGAACACTTCCCTGTGGAACTCCTGCGTGAATCTCTTCCAGGCTGGATCGAGCATCACGCACTGCAACGTCGAACGTCCGATTAGAGATGAACGATCTCAGGATGGCATAGTAGGGAGCAGGAAGGAGAGCTTTCATCTTGTATAGAAGGCCCTCATGCCACACCTTGTCAAACGCTTGCTTCACGTTTAGAAAGATGCCGACCGTGTAGAGTTTGTGCTCGAAGCCATGCGTCACCTGGTTTACCAGTCGATGTATTTGTTCAGGGCAGCCGTGGGACTTCCTGAAACCAAATTGGTGTGGAGGTATGTGGTTCACTACTTGCGGCAGTTCCATCAGGCGGGCTAAGAGTATTCTCTGAAAAATCTTAGAGAATGTTGATAGCAGGCTGATTGGGCGATCTGCGTTGGCGGCTTTCCGGCTTTAGGTATCATGATGATACGTGCTCCCTTCCATTGCCTTGGAAAGTGCCCTAGCCTTAGCATGGCATTAAAAATTTTTACTAAGGCTAGGACTCCTTTGCGTGGCAGAGACTTCGCTGCACGGTTGTCGATGCTATCGTAACCAGGGGTTTTCTTGATGTGTAGCGTCTTCAGCTGCATCATGACTTCCTTCGGTGTGGTATGCCTAATGGGGCGAGCCGGTACAGTCGGAGCGTCCAGAAAGTTATTGATTTCTACGCGGTTTGAGTCGTCTGTTAGGTTAAAGGGCAAGAAGGTGGAGGTCAGGTGCAAAGCAAACGCCCTCGCTTTTTCATCGTCCGTCTTGAGCCAGAGGCCACTTTGACTCAGGACGGGAGATTGAAGCATCGGCTGTCTCTATTTCTTGTGAGCCTCCATAACGAGAAGTTGCTGTTGTTATCTGGGCCAGTACCCTCCAGCAGGGTATCCAGATTTTCTCGTCGGGTCTTGGCTAGCAAACGATACAGTCTGTTTGTGGTACTAGAGTATAGCTGCTTGATGCTTGGATCTCCTGTGGCGATATACCGTCTCCTGAGGCGCCTTTTGTGGGAGAGCAGCTCCCTAGCCTCCAAGCTCAAGATGGGAGCCCTCCTTGCGGTCGTGTGACGAGCTTGATGTGGGGGAGGTGTGGCCCTCCGTGCTGCTTCCGCGATTGTAGCTACGAGGTAATCTACATATGCTTCCAGACTATTGCAGGTGTCAATGGGGATGTTGAGATCAACTGTGGCCTCGATGTGCTCCTTGAAGGCCACAGTATTTGCAGTAGGTGACAGCATTTTAGTGAAACCTTTGAATAGCTGGGCGTCTTCATCCAGCACAAACAGCAGGGGGAGATGGTCAGACGACAGTTCTGTCAGGGTTTGCACGTTGATTTCTTGCTGTCTGAATCCTTTAGAGATCCCGAAATCGATGGCACTTGGAGTGACACTTGTTCGAAAGGTATAGCAAGTAGCTTCTCCAGTTGCAACGATGTCGATACCTTTGCCCGCCAGAGCGGAGAACAGCACCCTGCCTCTAGTGCACATCCTGTAGTTTCCCCACCATCTGTGCTTTGCGTTCCAATCACCTGCCGCTAGGAACTTAGTGCCAAATTGAGCGATGATCAGCTCAACGTCAGCCTCCGTCCACCTGAGGTTAGGAGGGCAGTATACTGAGGCAATGTTAAAAGTACCCCTGCTTGCCGTCAGCTGGATAACTGCTGCCTGGATGTGATTTTCCGACAGGGTGGAGAAGAGTTGATGGGAGATGAGTGATCTAATAAGGATCGCCGCACCTTCGCGTTTGCTGTCATTCGGGTGGTTGACAGTGGGGAGGGTAAAGCCAGGAACTCTGAAAGTGGACCGGGAAACGAAATGGGTTTCCGACAGCAGGAGGATGTCGATTTCGTGAAGCTCGATGAAGGCGAGGATCTCATTGGTCTTCGAGGAGGCCCCATTGGCATTCCAAGCTGCTATCTTAAGAGGACCCATTTTGAGGAGCAGGAGGGAAGGTGCGATTTTGCAGGAGCAGTTGCATTAGTGTTTCAACTAGTGACATCATCCTGTCAAGCCTAGAAAACAGCTGTTCCAGCTTGGACTCAAGGTTGGCGCTTGCAGGGGGGACAGTAACGGCAGGCTTGGCGACGGGCTGACTTCCTCTGACTATACTAGCAAAGGAAGGCTTTCCAGACATGTGGACTGGTGAACTAGGTTCATTGACTTTCCGTTGATGTTTGCGGTTAGAAGCCTCTAGCAGGTATTTTTAGCAACCTTTAAAGTGTACAAGTAAATAGTAGTAAATTATGTGAGGCGTGTATTAACGGAAAGCAATCAAGACTAAAATTTGAAAGACACAAAAATAAAAAAAAAATATTGAACACCCACTATTTGTAATTCATTCGGATGTATGCGGTCCGATTACACCCTCAACTATTGATAATTAAAACTACTATGTAGTATTTATTGATCAATATACATATCGGAGCGTTGGCATTTTCTTGCGCCTGATCTCCCATGTTGGCAAATAAACTTTTCGAGTGAAGCGAATTCCAACCGGCGTGCGCGATCGTTTGTATGCAACTGCTCGCATTTTCTACGCATCGATCTATCCTTTACACACCCTAGCTGGACTACTCTTGGCGACAGCGCGACAACGCCGTCGCCTCACTCATAACGGTACTTTGGCGCCAGTCATATTCTACGTTGTAGTCAAATTCTAAGAATGACCTCACAATATACCAAAACTCATTGCGCAGCTGCGTCTTGCAAGCGCAGTGGTCAAACCATGTTAATAATGTGACAGACACGTACAGTGGTCAAAATACATTCGTAATGCGACATACACATTATTGTGTGACGTATTTAATAACTTATAAATCGGACGTGTTCTTTGTATTTAAAGATTTTGTAGCAAAGTGTGAGGCTCATATCAATTTAAAAATGGTTAATCCATATATCGATAATGGAAGAGAATACTCTCTAATGAAATGCGTGAATTTTGTGTCGAAAAAGGTATCACCCCACAAAGGTATTACCCCACAACTAAATGGTGTTGCAGAGCGGATGATTAAAACAATCACTGAAAAAGCTCTATGATTAACTGTACTAAACTAAATAAAAGTTTTTGGGGTGAAGCAGTTTTGACAGCAACATATTTAATTAACAGATCCGCATGTAGAGCTCTAAAAAATATTTGAAAAACACCATTTGAGATGTGTCATAAAAATAAAACAGTATTGAAATACCTAAAGATATTTGGCTCGACAGTATATGCACTAAATAAAGTGCGAAAGCGAAAATTTGACGAGAAATCGATCAAAACTATACTTGTCGGATATGAGCCAAATGGCTATAAGTTGTGGAATGAGAACTCGAGAAAATTTATGGCAGCTAGAGATGTAGTGGTGGATGAAATAAACATGAAATCGTTGACTTCCAGTGAAAATGACTCTGTGGAAAAACATGATGTTTTTGACCAATACAGTGATTCTCTAATTGAAGAGAATGAAGAGTCGAATTTTCCATTGCAGGAAAATTGTGAATCTACGGATTCGAAGTCTGATGAAAATCCAAATGAAAATTTCACTTGTCTCGAGTAACCGATCCAGTGGCTGAAACTGGTGATAAAATAAAAGAAAATAAAAACAATAATAAATTAGACGCAGTGAGAGAATTAAAGATAAACCAAAAACCTATATGATATAGATTTTTAGAAAAGTGTCTGATGAATACCCAAATGTGTTTAAATGATATACCCAATAAATATGAAGAGACTCGTGAAGACAGAACCTTGTGGGAGGATGCCATTAAAGACGAACTAAATTCTTATTTTGTAAATAATATAATAATTTCTACTAGTGATTCCGACAGAATGTCTAAATTTAAAACATATATTTTAAATATGATTCAAATGACCGATCTAAATGTAATACGATATTTTATTGCCATAAAAATTGAAAGAAAAAATGATCAAATTTGTCTCAGTCAATCTGCATATATTAAAATTGTTTTAAAAAAATGCAATATGGAAGATTGTAATCCAGTCGGGACTCCTCTTCCAAGCAAAATAAATTATGAGGCTTTGCAAGTAGAAGAGTCATATGAAGCACCATGTAGGAATTTGATTGGTGGTTTAATGTACGTTATGTTATGTACACGACCGGATTTAAGTACATCGATAAGTATCTTAAGTCGATATACTAACTACAATAATAGAGAATTATGGCAATGTCATAAAAGAATTTTAAGATATCTAAAGGGAACTGTCAATTTAATGTTATCATTTAAAAGGAATTTGAAAGTAAATAAAATTCTTATGGGGTATGTTGATTCTGATGGGGCCGGAAATGAGACTGACAGAAGAAATACTACAGGGTATATATTTAAAATGTTTGAAAATTGTTCAATTTGCTGGAGTACTATGAAACAAATATCTGTTGCTGCTCCATCTACCGAAGCTGTATATATGGCCTTATTCGAAGGAGTATTTAAAAGGGAACTAATTCTATTTATTAAGGTTTCAAAAGGAATCATTCAGTAATTCCTCTGAACATAACCTAATGTGTGATAAAGATAAATGAGACCAAGTGGTATCTTAATTATAAAGTACAAAAGAAAGAAAAATCTAGTCTAGTTATCAATTACTTAAAATGTAATATATTATATTATCCTCCGGGTAAGGAGATCGCTGGGGTGTACCCTCTTCAGTCTTCGGAGGGAGATGGGATCAGCTAGGATAGTTACTAGTCGGTTCGGGTGGGCCATAAGCCTGTCGGCATAACGGCTTCTGTGGAAATTAATCTGATCCCCAAGAAGGGTAACTTTCAGATCTCTTTCGATGACCATGTTCGTCACGTACCAGGGGAGCCCAGATGCGTGACGTGCAGCTCTCGACTGGACCACACGGAGCCTATTAAGCTGGGATTTGGCGGCAGTTCCCCACACCTGGATGGCATAACTCCACGTTGGAGCGAGAATGGCTTTGATTAAAAGAGCCTTAGAGCTCATTTGAAGTTTGCTGGAGTGGAAGAGCCAGTCGAGCTTTTTTAGCTTCGCCAGTGACTTAGATTTGACCGACGTGATGTGGGCCCTCCAGGTCAGTCTCCGATCTAGATGAACTCCTAGGTAGCAGTGCGATCTAGCATTGGTGATAGGGCTTCCATCAAAGGTCAGATCTGTGCAGGTTCCGGGTCGCAGGGAAAAAGTTACACAGGCTGACTTTGAGGAGTTAATGGCCACATTCCATTTGGCAGTCCATTTTTCGATTGCGTGCAGCCATTCCTGGACTGCGTTGGAGGCAGTTTGCAGTGAAGGATGAGACACCAGCATGGCAGTGTCATCGGCGTAAGTGGCCAGGAGCAGCTGAGCCGTGGGGACTTCGGCGTTGTTTGCGGGAGATGGCATGTCAGCAGTGTACAGGGTGTATAGGAAGGGCCCAAGAACACTTTCCTGTGGAACTCCTGCGTGAATCTCTTCCAGGCTGGATCGAGCATCACGCACTGCAACGTCGAACGTCCGATTAGAGATGAACGATCTCAGGATGGCATAGTAGGGAGCAGGAAGGAGAGCTTTCATCTTGTATAGAAGGCCCTCATGCCACACCTTGTCAAACTCTTGCTTCACGTTTAGAAAGACGCCGACCGTGTAGAGTTTGTGCTCGAAGCCATGCGTCACCTGGTTTACCAGTCGATGTATTTGTTCAGGGCAGCCGTGGGACTTCCTGAAACCAAATTGGTGTGGAGGTATGTGGTTCACTACTTGCGGCAGTTCCATCAGGCGGGCTAAGAGTATTCTCTGAAAAATCTTAGAGAATGTTGATAGCAGGCTGATTGGGCGATCTGCGTTGGCGGCTTTCCGGCTTTAGGTATCATGATGATACGTGCTCCCTTCCATTGCCTTGGAAAGTGCCCTAGCCTTAGCATGGCATTAAAAATTTTTACTAAGGCTAGGACTCCTTTGCGTGGCAGAGACTTCGCTGCACGGTTGTCGATGCTATCGTAACCAGGGGTTTTCTTGATGTGTAGCGTCTTCAGCTGCATCATGACTTCCTTCGGTGTGGTATGCCTAATGGGGCGAGCCGGTACAGTCGGAGCGTCCAGAAAGTTATTGATTTCTACGCGGTTTGAGTCGTCTGTTAGGTTAAAGGGCAAGAAGGTGGAGGTCAGGTGCAAAGCAAACGCCCTCGCTTTTTCATCGTCCGTCTTGAGCCAGAGGCCACTTTGACTCAGGACGGGAGATTGAAGCATCGGCTGTCTCTATTTCTTGTGAGCCTCCATAACGAGAAGTTGCTGTTGTTATCTGGGCCAGTACCCTCCAGCAGGGTATCCAGATTTTCTCGTCGGGTCTTGGCTAGC
Source organism: Drosophila sechellia (assembly GCF_004382195.2). NCBI lineage: Eukaryota > Metazoa > Arthropoda > Insecta > Diptera > Drosophilidae > Drosophila > Drosophila sechellia. Next base: position 24,592,768 of record NC_045949.1, on the reverse strand, counting down.
AAACGATACAGTCTGTTTGTGGTACTAGAGTATAGCTGCTTGATGCTTGGATCTCCTGTGGCGATATACCGTCTCCTGAGGCGCCTTTTGTGGGAGAGCAGCTCCCTAGCCTCCAAGCTCAAGATGGGAGCCCTCCTTGCGGTCGTGTGACGAGCTTGATGTGGGGGAGGTGTGGCCCTCCGTGCTGCTTCCGCGATTGTAGCTACGAGGTAATCTACATATGCTTCCAGACTATTGCAGGTGTCAATGGGGATGTTGAGATCAACTGTGGCCTCGATGTGCTCCTTGAAGGCCACAGTATTTGCAGTAGGTGACAGCATTTTAGTGAAACCTTTGAATAGCTGGGCGTCTTCATCCAGCACAAACAGCAGGGGGAGATGGTCAGACGACAGTTCTGTCAGGGTTTGCACGTTGATTTCTTGCTGTCTGAATCCTTTAGAGATCCCGAAATCGATGGCACTTGGAGTGACACTTGTTCGAAAGGTATAGCAAGTAGCTTCTCCAGTTGCAACGATGTCGATACCTTTGCCCGCCAGAGCGGAGAACAGCACCCTGCCTCTAGTGCACATCCTGTAGTTTCCCCACCATCTGTGCTTTGCGTTCCAATCACCTGCCGCTAGGAACTTAGTGCCAAATTGAGCGATGATCAGCTCAACGTCAGCCTCCGTCCACCTGAGGTTAGGAGGGCAGTATACTGAGGCAATGTTAAAAGTACCCCTGCTTGCCGTCAGCTGGATAACTGCTGCCTGGATGTGATTTTCCGACAGGGTGGAGAAGAGTTGATGGGAGATGAGTGATCTAATAAGGATCGCCGCACCTTCGCGTTTGCTGTCATTCGGGTGGTTGGCAGTGGGGAGGGTAAAGCCAGGAACTCTGAAAGTGGACCGGGAAACGAAATGGGTTTCCGACAGCAGGAGGATGTCGATTTCGTGAAGCTCGATGAAGGCGAGGATCTCATTGGTCTTCGAGGAGGCCCCATTGGCATTCCAAGCTGCTATCTTAAGAGGACCCATTTTGAGGAGCAGGAGGGAAGGTGCGATTTTGCAGGAGCAGTTGCATTAGTGTTTCAACTAGTGACATCATCCTGTCAAGCCTAGAAAACAGCTGTTCCAGCTTGGACTCAAGGTTGGCGCTTGCAGGGGGGACAGTAACGGCAGGCTTGGCGACGGGCTGACTTCCTCTGACTATACTAGCAAAGGAAGGCTTTCCAGACATGTGGACTGGTGAACTAGGTTCATTGACTTTCCGTTGATGTTTGCGGTTAGAAGCCTCTAGCAGGTATTTTTAGCAACCTTTAAAGTTGGCTGCATGGGGGCCGCCACAGTGAAAACAGAATCTGGCCTCGTCCAGTTCCAACTTGCACTCTGCAGGGGGTGATTTTCTCCGCATTCTCTGCATATATAGTGCCGAGAACAATATGCCTTGGTATGACCATAGCCTTGGCACCTGTGGCATTGAATCGGTTCCGATTGCTTACGGGGTTTCTCCCAAGTTACCCTGTGCCTGCAGACAATCGGAATGCCCTTTACTTGATTGTTGTTCTCAGCTTTTTTGAGGTCAATGAACCTCATATTAAGAGGAAGAGAGGTAGCCTTGTTGCGCGGAGTATAAATCCGTACAACGTTATGTCCTTCGTTCTGGAGGGCTGCGATGATATCCTCCGATGGGACTCCGTGGTGAATATTGCGCATGACAATCTTGTAGGGTCGGTAGCTGATGGTGATGGAAAAGGGATCCTTTGTCGAGAAAGTGCCGGGCCACCAGCCTGTAGCTTTCTGGGGAATTGCACTGAACAGCGCAATCTCCCGAATTCAGGGCCTGGATTGTATAGGAGTCTCCCACAAGAGCGTCCAGCTCGCCGCGAAATGATGTGAAGTTCACCACATTGGGAAACATCATTCTAGGTACCTTAGAGTGACGGCTTGATTTCGGGACTGGTACAGTTTGGTGAGCACCTTTCAGCTGTTGTTTTTGTCCTGCTTTCCTTGCGGCACGGTTGAGGGCGGTATTCGAGGAGTATGGCTCGTCGTTGTCACTCGAAGATACCTCGCCCAGGACCATATCTTCCTCGTCGCTAAGGGCTTGGAAGCGATTGGCAGTGATTTTTGCCGGCTTATCAGACGCCACCTTTTTTACCATTTTAGGGGAGAGGACCGCACCTGCTCTCTTTATAATTCCTCTTTTCCTAGATTTAAAGGAGACATCCTGCCAGCCGGTGGTAGATTGTGGCTTCGCAATTGAGCTGACAGATGCACTGTTGTGAGTTGTACTGGCGGCAGTAGAGCATACGTTGCCGCTCAAGGAGGAGGTGAATATGTACGCAGACGAGATAGTCGAGCTGGTGGTGGTCAGTGTGAAGGTCGAGCTGCAGTAGGTATTAGAAATACTGGTAGTAGCGATGGCTGGATCTTCACTTTGCCAGCTCTTTGTCAATTGCTTCCGTATTTCTTTAGGGCCAGCGACAGCAATTAGCTTCATCGACTCATAATCGATAGATTTTTGCCGTGGATCGTTATCCATATTCAAAAACTGCTTAGCGACGACTCTAACCAGATAAAAGCTTACAGTTCAAGCAGCAGAGTGTCTAAGACAAGCGACCGCGTGGCCGCTGGGCAGCGGAGCCCCACTTCGTGCAAACAAATTCACAGTCTTTATTATAAGTTAAAGACGTTAAGTTCCACTACAATATCACTGATAGCGACTTAAGGGTCACTATTAACAATTTGTGCCACTATTTTGGATTTGATTTTAGTTTATAAATTCACGAACAAAAACTATAAACTCTGACCTAAGGAGTAAGGGAAGCATTATGGCTAAAATCATTGACGAATGAAATGAAATTAGAATTAAATGGTCCAATAGTTATTTTCGAGGATAACCTCTAGTTCTTCCTTTGTTGGAATTAACAAAAACGTTTAATAATACATACAAAACTCAACTGTGTAGTAGTAGTAGTAGTAATTGTATATAAATATAGTAGTACAAGCCCCATTGCAATATAAGAATGTAAGAACTAATTATAAGAGTCGCGAATGTAAATAGTATATAAATTATAAGTCGTTGGTTTATTTTAGTTATATTTATTTACCACTCTCCCGTTAGGGTCACAATATTTGGGTATTTATAATTACAAGGCGTAAGCCTCGGAGTATGATTTAAAACTAACTTAAGAATTCGGTCCCGGTTCAACTCCAGGCCTCTGGTCCGCAGCAGAACTGCTGGCAGAAGGCCAGGTCAGCAGTTCTGCATCAGGCCAATCCGTGCGGGCTCTGGGCAAATGCACCTGGAGTACGCGATCAGCAGTTTGTTTAGTGCGCGTGCAGACAACCGGATATGGCCTGCAATTCAGCAGTTTCACTCCGTGAGAACTGCTTGTGTTAACTTCTCCGCCTTTTAAGAGGTCGCCGTCCCGGTGACCCACTTGCTCCACATCACTGTTGTCTCCTGGCTTTGTGTGGCCCCTGGTCTTTAGGTGGTGGTAGCTCAACCAAATGGTGGAGCACAATAGGAAGCCAGCAAGTATGGCGAGGGAATTGCTGAGGAGGGACCCCAAGGTGAGTTTCTCTCTAAGAGTCCCGATGTGGTGAAGGTTCCTCAGACTTAGTTCGTGGAGGAGTGGAAGGCTTAACCTATTCTGATGAGCCGTGACGTTTACAACGGCGATGACCGACACAGCAGGTTTTTTATCTGAATTCCCTAGCTGATTAATGTACCAAGTCCCATTGAGGGCTACCTTTTCGGTGTATGTTACCAGGTAGGTACCCGACACTTTCTGGTCTTTCCCTTGGTTGTCGGTTATGGTCACGTTGGCATCATTCACAATGAGAGTGCCGTAATCTACAATGGTCACCGGATCCAGCTGGCCGGGAAGTGTAGAACAGTGTGCAAAGGCCCCGGAGATTATCTGCTGAGCGCAAGTTCCATTCTGCAGTTCTTTGCAGAAAGTGGCGCCGACCGTCGTCTTGCAGTTCCCGATGTTGATGTTCCGGGATCTGCATTCAGCCACCAGATTTCCGTCGTCGAAGTTCAAGATCTTGTTGTTGTGCTGGACCGGGAAGATTGTAATTTTCTTTAATCTTAGGGTTAGGGAATTTAATTAAAAAGTGTAAAATTTCTGTGTTTTGGAATACGCTTATGCTAGATACTTCTAGTAGCTCTATTAGACTAATGTCAATAGGCTGTTTGTCTCTGAATTCGCCAATATCGGTTTCGTCTAAAATTGATGGACTTACAATGTTCAGTTTTGCTAGGGTTAAGCCCATAAGAATATTTTCTAAATCTGTAATAACAGTTCTATTTTTAGCTAAAATGATCTCCAGTAAGTGTGTTTCTTTATCTGTTTCAGTTTTAGAAATTTGATTCTTTGCTGTTGCAAGTTCATTCAATCGTTTTTGGAATTTGATATTTAATTCTGTTTGGCTTTCCTCTGTTCTTATTAACTGCTCTTGATTGAATTTTATTTCTTCCCAATCGTTAAAGTCGGGGGTACCGGCAATGACCTTCAGTGCCGTTCCGATAAAATTTAAACTCCTAGCAGTCCTATGGTGGAATCTTAGATTGGCTACTAATTTGCGAAAGTGTGTCAAGTCCGTCATAATTACTGGTGTCCGGTGGTCGTCTGTAAATGTCCTTGTCATTGTCTCTGTCTGATCGGCGTAGTCCTCGTACGTTGTTATGTTTGTCGAGTGTTGCAAGTATCCGTACGATTCCCAGATGACGATTTCATTGTCCTCTATTGGGATGTAGTCTGCGTTCGTATAGTCGTTAAGTCGTACCGTCGCGTCTGTCTTAACAGCTATTAGTATAAGAATTAGAATGGGATACCGTAACCTAAAAAGATATAAAAAGATTGGAAACGGGGTAAGGACTCTTGCGAAGATGTTTATCGTAGATTGTCATTGTGGACCACCCTCCCCTTTATTAGGACCGTGGTTCCAAGGTCTGCCTCTATGGTTTCTTCTGAACATAGTGGGGAAAGATTGTTCCCTAATCGTTTGTTGGTTTTTAAGAACACATTTTCGCCAACTTGATAGTCCTTGTAGGTTCTATTTTTATTTACTTGATCAAGGGTGTTTTCCTGTGCTTGTTTAATTTTTCTGCTGATTTTTCTTTCGAATCCCGCAGACTTCGAGTGGATAATTTCTATCGGTTTTTCATTAGTTACTGAGTGAATTGAATTGTTGTACTTGTTGGTTGCCAACAGAATCAATTCGGTTGTGTCATTTAGGCCAGTTTCCAGCTTTAAGCATCTGGCTATTTCTGCCAGGGTACTGTGAAACCTTTCTACCTGACCGTTTGAGGTGCTGTGCAGAGGAGGGGCGTTGGAAATGGTGATATTAAAATGATTTAGCAACATTGTCTTAATGGTCTCGGAATTTAAGGATCTTTCGTTATCGCAGTAAATGGTTCTTATTTTTGGAAAGAAATTTATTATGTGTAATAGGGGAGATTTTACGTCCACAATAGCCCTCGATGCGATGGTTTGCACTGTGGCAAATTTCGAAAATTTATTCTGTTGTAAAGATGTCGATGTGGAGGATTTCCCCCACATAGGAAGGAATCAGTGTTTCTGCTACCGCTTGCTTGGGTGGATGACGTTTGTATTTAGCGATCTTGCAGTTCAAAGTTGTTTAGTAAAAAAAAAAGTAGTTTGGAAAAAGTAGTCCCTCAAGATTTGCTTTACGTCTTCTTGTGCTGCTCGGTGAGCTCTGTTATAACAATTTACCTCTGCTCAGATGTATTCGTTATGTCCTGCACAAAGCTTTTCGCATGCTTGAAAGTGGTGCTTGGGAACAATTCAACTAATCGGTGCTGGATAAATGCCAAGATCGGTAGGGAGCAATGTATTGCGTTAACTACTTCAGCATTTACCACGTCTTGTAATGCATTAAGAAGATTTTCTCGTTTAGAAATCCTTATTATGTGTCTCACCTTGCTTTTAAACAAGATGAATGTGTCTACCGAAAAACTGTTTCCTTCTTAGATTATTATTTGATTTCTGAAACAGTTTACCGGGTTGTCCGTTGTGTCAATAATGTAAGTTAGCGACTGTTCGCTGTGTATTGTTGCTACATCTGACTGTTCGTCATTTAGAACGTTTATCTTTTGGCGAGACAGCGCGTCTGCAACAAGATTTTCTTTGCCTGGTTTGTAGACCAATTTGGCGCCGTGATCATCGATAATTCCCTTCCAGCGTTTTAGTTTCGCGTTGTGGTTTTTATCCGAGACGGCAAAGGTAAGTGGTTGGTGATCGGTGAAGATCCGCAACCCTTTTACACCGTATAAGTAGTTTCGGAGGTTTTTCAGTGCCCAAACTATGGCGAGGAGCTCTCGCTCGTTGGTTGCATAATTTTTTTCACTATCTCTAAGGGCGCGTGATATCATTGTGATCGGGCGGCCGTCTTGAGATAGTACCGCTCCTAGACCAAAACCTGACGCATCCGTTGTCAAATCAAATGGTCTCTTAAAGTCTGGGTATGAAATCAGAACGTCTTCCGATGCCAAGATTTCTCTCAACCTGTTGAACGTTTCTTTCTGTTCTTTGGTCATATCGATGTCGATTTTCCTTGACTGATATTTGCTTGCTTTTCCATTTTCTCCCTTTAGGATATTCGTTAAAGGCCTTGCAATTGTCGCAAAGTCTTTTATAAAGCACCTATAGTAGCTTGCTAGTCCCAGAAATGATCTGAGTTCGAAAAGCGTTTTAGGTAAAGGGAATTCTTTTATGGCTTTGACCTTTTCAGGTGGGGTTCGTAGACCCCCTTGCGACACTATGAACCCCAAGTATTCAACGCTCTTTTTGAAGAACTTTGATTTCTCCTGGGATACTCTCATGCCTGCCTCCAAGAGTTTTCTTAAAACCCAATCCACGTCCTTAACGTGGTCTTCCTTTGTTTTGGAGAAAATTATGACGTCATCGACGTGTACGTAGCATATTTTTGAAATTCCATCTCTTAGGACGTCGTCAATGGCGCTTTGGAAAATGCTTGGGGCATTTTTAAGCCCAAATGGTAATCTACAAAATTCGTACTTGCCGTTGTTTATTGAAAATGCCGTCTTTTCTCTGTCTTTTTCTGCCAGCTCTATCTGGTGAAAGCCTGACTTAAGATCAAGTGTCGTAAAAAATTTTGACTTTCCCATATTTGACAGTATTGTCGAAATTTTTGGGATAGGGTATTTATCGTCAACTGTTCTCTGGTTTAGTTTCCTAAAATCGATAACTAGTAGGGCCCATCCGACCCAGGTCGGGTTGTTGTAGGGAGATTCGGATGGCCTTATTACGCCGTCCGCTAGAAGTTGTTTAACCTCTGCATTGACGAATTCGGTCACACCCATGGGATGCGGGTATGATTTTGAGTATACCGGCTCCCCATCTGTTTTAATTGTGGCGATAGTATGTATATTGAATGGAAATGCCTCGTCTGGGTCAGCGAAGGCTTTGTGTTTTTTAACTATCATTTTATCGAACGAGTTTTTAATAGCACGAGGAACGTCTCCATCATCGATTTTAATGAAGTTAACGTTTTCCGCCCTAGCAAACTGGCTCTTTTCAGTTCCGTTACTAGTATTTAAAACATTTCCAGTAAAATCAAGTTTCGCATTTACTTCTTTAAGTCGAGACCAATAATACCGTCAAAGTCTTTAAGATTGTTCAGAATAAAAAAGGGTATCTTTACGTTAAACACCGAAACTATACATTTTTTATCGATTTTGGTAAAGCCATGAATTGACTTTACAGTAAAGGGTTTTTCCGTTGCCACGACGCCTTTCAGCCCCGGGAGTGGAGTAATATAATTTTTTGAGGTGCCTGTATCTAGTAATAGTTTTATTTCTCCTCCTGCCACCGTACGTGTAATGTAGGGGAGCAGGGACTTTACCCTACAAAATTGCAGGAGTCCTCTGCATCCAGCTCGTCCTGTATTTCTATGGCGCTTGCCTGGGCAACGGAGTCATAATCTTCTTCGTCGGTGTTTTCCTCCGGCATGAAGTTGATTTTTTGCTGAGACCGTGCCGACCGCCCTCTTTGCCATGTTGTGGTTTGTTTGGACCGGAAGAAAGGGTCAAGTTCCATTGGCTCTAGCGCCGGTTGGCTTTGGCCATTACCTGCACTGTTGTGTTCTTGTGGGGTTCTTTTTAATCTTCCCTAATTTTTGTTGGGTTCTCCGTATGACTGAGAACTTTTCCAACCTGCTTGTTTCTGGTTGTTTGGCCTATAGGCTCTTTCTTCGTTATGTCGGGCGAACGTGGCCGCGAAAATACTTCTGTCGTTACTTGACTCAGCTTCTTGAGCTAACGCCAATGCTGATGGCAAGTCCCTGTGCTGTTCATTAAGGACGGTCGTTGCGGCTGCGTCGTGTGTCATTATTGTTTTGTTTGTAAGAAGCGTTAGCTTCCGTTCTATCTCATCATAGTATTTGAGTAGGGGTAACTCTCCCTGCCTTGACAAACTTAATTCTTGTTTTATTACGTGTGCCGGAGTTTTGTCCGCATACGTGAAGTCTAAGCGCGCTATTATGGCGTGAAAATTAAATACCGTGTTAAATGAGGCTAATACAGCAGACGCTGGGCCTCTTACTTTATTTTTTAGGATTCCGACGGCCTGATAATGTCGGCTGCTACCTTCGTAAGGCGCAAATATTTTGTAGGCTGCAGTGGCGGCCTGTCTCCAGGAAACATAATTTTCCTGCTTGCCGTCAAATTCTGGAACAGACTTGACCATATCAAGGGGCTCACTACACTCAATGTTTGGATTCAATTCGATTTCTTGGAATGTCTGGATTTTCGGTTTTTTATTTTTAAGTAAACTTAACTCCCCCATAATTGCGGTCAGTTTTGCTTCGAATAGTTCTTCCTGCCTTTGAAGTGCGCAGGCTATGGCAGCCTCCATACTAGCAATTTGTTCCGCCTGCATTTCTGTTGCCCTACTGTTTGACGAAATTTCAATTGTATTTATTTCTGGCACTTTTCTGTGTTCTAGGACTTCTTCGTCTGAGGAAATGTTCCCAGTATCCCTATACGTGAGACAGTTCTTTACGTAAAAAATTTTGCAGGTGTTATAGAACTAAATCAAGAGTTTGTAGAATATGGACCGTTCTCAGACTAGGGTTTCCAGGTGATGGGCTCTCAAGGCGAACGGCTTGCTCTTCGCAACCTCCTGTCCCTTGCTCTCTCCCGACCGGTCCCGCCAGACGCATGTCCAGTTCCTACAGACGCTCCGTGCAATCGCCCGTCTTACGCCGCAGTCTCTGTACCGATTCGTCTAGTGAAAGACGAACGTTCCACCCCCACACCTTCCTCAAGCTGGGGCGGCGGACATGGACGGGTGAGCTCGACGGCATCGTTTCTGCTGTCCTGCGGCTTGCGTTGTCCAGAACGATGTGGGCTGCGCTGCTGGGTACTAGACTTGTTGGGAATTGCTGTCGTCCGTGGACTCAACGGCTGAACCATCCAGTCTATCGCCGGGCGAAAGAACGTCTCGTAGCGATCTTGCTCCTTATTGACTCTCACGACTACAACTTCCTTGCAGATTCGTTGCCCTGCGTTGTTGACTCGTAGCCTCGCTAACATTGATTATTCCGCTTTCAGCGCAAGGCCCGCTTATATAAGCCTATATTAACCATTATTCCAGGATATCTCCAGTCTCCACAGCCAAGGTCAACTGCTTTGCCGTTATCACAGTCTAAAGTACAGCCTGATACTTTCCTTAAGTCGGCACGCCGGGCTCTCGGTTCTCCTGTTGTCTCACTCTAATTTCTGCCGCTTCACTCTTTCTCTTTACAGAGACTCCGTCTCTCCAAACTCTCTTCCTACGGACTCTGTCTCTCCAAACTCTCTTTCTACAGACTACGTTTTGCACTGCCTTTACTACACCATGATTTGTTGCGTAACGGGGGATAGGCAGATCCTCCTTTTGATATCTGTATTTGTGAACTTTTTTTCTAACTAAAAAATATTGTCTGCAGAGTTGCGAGTAAATTTTATGTGGTAGTAGATTGATGTTGTGTCGCACTTTTCTGCTTTCCTCTGACTTAACTTTAGTCTGGTTGTGTTTGGACAAATGATTCAGAGGCGCAGTCAAATGTAATAACGGGTTGGGTCCCAAAAGTTTGAATACCTAAACAAATTATATTTATCTTATACTTAACATGACCATATTTATATGCATACTTTTGGGAGGATTCTATTTAAGCTATGCGACAAGCTTTAAACAGAAAATTATAAAATCTTATGGTTGGTTCCTAAAATTTATCTATTTTTTGTGAAAATTTTTTTTACTTACCCGATAATGACCCAAGTTGTCAACAACACAAGTGAATGATATGTCACGTCCTAAGGGAACCGTTGTGTTACTTAACTTCGCCAGAAACTGTGGACCAATTTCATCGGACTCGCCTTTTCCTTAAATAGTAAATAATAAAAATGTCGAAATAAATAAATTGACTTTATATCATACTCATATAAAACATAGAAGTTTCTCTTTGAACGCTTAATAAAAGCACAATGAGCTTGCGGTTCATGGTAATATAAAACATACAAAATATATTATCGGTGTATTTGACTGTAGGAAGATCAACGAATATGAAGGAAAGTAACAACAGACCTAACCATATCATGCCCCAACTCAACTAGTGTCAAACATGCACTTGGCTTCTCTCACATTCACTATTCCATCGCTTTACTTAGGCACCGCCTAAGGCCATTCTGAAAAGTCATAATGAAACGCTGTTTGAAAAAAGCAAACTTTCTGGGACAGAAAGAAAACATTTGTTTTTGCTGAATTTTGAACTGATCATGCAGAAACAAACTAGTTGTACAATTTATGAAATGCTATTATTGTTATTTATTTTCGTGACGATTATAATGTCAATAATTTTGTTGACAAGAGCAGTCTACGCTAAATGAGTATTCAAGTTTCGATTTGCGTGGCGATGGTCAACGCGTTTAATATCCAGGAATCAACAGACTAATACAATCATTATCTCTTAATCCCTACATTTTAGTCAAAGCTTTACTTTTATCTTGAAAGCTTTGGGCGCATACATTTATCTCGCAGATCAGATGCTGCGTGGTAGTCTTAACTCTTCCCTTACTAAGACGAAGGCTGTCCCCAGACTTCATAAGGCTTTAAAGTTATCGGACAATTCACCCCAGTGGTGTAGTCTTGGTCCTCACGCTGAATAAAGCAACTAGTGGGGGGTATTAGGTGATAGTTTGATTGTGCAGTTGTTGATGAATTAAAATTAGTTGCAATAATCGGATACGAGCGAGATTTAAGATCTTTCTTCTATGCTGATTATTTGCTTATTTAATTATAAAATATTTACCTCTGATAAATTTATGTATACAGTGACAATAGAATTGGCTTGTATATAAAGTACAAAAATATAAGCTAGAATAACGAAATTTATAAGTCGTGATAAAATTTGATTCGTTACTGGGGTTTACGTAGAACGCTAATTGGTTAAATCCGGTTTTTTTTAAATTCAAATTATCGGGATAGGTTCCACCTGCCCGTTCGAAATACTATGGAGGCCTAATTGACTCGAAGTTTATAGATGGCTCAATGTCACAATATATTTTCTTCGAATGTGGGTAAAAGTTCATTCTTCCCAAGGATTTGTTTTTGCGGGTGACGATCATATTTGGCTTTTTTACAGACCGAGCAGTTACCCACAACACTACCACATTCCTTTCCCGGCTTATAAAAAATGTTAGCGTTGTTTCGTCAATGAACGCCTTCCACCTTTTGATTTTAGCGTTTGGGTTCCTATCTGACACGGCGAACGTTAACGACTGGTGGTTTGTGAAAATGTTCAGATTTTAAACACCATACAAATAGTTCCTTAAACTTCAAAGCCCATACAATGGACAAAAGTTATCGCTCGTTCGTTGCAAAACTTAGCTCTCTATCCTTCAAAGTCCCAGATATCATGGTAATAGGCTTGCCACCCTGTGATAGAACAGCACCCAGGCCATAGGTCGAAGCGTCCGTAGTTAAATCAAAGGGTTTTCCTTAATTAGGATAGAGTAACGTTACATATTCGGACACAAGAAAATTTTTATGTTTTTCAAAAGCAGTATCTTAGCAGGTATCTTTTTAGAGCAACGGGCTAAAACTTTACCGTTTCCTCCCTTAAGAATGTCATTAAGCGGTCAAGCCATAGAGACCGAGTCCTTAATAAAGCAACGATAATAACTTGCTAACCCCCCAAAAACGATCTAACATTGAACAAATATGTTGGTTTTTCATAACTATGGATAGCTTCTACTTTACTGGGATTGGTTGTAATACCACCCCTGGATACCACGAATCCTAAATATTTGACCTTTTCTTTGAAAAAGTGAGTCCTATTATGGCGTCAAAGCTTCAGAGGTCTGGGAGAATAAAGACCGGCACGTACTTGTTTAACAACTTAAGAAAGCATTTATATTTCACTGTCTTATAGCCCTAAAGCGATTGCGACTGCAAATTCTTTTTGTACCGGCGTTATGTACATTATTTCTAAAAGGAGCTGTATGTAGTTTTTTGAAGACCCGGTAACGATCAAAAGTTTTATGGTTCTCCCTGCTATCTTCCTTTTTATGAACGGTAGTAGGGACCTTTGGCTAAAAAATTTATATGATCATAATCTGTACGTTCGTATTCTGCATCCTCAAATGCTGCTTCTGCTTCTTCTTCATAATCATATCCGACTGTCTCAGCTGGATCCACCTCATGATCTAGATGGTCAACTTTTTGCCGCTTTGGCCCTGTAAACCAGCTTGTGCCACTATACGGTCATTTCGTTGCATGATCATCGCTCATTTGTACCTGAGCTGGCTTGTTATTGGCCGGCTTGTCTGTGTTAGAGTGTGTTAGTTCATAATAAAATTATGAAAAAATATCTAAAAAATTTCCAAAAATGTGGGCGTGGCAGTTTTACAAAACTTACAAAACTAATACAAAAATCAAAAGATAGCAAAAGATTTTTCAAAAGTGTCGCTGTGACTGTGGCAGTTTTCGGTTTTTTGAGGGCGTTACAGTGGGCGTGGCAACATTTGCCAGACAGGCAGACAAATTGCCCAGCTAGTGTATTCGTGTGAGTAGGTGGATTCAAAGGGGTCATCAGAGCATAGCTCTAAGGCGGGTGCTCATATGGATGGGAGGGCACAACGCGATCCTAATAACAGCTGTGGGTTCGCATTTTTGAATATCTCGTCATCGTCCCTAATTCTTAATTTGCTTACGCAAATTTTTTATTCTCTTTACCAGTAATATATTTCCCTTTCTATTGCCGAAGCAAGTTCAATTTTCAAACTATTCAATAATATAATAGGTAGGCCGTGCTTGAATAGGCTCGGATCGTAAAGCGTGCCCACGCATGCACCGATTCTCGGCGTCTCAGCACAGCACCTGTCCTTACACGTTAAAATAATAACTTTTTTTTATCAATTTAATAGTAAGTGTCGCCCAAGATAAGACTCATCGATAGATAAATTCAAACATATTTTCTGTACCATTCTTCAAACTTCAATTTCGTTTCAAAAATTCTCTAATCGGTTGGAAACCGAGAAGACATGACTTTAGCTTACCTCTTGGGTCCCCGTTTATCATTTGGAGGAAAAATATATGAAGCTCCCATCTCAGGAGGGTTTTCTGGCCTTTTTTGTGAACTATCACCTTTTTGCCTTAACTTCACTGCCGAAATTAAAACATTCTATGCTTACTGAAGCGTAGGAATATAGAGATTCAAGTCAACCAAAAAGACTGCACTATCTTTTCATTTCAGGGCAATAATTTTCACAATTTTTCGAACAGCCGTCGTCCGTTCGGAAACATCCAGCATAGAGTTCAGTTCAAACACCAATTACGCAAAGCAAGTTAATAAGTTGTTGCGAATTCAGTTCGTGAATTATTTCGTTTAGATATTTCATATCGTATATTTTAATTCTTTCTAAATCGGCAAGATGGGTAAGACCGATCGCCAGACAGAGCTTCACAGAAAGTAGAAGATTCTTTGTGCAATATGCAAACTTGAAATCGAGAAATTAGAAGAAAAGCTTGAAGCCGTGTGAAAACCTGTTATTCACAAGAGGTGCAGTTTAGAAAGAGCGATTTCTGCCCGGTGTGTAAAGCAGAACAGGGGCAGAGTAAAAGGTGCTACAACTCGGTCGAAATCGAAAAGTCGTCCGACTGATAGATCCCTATTCACTTAGGAAATTCACTGCTTTGTCAGTGAAATTGTGCATCAAAGAACGTTAACTCTTTCAAATATTAACAACAATTTTTAAGGGTACCCCTAAATCGGACGAATGTAGGTTCGCCTCTTTCACATAGATGCACAGCGAGAGACAGCGGAGTAAAACCAGAAAAGATCGTGCACATCCTGAACGGGTGGAAGATCAAGTACACCGGAACTGGAGTGCCAATAGACGATTTCTTTTATAGGGTCGAATCTTTAACTCATTTAACGCTAGAAGAAAATTTTGTACTTTTATGGGGATATGCTAGTGTATTATTTGAACGTAGAGCCAATGAAATTCGGCATCCCGAAGTCACCCGTCTACAATGACCGACTAAGAGGGGAGAAACATCATCCGCCTCAATTTTAATCACCCTATTACATAACAAAAGTAAAAAGGTCTTAGGGATGTCAAATCCTGAAAACATATGGAAATATGGGCCTGAATCAGGGAAAAAATTCTCGAAATTCGAAAAGAATTAAGTCGTTTTGGCAAAAAGTTAAGAACTGCAGGCTAGGGATCCAATACATAGGTACGATCCCTGTTGGAACTAAGGATTTTTTGCCTATTAGAGTATTGTATCGATTAGTGTAAGGATTGGTGGACTCGGGATCTTTAATAAGTTGCTTGGGAGGAAAATTAGCCAAAAAGTTCCTGAATATGGACTCTACCTACAGATAAAGGTGTAGGAATAATACGATAGCGTGATGAAAACGACAGAAGCAGAATCTATACTTAGGCATAGATTTTGGAAGTTCCTGAACTAGAGCTTCATGGACTGAGTCAAGACAGCACCGATATTGATGTTAACCGACATGACTTGTCCGTTGAAGAGAAAGCGAAGTTGACCAATGTAGTCAAACGGTTTCCGTCGGAAGAAGGGCTCGGGAAAGCAAACCTAATTTCGCATTCAATCGAAGTAGGAATGGTCAAATCAATCAAACACCGCCATTTTCCTATTTCCCCCGCTGTAATATATAGAGATAGATAGAAGGTTGCAGTAAGGAGTCGTTGAAGAGTCAGAGAGTGCATCTCATCTCATTTCCCATAGTTCTCGTGACTAAGCCTCGGATGTTAGGGATTTGTCTAGATTGTCGGAAAGTCAATAGCTTTACCGAAAAGGACGCTTACCCCCTGCCTCAAACTAGCAGCCGACTGCCAAAGGCGGAATCTATAAGCAGTATCGATCTAAAAGACGATTGTTGGCAGTTGCCGCTACACGTTAAGTCTCGAGTGAATGAAACGAGTGAAGTCTTTAGGCTTTTAGGCCTAATTGGTATTGGTTGAATCAGAAGTACTCCCGATAAGGTAAGGGACGTAACAGCCATTTCAGTACCCATGATGCAACAAACTTTACATAGTTTTATGGGATTGTGAGTGTGGTATCGGAAATGCCTGTCTAATTTCGCTTCGCGAAACTCCTGGGGCGTTAAAGGCTCTCGAGTCGGTAAAAGGTTGTCTCTGTAAAATTCCCATCTTGTGTAGTCCAGACTTCAGGACTTTATAGGTATCAAAGAAATGAGACGAACGTTCGATAGCACTTATTTCGAAGAAACTGAATCGTGCTCAGCGTAATTACACGGTAACCGAAAAAGATTTTTTGGAAGCTGTAGTTGCAGTAAAGAACTTTTGTGCTTATGAGGAGGGTCGCGAATTTACAATTGTTACGGGTCACTCCTCTTTGCGTTGGCTCATGTCGAATCAGGATCTTAATTCTTGGTAGCACACGCGTTGTCTCGTGTGAATGAAGACGAGTTTTCCTGATTGGAAATCGGGGACGGACACGTGTATCGAAAGCCGAACACTTAACGGTACCAACTGAGATGATCCCGGAAACTCTTTTCCAGGCTCACAACAGCCCTTTGGCTTGTCATGGAGTAATCCATAAAATGGTAAAGTGGTTGAAAAGGTATTAATTTTGGCCTCGGTTAGTGTCTGACGTAAAAGCTCATGTCAATGCATTTAAGACCTGAAAAACGACGAAGGCACCGAATCACGCTCTACGACTACCTTTGGGGAAGAAGATGTTCCGAAAGTTGAAGGAGACGTAAGAATTTCACACACTTTGACGCTCTATATTCTCCGCAAGCTAATACGTCGGAATCGCTCCGTAATAGCTGGGATTCAAGCGCATTTACGTCTTGATCAGAAGAATTGGGATGAGCAGGATATGTTGTGCGTTGCGAGTTTCGCATCATTCTAGCATAGGAACCAGTCCATACTACATTGCTTTTGGGAAGCATATGATAACGTCTGGGTCTACATATTCCTTATTGATAAAGTTGAACTTTCTAGATGATCGTTTTTTATTGTAGGACAGGCGAGAGAAGGCTACCACAGTAAAAGGCTCACGATGTCACGAGAACAGGTATAACTTACGCACTCGAGAAGTCACATTTGCGAAGGGATCAAAGCAATCAAAGCTGGTTCTAATCGGGCTTAAATGCTATACTTGGACCGATGTTTGTGAAAGCTAAAGTGAGGAAGAAGATCGGTATTTCATACTACGAGTTAGAAGACATGCAAGGTCGTATCCTAGGCAACTTTCAACCGGAAATGGCGTTGTCATCTAATATTGTTACCGGTATAGAAATATTAATAGAGATATATATTTATCGATAGAGCTATCGATATTCGGCAATCAGTGTTGCTAAACATGGCTTCTGTCACCGTCTAAGTTACCACGAAGTTCCGTCGGCCATTTGCCGATCTCGGCCTATTCTTTTCTTGGCGAAATCCAGACGTGTCATCTCCGAAATCCCGGAACTGAAGGGACAGGAATTTGCGGCTAATGCAGCGGGTTCATTGTTTTGGGGAGAAATCTCGCCACCCCATCCAGAGTGGTGGTCCTACGGACGCCGAAAGCGTAGAACCCCTCTAAGGAGTCCCAGGAGGATCAGCATAGACGAATAAATTGTGACCACTTTCTCTACATTCGGAGTCGCCTCCTCGAGTTTTATTATTGTGTTGTGTATCCGTATAAGCTTTAGTTGCAACTGTTTTATTAATAAGTATTTACACGACATGAACGGGCCTATGTGTGACCGTCTTATGACGGTATACCTTTAAATACCTAACATGCCCCTTCGTAGTTTTGCTTATTAGTAATCTATATAACATATTCATATTTGTATAAAACAAGTATCGTATCTTAAGTTATTAATAAAATACACTTTATACACATTTTTTTAATTTTAATTTAAATTCCAATAGCTTTTCAGTTCATTTTGTTTTACATTTTCATTTCATTTATATATTTAAATTAAATTTTCTAATTAGACAATGTCAATAGACTTCACTACCTTTCCCTCCTGATGTGGTCTCAACTTTCTTACTGGTGACGATTGTTTAATGTTTTCATTACAGTTTTCATTTGATATGTTTCCATGAATGTTATTATCGACACCGATGTTTTGCTTTTCAGTTTCATTTCATTTTACATTTTCTTGATTTCTTATTTTATTTAGATGGCGCTTTATTTCTCGGTTGTTGTGCCTTAAGATGCAATAATATGATAGAGATCCAAGTCTTTCCCTTACAACTGCCTTGTTAGGATTTTTATAGTCCCTGACCATAACTTGTTGTTGACCTTTCGAAAAACGAACATTTCTATTACCTTTATAATTTCGAATACTTTTGTCTTGTTGTTGTTTTATGTGTTCTGTCACCAAAGGTGGTTTCAACAACGAAAATCGTGTTTTCAACATTCGACCTAGAAATAATTTAGCAGGTGATTCCCCAGTTGTACAATGAATTGGGTTCCTATAATCCATAAGAAATCTATTTAATGTGATGTCAAAATCACAGTTTTTGTCGAAATTCTTGGTTGTTGCTCCTGGCACGGAATACATTTTCTAATCAACTTTTAAATTTTTTAAATCTATATTTGGCCACCATACGTATGAGCGAGCTAACATTTTGGTTTTCACCATACCAAGATGTGACTTATGAAATTCTTGTAGAATTTGTTGCCTAAGTTAAGTTGGGATAATGACACGATGACCCCACATTATAGAGTCATATTCTACAGACAATTCATTGGCCTTGTTGATGAAGCTACAAAATATATTTTTATTAAATTTTTGTAGTGATCCAAATCTTAAAGATTCACAAGCTTTTGACAAGATCGAAACATGTCGTGTTTCACGAGCAATACTCACGAAATTCAATATGCTAGACTGTTCGATTGTATAAAGTTTACATAATTAAAATCATCATTCTTATTAATCACTCCGATTTGTGGAATTCTTGACAAGCTATCTGCTTCATTCGATTAACCTTTAATGTGTTCAATTGTGAATTGAAAATCTGAAAAGATTAATGCCCATCTTGGCAATAGTGCAGATGCCATAAGTGGCAATCCTTTCTTATCTCCAAATATAACTAACACAGGTTTGTGATCAGTTTTCAAAATGATATTGTTTCAATTTCAATTTATCAAGTGTGCTATGATTGATTTCACTTGAAATGAATGCAACTGGTTTTAGACCATCTGAGAATTGATGTGCTAAAATACCTGAAACAGAATAAGAACTAGCATCTGTCGTAAGTAAAATTGGTAAATCAGGATTATAGTGAACTAACACGTGATCAGAAGTTATCTCTACTTTTATTTCGTTTTACGAGTTTTCACAACTATCTGACCATTGAAACTTTACGACTTTTTGCAATAATTTATACAACGGACTCATTTTCTGTGAAAAATTATTTACAAATTTTGAATAGTAATTAGCCATTCTTACGAAAGTCGAAGCTGTGATATATTTTTAGGTGTAGGTGCTGATAACACACAGGATACCCTGTCTTTGTTTTTGCTCAGACCGAGCGATTGAAAATCCCAAATAACGGATCTTGGACATGAAAAATTCACATTTATTGACATTTAATTTAAGTTCTACTGAATTCAACCTTCTAGGCACATTTTTTAAATTTATTATATGTTCTTGATAAACTACTATTCTTTGCATGCCTTGAAACAAACATTCCATTGTCTTTTGGAAAATAGTTGCTGCTGTCTTTATACCAAATGTAATCGCTTTACTTTTAAAAGACCAATTTATGATGCTCCACATATTAGTTGAGATTCTTCATCTAAGTGTAGTTGATTATATGCGTTGCTTAAATCAAGCTTTGTATATAATGTGCCTCCTTGAAGTGCTGCAAATATGTCGTCTATTCTCGGTAATGGGTATCTAACATCAATTAAACATTTTTTTAAAGTAACTTTCTAATCACCACATATTCTAATATCACCATCGGGTTTTAAAATTGGAACCAATGGAGTTCCCCAATCAGATATGTCAACGTGCCCTAAAACACCTAAGTCAATTAAATCTCTTAGCTTTTGTTCAATTGTATCTTTCCAGGCTAGTGGTAACTGCCTTGGCTTGAAAAATATTGGCTTAAATGCAATGTTACTTTACTTGCGTTGAATAAACCTAAATCGGTTTTAAATACTTTCCAAAATTCATTTTTAATTTATTCTGTAACTAAAGAGTATTGTCAAAATATGTATTTAGACATGATAAGTAGGCAACTATAAATATGTTATATTTATGGGCTGCAATAAACATGTCACGGGACAGCATAAGTGGCAACTACAGATAAGTACGATTGCAGCGGCAATCACCCGAACACCCGAATTGAACTCATTAAGTGTACGCACAAGTTTATAGTGTGAATAGTATTGTTCGTTCACATTTATGCTGTTTACGAGTATTAAATCAAAGTAAAAGGCTCTTAAAAATGCCCTACCAAGCAAATCTGGTCTCGTTGTATTTGTAACTACGACTATCATTTGTTTTTTTATGCCTCGATATTCAATCATTGCAATGATTGCAATGCATTGCAACGTACTCACCAACATTTTCGATAGTGTCACCATTATAATTTACAAACGGCTCTTTACATTTTCTTAGTGTCCGCTTCATAATTGCTTTTTCATACGTTGCTTTTGGAATCAATGTGCAAGGTTCACCATTGTCGCAAACAACATTCATGTGACATCCATCAATAATTACAGGTAACGTACATATATGCATCACAAATAGTAGTTAAAGCCACATTTAATACTAAAAAACTTTGTTCAATTTCATTAGTATTTGAGTTAACATTAAAATTATTTAATTTTGATACATGGTCTACAGATTTAAATTTACAAACAGTTGCCAGATGCCTTCTTTGGCCACAATTACGACAGTCATAGCCTTTGTATTTGCTTTAATTAGAGTTATGGTTTCGCCAGCCACAATGCGTACAAATTAAAATTGTTACTCTTTATTTATTTAAAAAAATAAATTTTATTTTTTATTATTTAACATTTATTTGGTGATAAACTTTTTCACTTATACTATTACGAGACACTTTATTGGTAGCTTATATTTAGCTTCGAGCTGTTGACGATCTCGTCCCGATTCAGACTCCCGACTCTTTCAGACTGATCTTCAAAATCTAAGTCCTGATCCAATCAACCTCGGCCAGAAGCTTTTCTTTCGGAAAATTACCGAACTTTCGATAAAAGCTTTATGCTGGAAATTTTCCACTGCATTGTGAAATTCAATTATGCTGATCGATGCAGTTTTTGATTGATACGCAATAAGTCGGCCGTGGTTTGGTCTCCAAGCGGAAGCTGTGTTTACGTTAAGTTTGGGTTGCTTATGTTAGCGGTATCTGAGTGCTGGCAAAGGCAATGACAAAAACAAAGACAAAGGAAATGCCGACGAGATTGAGAATTGAAATTTGTTTATAAACTGTGGAAGGGAGCTATGTTCATGGGTTGGATAACTCTCCCCCTTCTAAAATGACGCGTCCCGCTTCATTATTAATTTCGTTCAAACGCTCATTTAATTCTGTTAAAAATTCTACATCATTATTTGGTTTTTCTGGTTCTGGCCGTTTTTGTTTGGTTACAAATATATAATATCTGAATTTTATTATTAATATAGTAATGAAATACAAAATGATTAAAATTAATAATATAAATGAAATTGAAATTTTCCAATTGTAAATTTCAATAAATGGGTTTAAAATATTAATGTTGTCAAGAGAAAGTTTTGAATTGTTGGATTTTATATATTCTGATATTTCTAAGTTTTTAAAGTGGTTGGTAGTTATGTACTCAAGTATTTTGTTTTCTGAATTGGTGTATGAAATATTATTTATTGTAGTTGTGCTGTTAAATGTTATTAAATATGACCCGTTTAAATGAGAATCATTCACAATATTATTTCCATTTATTAGAATGGCACCTTCTAACTCATTTATTCCCCTTTTTCATCTAGTTGGTATCAGTTGTGACAAAATTAATTCTATTATCTGCATTTCGTAAGTTATTTCCCATTGTGTCCGTATGTTTTTATCTTTTCTTACATATCCTGATTCTAGATTGATTATTTCTTTATAAAAACTTAAGTTAGTTACGTGGAATAAGTCAGCATATGATTCATAGGTAAGGACATCCTTTTTGTCCTTGAACAGGAAGAATTCGTGATTGGAGTAATCAATTATTTCTGAAGTGGTTATCATTACGAATGTTATTAAAAGTAATACGAAATGCATTTTCTGTAATTTAATAAAAAAATATGGTATTTGTTAAAACTTAATGTTGTCTTTGTGAATAGTCCTGTTTCTATTATTGATTATAACTTTGTTAGGTAAGTTTTCCTTAACAACCTGTTTTTTATATCTAGTTTTTAGCTTATTTCTTTCTCCGTGTTTCTTCTCATAAACAACTTGACCTACATGATATTCTTTTTCTTTACGACCTTCATTGTGTGTTACTAACATTTTTTCTTGTGTGTTCTTTAGAATTCTTGAAATGTTTTCGTGATCAATTTTATTATAAAGGATATCAAAAGGTTTTTGGTTTGTTGTAGAATGAATGCTTTGATTGAATTCTTTTGCGGCTTTAATAATTATTTCAGAATAGTCAGTGAGATTAAATTCTTCTTTTATATGGTACATCGAGCTAATTCTGTTAATGTTGAATGTGCCCTTTCTACTTGTCCGTTCGAGGTACTGTGTCTGGGGTCGGCGAAATGTAGAGTTAAACCACATCTTTGTGCAAAAGATTTAAATTGAGCAGAGGTGAAGCTCGGTTCATTATCAGTCATAATTACTTTGGCGTGGGGAAAATGTTGGAGTAATTCCATTACTTTATTCTCGATGTTTAGTTTATTTTGAATTTCTTTTACAACGAGGAATTTTGAATATGCGTCAATACAGGTTAAGAAAATAAGACTTTGCGCGTAATAAATGTCGATGTGTAAATTCTCTCCTTCTTTAGTTGGAATAGGAGCTTCCCCAATAGGGATTTTAATAGGATGCCGGTTGTATTTATTTTCGTTGCAAATTGTTCAATTTTTTATATATTCCTTCAGTTTGATATATAAATTTGGCCAATAAAATAATCTATTGATTTGTTTATAATTTTCGTCTAGTCCTCTGTGAGCACGACTATGTGTTTCTTCTATTATGATAGCCTTATCTTCATTATTTTCCACGTCTTGTAGAAATATTTTAGTATAAAGAAATTTGTTGGTAAAGTTATTTTTTAATGGTAATTGAATATGATAAAGATCTTCTAAAGTGCAATGAATTCCTACCGTTATGTTTGGTTTTAGATACTCCCTTAATATTTCTATTAAGTTTTCTGGCGTGTCATATTCAATTATATGTCTTGTCTTATCAAAAACATTCAATGACTCATGTATTGTATACCTCCCCTTTGTTAATAACAGTTGTTGTTGAAACTGATTTAACGGTTTTCGGGTCTCTTGTATTACATTTTCAAAACTACTTTCGGCAGAATGCTGTGTATTTTGATCTGAGTTTGATTGTTCTAAGTCGCTGTTAGTAATATTATTTATTTTTATTCGAGATAATGCGTCGGCTACGACATTAGTTGTTCCGGGTTTATATATTATTTTCGGGGTGAAACTTTCTATAAAGGAGTACCATCTTTTCATTTCTACGTTCGGGTTTTTATCTGAGATTGTGAAAGATAAAGATTGATGGTCTGTTTGTATTTCTATACCAATTACACCATATAAGTAATTCCTGAGATTTTTAAGAGCCCAAACTATTGCCAACAATTCTTTTTTATTTGTGGCATAAAGTTGTTCGGTTTTATTTAAAGTTTTGGATATGAAAGTAATTGGTTTATTATCCTGTGATAAAACTGCTCCGATAGCTACATCTGATGCGTCTGTCGTTAAAGTGAATTTTTTGTTATAATCTGGTTGAACTAATTCCACTTGTGCTATTAAATTATCTTTAAGTTCTTTAAAAGCTTTAACAGCTGGGTTGTCTAACTGTATTGTAATTTTTGTGGACATTCTCCTAGAAATTTTTCCATTATCTCCTCCTAGGTATTTGGTTAAAGGTTTGGCAATTTTTGCATAGTTTCGGACAAATTTACGGTAATAGCCGGTGAGGCCTAGAAAACTTCGAAGTTCTCTAATGTTTTGTGGAATCGGATACTTCATAATTGTGAAGATTTTCTCAGGATCTGTTTTAATTACATTGTGAGATACTATATAACCTAGAAATGCTGTTTCTAATTTAAAGAATTTAGATTTTTCTAGAGAAATTTTCATATTTGCTTGTTGTAAAATATTTATTATTTGAATTAAATCTGTGTAATGTTGTTCAATTGTATTAGAAAAGATTATTATATCATCCATATAAACATGACAAGTTTTTCCGACTTGTTCTCTCAATATGTCATCCATTGCTCTTTGAAATATTCTAGGGGCGTTTGTTAACCCAAATGGCATACGTAAGAATTCAAATTTTCCGTTATTTATAGAGAAAGCTGTTTTTTCAATATCTGAATTTTTCATTAAAATTTGGTGGAATCCTGATTCCAGATCAATGGTTGAGAAATATTTTGACTTCCCTAAGTTAGATAATATTACAGACGGATCTTGCATCGGGTATCTGTCAGGTATTATACTTTCATTTAATTTTTTATAGGCAATAACTAATTGATGTTTTGGAGATCCATCTTCGTTTTGACCTTTTTTGGGCACTACTAAGACTGGTGAATTGTAGGGGCTTCTACTTGGTCTTATAATTTGTTCTTTTAGCATTCTATCGATTTCATTATTAACGAAATCTGAGACCGACATGGCATAAGGATATTGTTTGCTATAAATTGCTCTGTCATTGACTGTATTTATTTCTCCTCGAATATCGGTGCGAAAAGGAATTTGCGTATTTATTTTAGAATGCTCCTTTTCAATTTTATTCATAACTTTATTTTCAAATTCTTTTATTTCTTTAAACTCAACGACTGCGTGCTCGGTATTTGTGGATTCCAAGCTATTTGATTTAAGACTGACGGAATTAACATCGTCGGCTTGTTCAGGATTTTTCAATCCCAAACTGATATATTGTTTATTAGCGGATAAATCTACGCTGGCGTGCTCAGGATTTTCAAATCCCAAACTGATATATTGTTTATTAGCGGATAAATCTACGCTGGCGTGCTCAGGATTTTCAAATCCCAAACTGATATATTGTTTATTAGCGGATAAATCTACGCTGGCGTGCTCAGGATTTTCAAATCCCAAACTGATATATTGTTTATTAGCGGATAAATCTACGCTGGCGTGCTCAGGATTCATTGATCCCAAGCTATATAAACTGCCTTCAGCATTTACCGTTTCGGTTTTATAAATCTTTTGCTCATCTAAATATTTTTTAATTATATATTCTTTTAATGGAAGAATATTTTTTTCCTCAATTAAACACAAATCGTTTTTATCCTCGTCAAAATATTGGAGTTTCTCTTTATTTCCCTTATACTCCATGATTCCTTTCTCGATATCTAATTTAGCTCCAATCTTTCTTAACAAATTGAATCCAATTAATAGATCAGATTCTAAACCCTCAATTTCATAGAATAAATGTTGTTCCCCAAATATATTTATCAAATGATAATATTTTATGATTGAATATCCATGAACTGTAGATACTCTTTTGTGTATTGATAATTCCCTTTTATTCTCATAAATACCCTTTTTTATATAGCACGCGGTGGCTCCTGTGTCTATTAATATTTTGAATTGTCTTTTAGTTTTTCTATCTACCCTTGTTATATGGGGCATTCCTCTGTAAGGTGCTGATCTAAAAAATGGTTCTCGTTGATATTATTTACCCTCATTGTTTTTTGAGCTGGCTGGTTGACTGTTCCCGTTGATTCCCGTTTTATCGGGGGGTGTGTTTCGGACTGATTTACATGTCCTGCGCTTGTGTTATGTTTTTGCGCTGGGTATTGATTATAATTATTTCTTTGGAAATTATTATTAAAATTGTGTCGGTTATTATTATAATTCCACTAGTTGGTATTATTCCTTGGATGATTATAATTTTTAAACGGACGATTTTGAACCCTTATGGAGCCGTCTACTTCCATAGGTTCTGGTGGTGGTTGAACTTTGGAATTATTATTAAAATTCCAATTGTTATTCGCTCCGAAGTACCCGTTTTGCGACCAATTATTATTTGCCCTATTTGGTGTATTATTAATCTGTCTAGAAGCAAATCTAAGGTTGTTTCCTTGATTTTTGTTTTCACTCCTAAATCCATTATACCTATTTGCAAATTGAGCTCTAAAGTTGTTAGACTCTAATTCCTGACACTTTGCCAAAGCGTTTGGCAAGTCTGGTGGGTTAAGAGAGAAGAGTGTTTCTGAGATTGAACCGTTTAATCCAGAAATAAAAATTCTTAGAGCGTTGCTCCTAATTGTTTTATTTGTTTCCTTGGTTATAAGGCTGTCCTTTCCATAAGTCATTATAGTTTTATTTATAAGTAACGTCATTTTCTTATTTACTTCGTTGTAGAATTCGGTAATGGTCATGCGTCCCTGTCTTAAGATGCTTAATTCTGATTCGAGTATATGGATTGGTCTTTTATCGTTATAGATAAAATCCAATCTAGAAAGAATTGCTTGAAAGTTTAAAACGGTACCATGGTTGGTTAGAGCATCGTGTGCTGCTCCCATGATTTTATTACGTAAAATTGTTAAAGCGATAAAATATTGTTCACTTTCAATTTTATATAGACTCATTGCGGTTTCCGCCGCTTCTCTCCAGCCTACATATTGGGTTATTTCACCTGTGAACTTTGGTAAGGATTTAATTACCTCTAATGTAGTTTCGCATTTTATGGTTCGGTCAATTGTTTGGATCTTATAGTCTTCTACCTCATTTTTGTTAGCGGTTAACTGCTCTTCTAACCCTTCAAGTTTTCTGGTTACTTCACTCAACTGTACATTTATTAATCTGTTTATTAATTCCACTGTCAGATTGCTGGCGCTGGATATCCCGCCCGCAGAAAGAGTTGATACTG
Source organism: Drosophila sechellia (assembly GCF_004382195.2). Lineage (NCBI taxonomy): Eukaryota > Metazoa > Arthropoda > Insecta > Diptera > Drosophilidae > Drosophila > Drosophila sechellia. Next base: position 24,566,191 of record NC_045949.1, on the reverse strand, counting down.
AACCTCCGGTTGCCATTGTTAAATTTAAATTATCAAAACTATTTATCAAATCTTCCAGATTGTTTCAATTAAATTGATACTGTAATATTTAATTTTAATGTAGTATTCTCTGTGTCTTAATCTTAATTTTTTTGAATTTTATTTAAAGACTTAGTGTTGTTTCTATCTGCTCACGATACTTTCCGTGGGAGTTCTTCCTTCAGCGTAGTTGGTGGAGGGTAGGGGTCTTTCTTCAATTGGTTGGTCTTAATAATTTTTTGTTGGAGTCTTCCTTCGATTGGGTCGTCTTGATTATAATTTATTGGGGTCTTCCTTAAATTTTTTATATAGCCTTTTTTTTAAATTTGTTTGAATTTCTTTGGGTTCGTGTTGAGTTCTGAATTTTTATTATTATGTTATGTTTATGTTATGTTTATTATTATTATGATCTTGTAATTTGTATTAAGTATTCAGTCCACCTTTTTATGTTAAATTCTTAATTGGATTATTGCATTTATTGATTTCCAATTAAGTTTTTTCACGATCACTTTCACATTAGTTAGGTGTCGTTGTATTGTTGTGGATGTTTTAATTTTTCCACTAAAAATATGGATTGTTGGCGGCGCGAGTTCCGTTTTATTTTTAACTTATAATCGTTAATATTTATTTAGAACTTTTGAATACGCCGCCCCACGTTGGGCGCCAATTAAAATTGTTACTCTTTATTTATTTAAAAAAATAAATTTTATTTTTTATTATTTAACATTTATTTGGTGATAAACTTTTTCACTTATACTATTACGAGACACTTTATTGGTAGCTTATATTTAGCTTCGAGCTGTTGACGATCTCGTCCCGATTCAGACTCCCGACTCTTTCAGACTGATCTTCAAATTCTAAGTCCTGATCCAATCAACCTCGGCCAGAAGCTTTTCTTTCGGAAAATTACCGAACTTTCGATAAAAGCTTTATGCTGGAAATTTTCCACTGCATTGTGAAATTCAATTATGCTGATCGATGCAGTTTTTGATTGATACGCAATAATTCGGCCGTGATTTGGTCTCCAAGCGGAAGCTGTGTTTACGTTAAGTTTGGGTTGCTTATGTTAGCGGGTAGCTGAGTGCTGGCAAGGGCAATGACAAAAACAAAGACAAAGGAAATGCCGACGAGATTTGAGAATTGAAATTTGTTTATAAACTGTGGAAGGGAGCTATGTTCATGGGTTGGATAACTTACATGCCTTTTTCAGCATGCCTTTACCTTTGCCTTCCGTCTCGTTGCGTTTGCCTTTGCCTTCGTTGTGTTTCGCCTTAGATTTGCCCTCGATGTTATCGTTGTTGCTTCTATGTATATAGTTCACGTTCTCTTCAGCTCTCTTAGCGGTAATCTTCGCCACCATTATCATTGCTTTTCTCAATGCATCCGTGGGAGCGACGATGTCAGAGACAGAAACGGAGATGGCACTGACGCTAGCAAAAGCAGTGACGGTGCTGGGGGGTATAAATACCATTCAATTTTGTACTTTAAATTTAGTTCCGATTTTAGTCAAAATAAAGACGGACCACCGGTCCGAACTACCTTCTTGTGAAAATAAACAAACGTTTACTTTAACTTGCATAATCAATATTTCACAAAGTTCTTTGTATGTTTTAGATAACGGTGAGTGTGGACTGCACAAGCTACGGCACTGATCCAATAGATTTTAGTAACGATGCCTTTTGCATGTTTTCTTCACTGATATTTAATTCGCACAAATGGATATAACATTTTTCTTTCCATATCGAAAATGGTTCACTTTCTGGATTGAATTCAGGAATGCGGATCATTTGGCAGAATTTTTGGAGATGCTGATTCGGTCATGTTGGCAGTTTTTTCTTTTTCTTTTGCACTCATTTGCTTGTAATCTGTCCGCCAATTCGATTTTCGGTTTTGCTTTGTCTTTCCTTTGCACTTTTTTTCTTCAGCTTCAGAGCCGGTTTTAACCTCGTTGTGTCTTCTCGCTGCAAGCCATCGGGGAGCACCCCATGTCACCACCATAGAACTGTGTGCATGCCTACAATGTTTGGCCAGCAGATTCCTGTTTGCCTCAGTTTGGTTCGCTGGTCCTCACTAGATCAGGAGCCTCTTCAGCCATTAAATGTCTTCATCCAGCTAAAATACAGTAATTCTTATCCTATCTTAATTCTTATTCTTCTTCAATGATTTGCTGATTTAAGTGCCCAGTTCAGACCCGATCAATTCGGTCGCCAGGTCGCCACTATTGCCCACGTGAAGCCTTTCGTTACTTAAATTCATGTAAATATTAATTTAAAATTTGATAAGCTTACATTCTAGTTACTACCATTTAAGATATTTTGTCTAAGTAATTCAATTAATTGCGTAGGTCAAGGCAAGAGCTCCCAAGCTATGGCTAATAAGAGAGGCGATCGGAAAATTCCTTTAAAATACCTTTTCGTGACGAGCAAATGGCTAGCATGATCTCTTTTTTCTTTCAGATTATGCCATCGGAAGATCGATCTTCGTTGTTGGATAAAAGAAAATTGAAGAGTGAGTTGTTAAAACTAGATTAGGAATTTTCCGGCGTCTCTTACAGAAGACTTGTCTCGACTGACGTAACGAAAAAACTACTCTGATTGGAGTTAACAGAATATGGTTTGGAGTATTTAATAAGCGTGATAATCACAAGAGTGATTAAAATGGTGTAAAAGTGGTGTTTGATGCGTTCGCTGATTAAGATGCCGGTTCTGCCGTGGGCTTTGCCATCCGGGTGATCTGTGCGGTAAAAGGTATAACCCCTTATGTGGAAGTTATACCTCGCTGTGAGGTTGGCATTTAGGAATTTTAAGTTTATGCCGGGAAATGCGTAAGCATTCCACTAGGAAATATGTAGGTTATTTAGTTATTATTTGGACTGTTGTGCTACAATCAACCGAATCACCATATTCTGGTTCTGAACAAGGGTTTGCATAAATGACATGATTTCCATCATATTTTGTTGCATGGTAAATATCATAGTTTTTAAATTGCTTTGTGGTTGCCCTGGGACATTTTGAGCATTTTTAATGTGTGAGCACTCGAGTTTTTCCATGCCTGTTCGTAAAGCTTCGGAGTATGAGAAGCATGCCGGACCAAATGAAAATCTGGCTGCTTTGCCAATTCCGTATTTCGTATTTCCGTATTTTGTTGGCGCGTAGATGACGCTCGTCGCGGGGGCAATTTAAGAAGTTGTGGAAATCTGCGCACACTACGCAGAATGACCGAAGTGTGCAGTATGTCTTGGTGTGTCCATACTCCTGGCAGATACTGAGGAACAACATGGAAATTTTCGTCCCCGACTCGCGCAAATATTTCGTTGACCAGAAGCTTTTACGCTTATTCTTTGGATCGCGGCTCCCATTAGAAATGGAAAACGTTAGCAAGGTCGAGAACTGGGTCGAATATTGATATAATAATGTATTTGGGTCCCAGGGAATTTAGAAGATCGGATATTGTTGGTAGGAATTCGCGGGCCTCGATCGCGCGGATCTCCCATCTTGGTGTTGCTGGTTATATGTCGCTTATGGTAATTCTCGGTTGTTACAATTCACTAGCGCTGGTTGTAACGGTAGATATTGAGAATTTTTGTTGGAATGGGTAGATTGTTTAATTTAGGTTTGCTTGGAAAACTATGATACGACTGACCACAAGAAGAGTAGTATTGTGAAATGGATAAATAAATGAAATATACCCAAAATAAGAAAAAATCATATCTAACACAACAAAATATATATACGAGATAAGCATCAACCAATAAAAATTTAAAAATGTATGGAATTAACTAGAGAAATTAACAAGGTCAAAAACAAATTTGAAAGATTTCTTAGATTCCCTCAATTTTGTAGATTCCCTAAAGGAATCACATGAAGCATAGTCTAATAAAGACTAAGCTAAAGGGTAATGCCAAGAATCTAACGGAAAACGAGAATTCAGTCCACGAAATAGTAATCAAACTAAAATTAAAATCAAGGGAGAATAAGTAGATGTAAGTTGAGCAAAACTTCTAAATCTTAAACAAAGACGAAAACAGCCAAACAGTACATTAAAGTAGTAGAAAAATTTGGCTGAGGTCCTAGAAGGGGGATGTATATATGATGGATTGTTCTCTGACTTGGCCGCTTTACATCAAAGCAATGACGAAGAACTGTACACTCGATAAGGTTAAACCAGAGACACCGGAATAACAAGATGAGTAACGTTATATGAATTTTTTGCACACGATTTTTTCGAGGCTCTCACGAATTTTTGTTCAAAACGCGACAGAGCGGAGAGCTTTATAGCGAACAGCTCTGTTCTACGGAAAAAGTGATAGCCGACAACTGTATGTGTGCACACGTATTCTCATGCATAGTAAATTTGACAAAATATGCCCTTCACCTTAGAAGTTTTTTGACTTTAAATCTATAATATTTTTTTCAATTGCCTTACCGTTATTATTATTTATATATAGCTAAAAAATAGTAATAGCCGAATATATGTACATTTCACAAACTAAATTTAAAAAATTACTTTATATTAGAATAATTGTCATTAGAGTATTCAGCTTTCGAAGTGTGAAAAATTAATAAGGCAATGATTGTTGAGTGCTTGTGTCCGCACTTCGTACCTCAAGATATGACTTTTTAGTAAACAGTTTTCTTATTTTTATTATTGCACCAAGGAGCCCAGATATGGTAGATGCAGTTTGCCTCATTGGACTGGTTCCAGTCAATGCCAGGCAAATGCCTGTGACGACCTGGAGTGCGTTAATTGAAAGTAATGGCTTGTATACTGCTCCTCAGAACCTGGAACGCTCGTAGCATAATCCCAAATGCTAACCCTTTCGGGCCCAACTTTTTCCCCGTGAAATTAAAATTTTTTTTATCAATAAAGTTTTTACATTTATTTTTAGAAAAATTTAGCAACAAATTTTAGTATGCCACGCCCATTAGTTTTGGCGGTAGCGAAAGTTGCTTGTGAGCAACGTTGGGCAGTAGTGGTGTGTAAGTATTGTTTTTTTTATAATTCACAGAATATGAGATATTTTTGTTTATAATGACAATTTACGTGTGGTATGACAAAAAACAGTTTTTATTGTTATTGCAGCACAGATGGACTTTGCTTTTAATGCATTTGGTCATCGGTGTTGCAGTTTTGCACAGTCTGCAACGTCCTCTTTCTCCAAAAACTACCCAATGTTCAACATTATCATAACGTTGTGACACTGAAGGATTTGTCTAAAATTTTTACTTCTTTGATTGATGCGAAGAAACACTGCTTGGGGATCCCAATGATACCACTAAGCTTTCTCTTTCTGCATTTGTTGGTCGACCTCTCCTTTTTTGGAATGAAGTAGCGTCAGTGGAATGTAAAAGTTCATGTGCAATTTTCGATTGAAATTTTATAAGAAGAATATGTTTTTGGTTTGGGTTTACCAAGTTCAATTGTTTCCTATACAGTAGCCAAGCATTTGTAACGGATGTTCCCAGGCACCAATAAAAAATTCTTATGTACCTCTTTTTTGATCGGTGGTTAGTTTTGTACAGCTCCATTAGCATATCTGCCAAATCTACTCCACCCATACCTTTATTGTATGAAGCAACAATAGCTGGCCTGGAAATATCAATGTAAGCTCTTTCTTTTGGGCTCCAACGTTTGCATATTCCAACAGGCTGATCACCTTCACACGATGATATTAGCAACTGACGCGTTCCTGGGGAAAGCTGGTGCCGATGAAAATTCAAAATTTGCGCTCTGAAAGTTCACGAAAAGATTCAAGAGGCAAGTTGCTCCTAGGTTTCCAGTTCGTAGCCCAGATGGCCCTTGCGCAAAATCACCTCAGGACAGAGCTAAAGCGTTTGCCAGAAACTTTGAGAAAAGATTCTGGCCGTTCGAGACAGCATCGCCAAGACGAGTACAACTGGTTGCTGAATACCTAGAAACCCCATTGAAGATGGCTCTTCCTGTAAAGCCTATTAAATTCCCGAAATCGAAAGACGATATGAAATCCCTTCGCAACAACAAGGCTCCCGGTGAGGATCACATCGACAACCGCTCTATTAAGCTGATGCCCCACAGAGCTTTGTTATTCCTTGTACTAATTTTCAACTCTGACACTTCCCTAGCGCCTGGAAAAAGATAGAATAAGGAATAAGACTCCTATCGCCCAATAAGCCTGCTTCCAGCATTTGGCAAATTACTTGAGAGGTGCATCCTGAGTCATAAACAAACAAGCAACCGCGTAAGTAAGTAAATTGGGAAAATACTCGAACCAGTTGACTCGAAAACTCCTGAAGAGGAGACGTGTAATGGGACTTAGGGCGAGAAGGAGGCTCCAGCGCATTCACCCTACAGATATGCCAAGCAGATAGAGGTAGAATCGAACCATGAATGATATGCGTTCGCTTCCAGCTTCGCGAGGAGCGTGGAGGAAAAAGAATACAAGGCAAGTGCCCAGCAACGGGTCAAAGAACCCAAACTTTAGTAGGCAGCACAAGCAGCAGGGCCAATCCGGCCAACGAAATGCCGAGCAGCAAACTCGCGCCAGTGCTCCAGAACCAATGGAGGTGGACCCTTCGCTGTCCAAGTTTGGACAGCCAACAGGCGGTCGGCCATGATCGCTCAAACAGAACTCGTACGCGAAAGCCGCCAACGGCGCTGTGGCACAGATCGAAGACGACGCTGAAAGCGATTCTGACGCCCTCAATTTTTTAGGTGAAAATCCCTGCTACCCCGTATCTTATCGATACCGGTACGTTGAAAAATTACATCAGACCACACAAGGAGTTGCGCCACGCAACGCACGGGACGTCCGTCCGTTTAACTCGCAATTCAACTTGCGTTCGATCCATGGCTCAACCACCGTCACACAAAAATGCTTTCTTGCGTTGTTCAACGTAAAAGCAACATTTTTCATTCTACCAGACTTGTCAACCATTCATGGGATAATCGGCCTTGATTTGTTAGCTCAGGCTGGGGCGTCACTGTTTTTGACCTTCAGTCAGTTCAAATGGGGTACGGAAGTAGAGAAAATCTTTCCACAAATGCGCTGATGTCAACTTCACCAATGTGGATTGCTCAGAAGTGCCCGCTGCAGTGCTGGAGGCTTTGTACCGAAAATAACTAAAGACCAGAAAAAAGGCCTATGCAGACCCAAACGAGGCCCTGCTATACAATACTTCGGTGGTTGACACCACCAGAAAAGTGAGCAAAGAGCCCATCTATGCTAAGCTCTACCCAGATTCCATGGGCGTAGCCGACTTCGTCCATAAGGAAATCCAAGATCTAAGTAACAACGTAATTCAAAAATCGGCATCCCCCTACAACAACTCCATATGGGTAGTAGATAAAAAGGGCACCGATGATGCGATAGACTTTCGCAAACTTAACGAGCGAACCATTCCCGACAAATACCCCATGCCGAATATATCAATGATATTAAGAAATTTGGGCAAAGCTCGTTATTTTTCGACCCTGGATCTCGAATCCGTATATCATCAGGTCGTGCTAGCGGAACCGAAAAACGTATTCTAGGTAAACGGGGGAAAATACGAGTTGATAAGACGCCGGCATCTTCCAGCGAACGATCGATGATATCTTACGGCAAATTTTGCTATGTTTATGTTGATGATGTCATCATCTTCTCGCAAGACGAGGAGGCTCACATCAAACATGTAGAGTGGGTGTTAAAGAGCCGCGTTTTCTTAAGAAAAGAGTGAGCTTTCCTGGGTTCATAGTCACCAGTAACGGTGCAACAACGGACCCAGAAAAAGTCAAGGCCATAAAAGAATTCCCAGAGCCCAAGACGGTATTCGAGGTCAGGTCGTTTTTGCGCCTCGCGAGCTACCATAAATGTTTCATCAAAGACTTCGCTGCTATGGCAAGGCCAATTTCGAACATATTAAAGTGCGAAAATGGAACAGTTAGTAGGAATAGATCGAGGAACATTCAGGTGCGGTTCTCTGAGTCCCAGCGAGAGGCGTTCCAAAAGCTTTGAAATATATTGGCGTCAGAAGACGTCATGCTCAGCTACCCGGACTATAAGAAGCCATTTGATCTAACAACAGATGCTTCGGCCTACGGTATAGGTGCGGTGTTGTCCCAAGAGGGCCGCCCCATAAGGGCACAGTGAAGCCAACTATGCGACTAACGAGCGGGAGTTAGTTTGGCCATCATTTAGGCCCTGGCTGAACTGCGGCACTACTTGTATGGAGTGAAAGATGTAATTATCTTCACTGACCATCAGCCTTTAACATTTTCTGTGTCGGAATCAAGCCCGAACGCTAATATTAATAGGTGGAAGGGCCGCATAGACGAGTTTAATGCTCGACTATTTTACAAGCCCGGTAAAGAGAACCTGGTAGCGAACGCCTTGTCCAGACAGCAGCTTATTGTGCTGGAACAAGAAGAACCCGAATCTTGTGCAGCAACGATTCACAGAGAGATGTCTCTCACCCTCACAATCGAGTCGAATGACAAGCTGTTGAACTGCTTCCAGAAACAGATAATACTGGAGGAACCACGTTTCTCATATAAAGATACCTTTATTCTATTCGAGAATAAAAGGCGCCACACGGTTAACTTCTTCTGCAGGGAGTCTTTATTAGACGAACTGGTAGACATAATCGTCCCAAGGAGTGTAAACGCTATTCATTGCGATTTGCACACGCTCGCAATGATACAAGACGAGGTAATCCGGAGATTCCCTGCCACACAGTTCTGGCATTGCAGGAACCGCGTTGTGGACTTAATCAGATTTGAAGAAAGAAAGGAAATCCTAACTGCTGAACACAAAAGGGCGCACAGAGCATCGCAAAGAAATGTGAATCAGGTAATGTCGGAATACTATTTCCCCAAGATGGCCAAGCTGGCCAATGAGATCGTGCAGGCACCCAAAAAAGCAAAAATACCGTCACACACAGGGGAAATGTTGCACATAGACATTTTCTTTACTGACAAAAAGTTTTTCCTTACTTGCGTCGACCAGTTCTTTAAATTTGCCATCAACCTCCTCGATCTCCTCGAGAACTATTGAAGACCTGCAGCCAGCGCTGCTTCAACTCATGAACTTTTTCCCAAGGGCAACGACCATTTATTGCTACAATGAACCGTCGTTGAAGTCGCACACGATCGTGTCCATGCTTTGTAAAAACTTTGGTGTAAGCATTACAAACTGCACAGTACCTCCAACGGACAGGTGGAACGTTTCCACAGGACGTTGCTGGAGCTAGCCAAGTGCATAAAGATAGACAAAAGCATAAGTTATACGAAATAAGTGAATAAGTGAAATCGAAATAGTAATGTTGGCCACTACCCGCTTCACTCGGTCATCAACAGGAGACAGGCTGACATCGTCCTAACGCACCCTGATGAGGCACAGGTAGAGATCCACAATAGGATCCAGAAAGCTCAAGCCGCGCTAAGGGCCAGAGAAAACGCCTCGCGGCAGAATAAGGTATTCGAGGTTGGCCAAAAGGTGTTGGTAAAATCCGCGCCATATCATATTCTTAAGCATATTTCTTATTATTGGTGTTGGGTTCCCCCTTGACTATATAACAGAAAAATCAACCATTTAAAGTTTCACGCACAGGACCAATCTTATCCTTCCGGTGATTTGGAGAATGGTAGGGTTTTAGAGGAGCGGTTGATTGGCGCGAACAATATGTAAATAGAAATCAATACCAAAATCCAGATTCAAATCAATAAACTAAGTGCCACCGTCAACTAGATCCTCAAGGGAGCAATGGAGTCGCAAATTGACACCGGTCATTTATATGAAACATCATTGCTCGCGAGAAATAGAATTGTCATGATGGAGCTTCAAAATTTAATGTTGGCTGTGACACTTGCAAAAATGAACATTGTTAGCCAAAATATTCTTGATCACTCAGATTTAAGATCAGTTTGTCTGGAGGAACCCACCAAAACCCCCATAGGGGACCTCATGTCCGTATCTTCCGTAAAGGTTCTGCAATCCAATAATGAATTACACTTTATCATCGAATTTCCGGTAATTAAGTTCGCCTGTAAGAAAATTACTATTTTCCCCGTCAGTCACGAAGGAGCCATGCTACGTTTAGATGAAGGCGTTATCGCAAAGTGCAACAATAAGATCTACACCGTCAAAGCTTGCACCACATCAACCAGCACCACCTTCTGCCAGCCATCACCAGGCAGCTCATGCGCGAGAGAACTTCATACAGGCGGCGCGGCGCACTGCGAAATACAACCCAGCAGCCTGGATCCCATCACCTATATAGATGAAGGGATCGTCATCATCAACGACAGGGCCGCCAAGGTGCAAGTAGACAACGGCTCTGAAATCTGGGTGCATGGTACGCATGTTGTTACCTTCGACCGACATGCCGTCATCAACGGAACCCTTTAAGTCAATCAGAACGCGGTCCAAAATAGAGCACGTAACGTAGCCTACAAGCACTGCTTATTTACGCGGCCGCTACGAATATAAAACCGCAACAATGTGTTTCGTTTTCATTTTAGCTCTTAAATTTAATTCTTGCATTTGTGTATTCAGTTCTTTTATACCCTCATAATCAGCAGCACTTGTTGTAAAGAGTTTTTTAAAAGTTACTCCGTCGTGTATTTATTGTGAAGCCACCGTCTTGCAGAAGTAGACTTTAAATAATATAAACATAACATGCCAGGAAACTGGTTAATTTGTACATACGTAAATACTCGCTAAAAAAAATATTTTTTTATTTATTTTATACATTTTTATTTTCTAGTACGTATTATTTTTATGAAATATTTTTTTCTCAATGTAATGACATCCTTTTGGAAAATTTTTTTTATAAATTACAGTAGTTATAATAATTTCCTTTGTATTTGCTTTAATAATTTATATGTTTATTAAGTCATTTAACTTAATAAAAATGTATGCAAATGATCCATAAAATTCCAATAAGATTCAGAGAAAATTAGTGATATTTAAATAATTAGCGACTGAAATTAATTATTCAAATCGAGGCATAATATAATAAATGGCAATAGTTAGAAGAATAACTTAACTGGAGAACATGCAACATAAAAATATTTCAAGTCGACTCGAAGGTCATATAAATATAGGACCCTGTTACAATTGTAATGGCCTTCCCGTGGTGTACTCTTGGTACCGATTATTACATATATTACATTAATTAATAATCAACATAAATATAAATATGTAAACGGTAGTAAAAAAAAAAAACTTTAAAATGATAATAGCCACGGCGTGAATTTTTAATTATTATTTTATTTCACCATATTGCTACGAAATTGGTCAAAACTCCAAATATGTAACTTCGTTTCTTAGATTAGAATTGATTTCGGTCCGAAAATCTTCTTCTACTCACACAAGCAAGCAAATTCTATTTTTAGATTTCTTACGCTCTCAACGTAAGCGAACGCACAGAGGGCAATTTTGGCCGTCACCGCAAAAGTGGCTGCAAAACCAATGTATGGCTAAAGACACTAGAATTATTCTTTGATTTGGGTGTCTAAAGCTCTCGTTAGTGTTTTCCGAATTAATTTCTGACCTGGTTATATTGGCCGTTGTTAGAGTTGTTGTAGTAATGTTACTAGTAGTTTATTGCTATTATTATTGCCGGGGTGAAAAATTTCTTCTTCTAGAATAATTCAAGTGTCTTTGGTATGGCCGTTAAGCATCTTGTTATTCGAGTGTCTTTCGTTAAACTTATTATGGAGGCTGGCAAATTCAACACTCTGGATGATGTTATGTCCAAATTTTTAATTAGTTGCACAGATGCAACTGACCTAAAAAACACTGTCCTGTACTATGGACAACATCCGACCTGCCCGTTCTCCGCTGGGCAGATCCTACCTTTTTTAAGAGCTATCAAATTAAAATATATAGATCGGGCTGACATTTTACCATCCATAATGATGGGACTTAGGCTGCGACAATAAGCTTACCAACGAAATTAATCAGAGGTGGCAATCGTTCTAAGATGAGGATTTCCAGCAAACTAATCGGACGATAGGAGGCTAGATTGGCTTCAGGCTTACCTTGAGGAGGACTATAACCTCTGCTCGTTTCTACTCCTTCGGAAAGTACCCTAGACGGAAGCAGCCATTGTAAATGCTGGTGAGCATTTGAGAACAGCGGAGAGGTAAAATTTTCAGGGCTTCCTTCTCTTAGAGATCCAGGCCTGGGGATTTGCTGTTTTTGAGTAGGGCGATCTCATGCGCAACCTCCTCTGGATTAACTGGTTGCAACGGCGGCCGGGAATGCTTGGACTGTCAATGAAGCTGACGCTTTCGGAACGCTCTTCGTAGTAGTCGCAACGTGAGAAGGCATTGTTGAGATGTTTGGCGATGGCGTCCGAGCGGCACCAGGATCCATCTACTTTGCGCACTGGGGACACACAAGGAGTCCTGGCGTAGGCTTGAGATTTTGTCCTTTAGTTTTTTTGTGGCGCGATGAAGCGCTGTTTTGTCTCTTGGATTGCGCGACAAGAACCAAGCTCTTCTTCCGGGGACCAGAGGTCACACAGGTGTTCTCGCAATCGTTGGTGGAAGTGGGTTTGCGAATTCCGCAACGTTTTGTATTTCCCTTGTGAGATGCCCGATGGCGTCGACAATATCTCTGGGTGTATTGAGGAGAGCATTCGGGTTGAGGGTGGAAGTATGTCCTTGGCATGTCCTATGCCTTTCGACACGGCAAAATCTAGCAGATCTGGAGTATTGAGGGGATCGGTTTGGTGGGCTCGCCAGTGAAGTGGCGGTCCAGGCTGTTACGCTGCAGGTACTTAAAGAGTGCCTTCCCTAGCTTTGGGTGCTGCTAGTGCCTTGGCCTTTTTATTGGCAGCGCATCCCTTAAAGGACGCGGGGTGGTCTGCTTGGCAGTGGAAACAGCACGGTTTGTCTTCCTCCTTCTTCTCACATTGCCTAGAGTCGTGAGGGCCTCCACATTTTTCACAACGGTATAACATGAAACAGTTCCGCTGTGTATGACCGAATCCTTGGCATCTGTAGCATTGTGGCACATCGCTAAACTTTTTGTGATGGTGTGCACCGACCTGTAGATCTGCTTGCCTGATAGACATCCTTGTTGTTGCTGGAGGGCTCAAGGTTGGCGAGAGAGGTTCCTTTGTTCTTCTGCCAAGGGGATTATGCAGAGCTCTTACAGTGTGAACCTGGCTGTGAAGGTCTTCAGTAATTTTTAAAGGTCAGTGGAGTGGTGGAGTCCTTTGATAACTATTCTGTGGGCTCTTTAGTCCATCGGTTGGAAGGTCCGATGCCTTTTGTTTTCGGCCACGAGCTGGAGACGCAGTGCTGTGTAGGACTCCTTGTCCGGCATCATGACGCGAACGTTGTTGCCATTCTCCAGGGTGACAAGGAGTGAGGAGGGGGCGGGGGGAAGCTGGGCACCGTTAGGTGTGCCAAGTGCAGCATGTACACGTAAACTCGGCTGTGCGCAGGTATGTGTGCTTACAACCGTTACGCACCGTTACCTGAGTAACGGGACTTGAAATTTGACTTTGCTGTCGATCCGCAGGCACGTGAGTGTTCGATAGCAACTCTCAAGCCCAGCTGATGGCGATTTTCCGACAGATAGAGTCTCCTTCTCGACGGCCTTCACCTACACGGGCATTGACTATGCCGGCCCTGTCGAAATTAGAAAGTACACGTGGGGAACGTGTCTCATAACGAAGGGATATGCTTGTGTGCTTTTCCACGAAGGCGATCCATTTGGAACTCCCCTCCGATCTTACGACTGAGAAATTCCTAGCCGGCTTACACGTTTTGTAGCGAGGCGCGGTTGTCCTCAGCGGGTCCATTCAGACAATGGCCAAGACCTTTGTGGGGGCAGCAGCTTTACTATCCAGGGACTTTCTACAAGCCATCAAAAAGTCTGTGACAGTTGCATATAGCCATCAGGGGCTCGTGTGGCGGTTCTTCCCACGCCGGGCTCCATATATTAGGGGTCTGTGGGTAGCGGGAGTGAAAAGTTTCAAAGCAATCTACGTCCGCCTGCAAGTACACGTTTGAGGAGCTGGCGACACTTCTCGCTAATATCGAGTCTTGCCTCAATTCCAGACCCCTCTCTCCGATGTCAGAAGATCACTCACATTTGCTGCCCCTCACACCAGGCCATATCCTTATGGGAGGACTGTTGCTTTAAATCGATGGCAACATCTCAAGGCTCAACATCAGCAGTTTGGTGCACGGTGGGAAGAGAAGTGTCTTAAAGAACTCCACAAACGTCGTGCTGGACACGGTCTCGAGTACCTTCGAGGCTGGCGCCATGATCGAGCCATGCATGCCGGTGAGCAGCATCGAACGAGCTTTCGCTCTGCTCTATTCGCCTTTTGGCTCTTCCTCCTTCCATCCGGCAAGTTCACCCCTGCTCAGTCCCGCGGCATTCTTTTTGTTAGGTTTAAGTTAGTCTTGATCCCCCGAGCGCCGATAAAGTGAAACAAAAGTGAAGTGAAGTGAAAGTACCCAGCCGTCTTCTTCTTTTCCGGATTTCTAGCAGAAAAACAACAGCCACCGACCATACAACTTCGCCACAGCGACCCAGGATCGAACCAAGTGGACCCAGGATCCAACCAATTCCGCCGCCTCGAATTCACTGGGAAAAGTTATCGCAAAGGACGGCATGGTCAAAGTTGTCGACCTTAGAAGGAGAGACAGATCAGTTTTTCACGTTCGCTTGGAAGTCTAAAAGAATAATGGTCTTAATTTCCAGAGATTGCTTAAGACTCCTTCTCTGTTGAAGAACAAATCTTTGTCGACCCATACAGAGATCTACTGACGCATGATATTAACCTATTACCCTATTACCCTTCACAGGACACAAGCTAAGGACTCTACAATCCCTTTCTATTCATGCCAGAGCTTTATCGTCTTATCCTATAGCACACTCACCGTGTGGATCTCAGCTTTCCGGTTCTGCGATCTTTATCCGCGAATTGTTGTTTGCACTCACTTTCGGTGATTGTACTCATGCTTGGTATCCTGTTATTGTTAACGCGTGTTCAACTGACTTGATTGGTACGTGGTCACTGACGGGTACGCTTTCTCATACTGACTGATCTCGAATTACACTTTCTATGCCGCGACGATCACATTATTTCCCGTTCTACATATGGCCCGCTCGGGTCCAAGGAACAGCAACTTTAATTCGGATATTCCTTACAGCGTTTTTTTTAAATTCGTTTATTGAACCATTAAGATTAACTATTTAACTATTTACAATATAACATTAAGGAGGGCAAATCCAGGACTCCCCGCGTGAAGTATTGCTTCGCGAGGACGATCAGGATTTGCTCACTCGTGGACCCTCCTAGCTCTCTCGGCTCTTCTGAGCTCGATGGTTATCGCTGCGGCAAAGCTGTTGACCGCTTGCCATTCCGCCTCCCCCTGCAGCATGAATGGGACTAGGTTATCCACATTCAGTCTGCTGCCAAGTACGGTTTCCAGAGAGCTCCGTTGCCTAGCGTATTTATCGCACGGGAAGGGAACGTGCTCAGCTGTTTCGCTCCGTCTACTTCCGCCCCATTGGCAATCATCCGCCTCCTCATGTCCAAAGCGCTTTAGATAGTTGCGAAAGCAACCGTGCCCGCTGATCAGCTGCGTTAGGTGGAACGTTATTTCGCCATGCTTCCGTTCTAGCCACGGGTTGCTGCCATGTCTCCTGTGATGCTTCTGCTCGTATTGCACTCTTGACGCAGGGGGAGAGGCTTCGACCGTGGGTTTGGTTGAACACCACTTCGTTTTCCTGCGCTAACAGGTCCAGAGGAGGTATCCCTGCGATCACCAATGCCGCCGCGTTAGACATTGTTCTGAAGGCGCAGCAGACACGTAGGGCCGAAAGTCTGTGGGTAGCATTTAGGCGCTGGGCGTAGCTTTCGGTACCAAGCGCTTTTGCCCACACCGGGGCGGCATATAGCATGGTCACTCGGGTGACGCTCGTCAGCAACATTCTACTCGCCTGTTTTGGGCCTCGGGTGCTCAACATTATGTTTGATAGCACCCGATTTACTCCTGCTGCTTTCGAGCTAGCGTAGTCTAGGTGTTCCCGGAACGAAAGCCTGGTGTCTATCATGACTCCCAGGTACTTAATTTCCTGAGAGGAGGACACCGTAGTACTGCCTACTTCGACAGTGGCCTTCTCCACTGCCTTCCTTGAGCTAATCAGGACAGCCTCAGTCTTCTCCGGCGCCAGCTCTAGCCCCATTGAACTGAGCCAATGTTCAATGGCCCTGATGTTTTGGTTACACTTCTCCTCGGCCTTGCCGGGATGCTTGTCAACAACGAGCAAGGCCACGTCTACCGCGAAGCCTACGTTTTGGCTCCTCCCGACCAGCGGTAGGCGAAGTATCCCGTCGTACATGGTGTTCCACAGAAGCGGGCCGAGGCCCGAGCCTTGCGAGACTCCTGGTGACCTGGTGCCTGAAGACTCCATCCGACGACTCGCACAGGACCCGATCAGAAAAATAGCTGCGGATGATCCTGACTAGGTAGGCTGGGACGCTGAAGCCAATTAGTGCATAAAAAATAAATAAAAAAAGTGCTTCTAGGATCCGGTCCCACCTTGCTGTGTTGAAGGCGTTCCTGATGTCTAGTGTGACCATGAGGCAGTACTCTTTGCTACCCCCTTCCATCTGGTGCCCTCGATTGCTTGGGCCGCTACTTCGACCACTCTGTTGACAGTGTCGACGGTGGACCGCGCTTTCCTGAATCCAAACTGGGACCGTGAGAGGTCACCCGCGTCGGCGATAGCCCTGTCTAGCCGAATGCACACCAGTTTCTCCAGGAGCTTGCCAGTTCCATCGATGAGGCATATTGGCCGGAACGATGAAGGCTCCTCGGGTGGCTTCCCTGGTTTTGAGAGGAGCAACAGCTTTTGTATTTTCCAGCAACTCGGGAAGACTCCTTCCGTCAGGCACTTGGTGAATGCCTTCGCAAACGAGTCTGGCTGGAGGTAGAGAGAAAGCCGAAGCGCCCTGATCGGGATGCCGTCGGGCCGGGGGCCTTGCCGTCCTTCAGCAGTTTTGCCAGCTCCAGGATCTATTCACTGCTGACCGTGGCGTCGGTTTCGACGTGGTCCCCTGTGGCTGGGTCGGCGGGGTGTAACCCATCCATTAGAGGGAACAGATGTTCTGCTACACTGCGGAGCATCGCTGAGTCCAGTAGCTTCGGAGTCATTGTGTACGCCTTATTGACCACCACCTTGTAGGCACTACCCGATGTGTCGCTGTCGGCAGAATCGCATAGGTCGAGGAAGCATTTCCGCTTGCTCTCCCTTATGGCTATCTTGAGAACTTTTCTGCGGGCTCTGTACTCGGATTGGCGTTCGGCAAAGGACTCCGCACCTCTAGCGCGTTGATAGCGACGTCTGGCGGAGAGGCACTCTCGACGAGCCGTCTCTATCTCCTGGTTCCACCAGTAGACAGGGGCTCTTTGTCGGCGTCCTGCTCGTTTGCATGCTGGCGTCGCACGCGGCCTTCAGCCGCCTCATCAGCTCCACTGCCGTCAGCTCGGCTCCTTGTCTGATCGCCGTGGATAGGAACTGCTCTCGAAATACCTGCGTGTCCAGAGTGTACGTCTTGTATTGTATCCTGGCTTGGGCTGTTATCTGGGCTTGGGACGAGGGAGGGCATCCCAGTCGCAGATGATGGCCAAGTGATCACTGCCAGTGTAGTCCTCGCTGAGTCTCCACCTCGTTAGCCTGTACGACGAGCCGCTAGTGAAGGTGAGGTCCACCACAGAGCACAGTCCGGCGCGCCTGAATGTGTGCCGGTTTCCATGGTTAAGAAGAGCCAGGTCCAACGTCGCGAATGCCTCCAGCACCATCCTGCCTCTCGCGTTGGTGGTTGAGCTGCCCCAGCTCTCTGACCATGCGTCGAAGTCGCCCGCTATGAGAACTAGAGGCTATGGCCTCTAGCATCCGCTGCCAGTCTAACCAGTGCCCGACTGAATGCGATTAAGGTCAGGCTGGGAGCTAGGTATACGCTGTACACCAACCATCTGCCTACCCTAGCCCTAACAAATCCGATGTCCGAAAGAACATTGGTTAATTGCTGGGCTCATCTGCTGCACCTCCAGATCGCAGCTTTCTTGGTGCGGTCCAAAGCCCAGTCTGGGCTAGCCGCCGTCCGGTAGGGCTCGCTGAGTAACGCAAGCTCCACTCTGTGTTCACGCACCGTCTGCACTAACAGCTCTTGGGCTGCCATGCAGTGATTCAGGTTTAGCTGAATCAGACGCATCATTGCAGTGCCTGTGGTGCTCCTTTGCCTGCCAATGGGCACTTTCGGGTGCCTATTTGGTGGTTGGTCTCTTGGCTTCCTCTGCTTGCGCACAAGAAGCACTTAGCTTCGTTAGGGCACACACAGAGTGTCTGATGATGAACGTCTGATATCGGATTGCCTTTCCACGCTTTTTCCTCGTCGAAAACGAAAGACAGGTCGAGGTTCTTGCGATGGCAACTGTACTGAGCCACATATACTAAAACCAGAAACGTGACTTCACGCATTCATAAAAATGAACATTTATAAGAATGTAATTTTAGATTGTAATTCCTGCATTTGTCAAAAACCTCTGATAAGTTCTTAATCAAATGCTTTTCGAAACAACGTGTAACTATCAGATCATCCAAATAGACGAATTCTCAAAACCAGAAAATGCAATAATAATTATAATAATAATATAATAATTGGGCGCTATTTTTAAACCGAATTGTATTCGTTTAAAACGATATGAACCGTTTGTTGTTGAAAACAAAGGTATATTTCTTGAACTCTTCTTTAGTTCAATTTGGTTATAAACTGACATCAAGCATAGGCATGAAAAGTCATTAGCTCGATCTAGGTGATCCAAAATATTATCAATTCTAGGGAGTGGAAATTTATCAGAGAAAAGATTTTATTGAATTGGTTTTATTGTATCGGGTTGGGCGTGGTTGACTGTGGCCTACCGACTTATACATTTATTTTATTTTATTAAAAATGAGATATAAGCGTTGTTTAATATCGAAGAGAGACTACACTCGTCTTGCTCTCGTTGTCCCTAAGTGCAAATGTAATTATATGTCGTTGTGTCAGTTTGCTTTGAAGTAGAAATGTACACCTATTTTAATAAGCGATTTTACATCGCATAGAGCGTATTTTCGCAAATTTTTTTGTCGTAATTTATTTGTAACTATTCACTTTTCACTTGAAATATATTGTATTATTATTCCACCCATTGTATTCCAGCCCATTGTATACTTTCGTCACCCGCGACTTCATTTTGGCATGGTACTTACCTAGAAACCCTTGGTACCAAACGGCCAACTTTTAAAGAACACACAGAACATCAGTGGCGACCTAATCCGCACCCTTGGTGGAACCAACCTCACCAGATGGATGAAACTGAGGATGCAACTGGTACTTACCTAGAATCCCTTGGTACCAAACGGTCAACTTTTAAAGAAAAAACTATGTCGAGGTAACATTTAACAATTTTTAGAAGAGGCCGAACGAAAATGTAGAAACAAGTTCAGAACAAGTTCATCGAGTAGCACAGCATATCCTAGATGCCTAAGAAAATGGTCAATAAAGCTCTCCAATCTTTATAGACGTAAAAGAAGCCTGTGATCGAGTGTGGCACGACGGTCTGCTTTTTAAGCTAAAGGAGGGGTTTCCAGCTACGCAATATGTTCTCTTAAAGTCTTATCTGCTAGAGCGAAAATTCATGTTCGACGTGACATGGGAATGATCAGCCATCAGATGCAGTCGAGCTCGCGTTCTTCAGGGTAGTGTGTTGGGTTCCGTATTATACACCCCTTACCTGCCAAATCTCAAAGAACCGGGTACCCTCCTGGCAACGTATGCTGACGGCACAGCCTTTATCTCGAACTTTCGGTGTTAATTTCAAGCGTCTAGGAAAACCCAAAATTCGCCTTGGTACGCGAGAAATGCTGACATCGCAAAAGACCTAAACATCCCCATAGTTAGATAGCAAATCAATCATCATTGAAGAATTCGGAATTCGAAAGTCTCGGCATAAACCCAAGTGAATAGAAAAAAACTATTATCATAATGGCACCGAAGCATTAAGATCACACGATTTCGTCATCTTACTAATCAATAAGTTTATTATCATTCCTGTCTAAATTTATCGAAAATTTCCCTCTACCGCGCATAATACCACACAACATTATCCCATCCCATCAATTTGACTTCAGAGAAAAACATAGAACTATCAAGAATATATATATATACGACGGAGACTTGTTATTCTCTTCTTTTTTTTTAACTTTATATTGTCTTTAGATTTGTGTAGTGAATCCACTCTTTTGCCTTTTTCTTATTCTTTTGACGTGTTATTCTCGTCTCTCTTTACACTCGCCCGACGCAAAAACTGTGGGAACTGGGCTACACTCAATCAAACACAACCCTGGCTCTCCCATCTATAAGACTAACTAACAATTGCATTCTTCGAATTCACGACCTCGTGTATGTGCTACACTCCACATTTAACCACTAGTACTAAATTTGATGTAACAATCATCTTAGAAATTTCTTATTCATTCAATCTTGTTTCTCCATTAACACAAGCTTCTATCTTAATACAATTTATCTAATTTCAACATAAATCATTCTCAAAACTCTTTTATAAGTTTTTTTTTTTTTAATTTAAGTACATTTATTCTTCAACTTTAAACTTCTGCAAATAACCGTTTTAGTTTTCCTAAAAGCATCTTAAAGCAAAATGTTCATAGCCCATCGTTTTTCCTATAATCTTAACAAATAATCATTCTCATTATCATATTCACAACAAATCATTATTTTATATCTCTCTTGTATAAATTATCTTTTATTATCAAATAACAACATTGTCAAAATACCACTCTAGCACTCAGGTGCAGCCACGTAGCAATCGACAACCGTTGTGAGGAGTCGTAAAACTCCCCACAAATTTGGAGAGACTGTGAACTAATGGTACCGCGCTGGACCTTGGACTCGAGGGCACAGAGATCAAACGGTCACGGTACGGACTTTGAACACGCCCAAAGAGGACGCACCGTAAACTAACGGGAAATTAGTTGGACTTTGTACCCGCCGTGCGCAAAAGGGGAAATAACGGGATCCCCGCGGCCTATAAAGGGATCGGTGCAAGTGCAGCTCGGGACAGTCAGTCACAACAAGCAAGGAACCATACGTACGCGATGATAGTCAAGGAGAGTGCAGGCTCAAGTCGCACGGTCAGGACGCGTCCGCACAGTCGGACAGTCGGAACGGAGTCTGACGGCGGAGGCAGAACGTCCGAAGGAGACAGTGAGTTCGAACGCGCGGAGATGTCAGTGAAGAGCGAACTGTGAAAGTAACAAGCAGTGAGAAAGGCGCAGGTCACAGAAGGAAGGACGAGCAATACACAATGCAATGGTCACAGGCCGAGCATTGCCCCATAGCATCCTAAACCCATTCCAGCCGGCAGGTGGTCCTTCGGAGGAGACGACAAGGACTTGGCGTGTTTGAAAGCGACAGTGGAGTCAGTGCACTGCAGTGGTCGGCAATGGTGGGTTCAGGCCGACCATTGCGTTAACCCGCGGACTATATACCCGGCCCCCATAACATCCTAATGCCATTCGAACCGACACGTGGTCCGTTGTCAAGGACACACAGGACATAGAAGGCCAGGCGTCGCTGGAGAAACGACGAGCAGCATACGTCGATCACCGGAGGAGTCAGCTGTGAAATACTACAATAAAGCGACTTTAATCTGAAACTCTGTCTTCTCCTTGGTCAGGCAATCACACAAATCATAAATTTGGTGGGACGAACATACAAACTCTGTGAGCTAGCCGCTGCAACTTGTGGCGAGCAGAACTAAGAAAAACAGTTCGTTACACCGAGTACCTCAATACACCTACTGACTTTTTTCACCGCTTCCTTTACTGTCTATTTTAACAGCTCCATTGCTGTTTATTTCAACAGCTGCCGTTACTGCCTTTTTCAACAGTTTCCATACCAAACACTGCAGTGTTTAGTGTTTACAGAAAGAAAAAAATGGGTAGCACAGTAGATAAGCCAACGACGGAAATGTGACAAGAAAATTTTTTTCTAATCCAAAATTGGCTTCAAAAATTAACGGAAAAAATGAAAATTTGATATATCGTTGTGCCACAATACTACAAGCTATTGCATCGGGGTATAAAATTAATATTTAAAAATGTAAAACATATGCCCTTGATGCAGTCAAAAGTTAATCAATGAGTATTCATGGTACTATTTGCCAGCTACAGTCCATAAGTTGCTTATACATAGATCTGCAGTAATACAGCATGCGTTAGTGTCAATTGGAGAACTTTCGGAGGAAGCTGCGGAATCTAACAATAAAGAATTAAAAAAAAGGTAGACTTAATCACAGCCGGAAGATGTCACGCATTACAACAAATGCAGACATTATGTATTCACTTCTAATAAGGTCCGACCCATTTATAAGCGGACACAGAAAGTTGGGAAAAACAGAATAGGTCAGCGTTATTTGAGTCTGTATATGCCTTACTAGAGGAGGGATAATAATTATTATCAAATTGTTCATTATCATTAATTTAAATTAATAAAAATTGCAACAATTTAACATTTCCTCACTTTGTTTATATTTGTTTCTGGTTATGGTGGAGTTTGGGGATTTCCTGGGGGAGGTATATTACGCCAAATCATATTCATGTTCTTACCACATTTTAAAAATATTTTTTTAGACCATAAGTTATGATTTATTCAGTCTTCTATGCTGCATACTTTTACGAGGGAAAGAATATTTTGTTTTCTGAAAAAATAGGGTTGGAGGGTTCTTTCCCAATCTTCTTAATAGTTCATGTGGTATTTAGATTCACAAGGACTTATCGTCTTACTGTAGTATACAGTCGTTACTGTAGTATACAGTCGGTTTATTTTCAATCCTATGCAGTAGTATAGCGTCATATCCGAATGCACTTGCATCGGCGTCAAATTCAATCGGATGCTGCGGGTCGAAGATAATCAATACCGGCCTATTTGTAAGAATGTGAATAATTTTCTTTCGTATCTCCTCATGTTTTATATTCCGACTTGAACTTATTTTACTCTGAAGTGAAAAAATATAGGGACTTCATTAGCTGTGAAAATTCAGGAGCGAACTTTAGGAAGTACGATGCTAAGCCTATAAGCTGTATTAATGTTGTTAAGGATCTAGGCAAAGCATTCAATGATTCTATTTTACGCGGATTTGGACTTATCTCACCCGCTCGCACAGCAAATTCTAAATATTCTATAAAAGACCTTAAGAAGAAACATTTTTCAGCATTGAATGAAAACCCAGCCTTTCGTAGAATATCTAAAACAATCTAACCTTTCAAGTGAAGATACCTTGGGTGGAGCTGCAATTAGTTTGTCATCCATGTACACAATGACATACGAATAAATAAGCGAATAAGTTTAATGACTGCTCCTTGGAAGACTGACTGTGCATTCTTGAGATAGAAACTTGTACTGTCCGTCAGGTGTAACAAAAGCCGTATATTCAACAAAGTTGATGAATAGGGACCTTAATACCCGCTTGCCATGTTCAAACAGGAAAATAACTTTACGCCTCGCAACCTGGCTATCTGTTCAGCTCTTAACGGTAACGGAAACTTGTCGGCAACTGTATTTGAATTTAATTCTCTGTAGTTCACACAAATCCTGGCTGATCCATTTTTCTTCTTTACCAATAAAACAGTGTAGGATTCTATCAATGTTATTACTTCATTTTCATCATTACCATAAACATCGCTTTAAATTGTATCAAATTAGTTATTTATAAGTGTAAAGAACGTATTTACAGTTTTTGTTTTACAGTTGATCGATTTAATCATTTCAACTCCCTCACAAGACACCACTGCAGCGTATCTCTCAGCTAACCTTTCTCGTCCTAGTATTATTTGACATACTATCATCTGGTACTACATGAAATATTACACTTACACTATATTCATTCGCTCCAGAATCGAAAATAATTGGAATCTTCTCACCTCGGAACGGCGAACTTGTCTTTGTGTCATTCACCACGCACATCTCAGCCCTCTTTTCTTTACGCAGTCCAGCTCCACCAGGTGTCATACTGCCCTTAATATGTTGTTGAAATGATTGGCTTCCTCTTTGAACTTGCCCCGGCACACCAGTGCCCGATCTTACCACAAAGATTAGCTAACTAGTGACGTCACCATGCGACTAGCATATATCTCAAGGCTTTCACCGTTGCTGGGATGACTCTTTTCTTTCTCCACTATGTTCGAAAGCAACCATTGAAACAGACCTGGGGATCACGGTTTTAATAAAGGTGAGGGTGGTCCACAAGGACAATCTACGCTTGCCATCTTCACGAGAGTTCCACAATAGGGCTGCTAGGAGTACATATTAAGTTAATCGGGGCAGCGCTAAATAACGCCGGTACCACCGACTTCAACGATTGGGATCAAATAAAATGCAATTACGAATAGTTAATAAGAACCGAAGAAGAACAAACGGAACTAAATATCAAATTTCAATACCCATCCTTTAGAAATTATTCTGGCAAAAAATGGAATGCTAAACACAGACTTAAAAAATATTTTAATAGGCTTAGGAAATAAGAATTGCACGATGTCATACATTGGTTTTGCACTATGCAGCCACTTTTTTGGTGACGGCCAGAATTGGCCTTTCTTCGCTCGTGTGAAATTGAGAGCGTAATTAATCTAAAAATAGAATTGGCTTGCTTGTGTGAGTAAAAGCAAGAAACGTGAACGTGTATATGTGTGCCGACGATTTTCTGTCCAAAATAAATTTTGTCTAAGAAACGAATTTACACTTTGGAGTTTTGGCCAATTTCGATGCAAAAATTCAACAGGGTACTATCAGCAGTATCGTATGGCGTTACGTTATTCTAGTGTCTTTGGCCAGATCGACTACTTAATAGAGTCGAAAACGCATCCGTGTAGCTGTTACACACTCTTCATGTAATCTAGAATACCCTTGTATTCTAAATATTGTAGGTTAAAACAGCAAGATAATATATGTTTTGAAATTATATAAATAGACATGTATATATTTACCATGCATATGAGCCACAGCGTGGCATTTAGTAATAGTTATCGCCTTGATTAGAATTAATGCTATGCTGCAAGCTATAACTCCGTTGCACATTTTTATCCCAGCAGTCTTTTTTGTCAACATATGAATATCGATAGATTCAAAATATTCAGGTACCAAGCTTCAACTTCAAAAAAGGTCATAGAAATTAAATGTGATCCCAGGATTTCATTTTTGTTTCTGGCATCCTAAAATAGAGTCTAAGATCAAAAAGTATTATTAGTAATTCGGCCAAGCAATTTTTCAGCAACTGTAATAAATGATCTTTCTTAGAATAAAATCAGTACTAAAATTAAAGAGAATTTCCTCAACTACCAGAATCCCTTTACTCAGGATGTATTTAAGCTTTTTTTTGGATAAAACAAGAGAGAATGTTATAGTCAAATTCCCGGACTTTTAGATTCCCGTTACTCAGCAAATGCGAAATTTTTCATCATTTTTCTGGGGTATCTATAGATATTGGGAAATAAAATGAGAAAAAATTTAAAAATTGTTTGAAAGTGTGGGCGTGACCGGTTTGGCGGATTTAGGGCGTTAGAGTGGGCGTGGAAAAAAGTGTTTGACAAATCGATAAAAATGTTCCATAAAAATATAGACTAATAAAAATATGAAAAATATCGAAAAATGGTTAACAAATGTGGGCGTTGCAGTTTTGGGCGGTTGTAGGGCGTTCGAGTGGGCGGGTCAAAAAATATTTTTCCAAATCGAAAAAACGGCACACATGATCGAAGTGTCTGGCTGCACAGTTCCGGCGCCTGTACGATCTGAATACGTTGTCGGAGGATGGTCTCAAGCGCTCGAGGGCCAACATGAAGGTTTGAATGGTGCAGATGGCGGACGTAGCTTTGTTCAAATTGGGAACTTTGTCGAACATCAGCAAGGGAAACTTGACATCGTATGATACAGGAGCGTTAGCTAGTAGCCCGCCAACTCGCAACAACGCGTTGTAACGGAAGTACCAGCGTCTAAATATGAATGAATGGGTTCAATCTTTGGAGACGTGGGAAAACTTGGAACCTTACGAACCTTTTCAATTTCTATTTGATACTCGTGGTATTGAACTATTTTGATAATTTTATGAAAAGCTCATTCATATTCAGTCAGTGACAGAGTTTCTTTAAAAACTATACTCTTGTCTTTCTTATAAAACGGAACAAGTAAGCGAAAATTTTAAGCAGTTTGAGGTGTGATGAGAATCCCTTGATGACAAATTGGAATCCCTCCAGGAAATTGGAAGCTTGCCCAGCAGCGAACTTCAATCAATCAAAGCAATCTTCCTTACTAACAAACGCAAAATCTGACCTAAAATCTCTGCTGATCTCTGGGTCACAGCACCCGAGTTTTGCGCAACCAGCACCGTAACTTAAACGTTGAACACGAAGGCTCTACCCGTGATATGAGTGTCAACCACAGCCACCACGTTACTCCCACCATCTGGCCTACCTCAATGAGCAGTCTTGGAAAGCTGCTTAACCCGTGGCAGCAAAATAAGAGCCTCGGTTGGCCTTCGACAAGAATGGTTAGAGGAACCTATTATCGTATTAGTCGCCTCTTACGACAACCAACATCTAACTGTGGTAGCATTCTCTCCAGTGAACCAGGTTGACTGTCCTACTTCAACGACGTCACAACCCTAAGAACCGATTTCTGTTGGAATAGGTTTTGTGCAAACATCCCACTATGTAGCTTCTCCAAATCTTTCTTGAATCTCCCTTACCCAGTACGATACAAATGTCGAAATCGAAGATGGATGAGATCAAATCCAGTGAAGAGTATTTTCAGAATCCGAACGGTATACAATTCGTTCGATAGAGACTTGTACTCAGGCTATGGCAGAGATTTTGGCGATCGCCTTGGGAGCGTTTTGGTCTTGAGCGGCGCTAGTTTCGTCACTACTTGAAGTCAACAACAATAATTTATAGCCTTCGGCAGGTTTCGTCATGGTTTTGAGATCTGAATTTTCGAAAAAGTTCTTAAATTTTCGAAAATCAAAAAGGTTACTGTTTTTAAAATTTTAAATCTCAATATTATCACCCTTTAGAGTTTTGAAATAATCTATACTTTAGACAATATAAGACATTCAAGTTAATCTCAGTCTACTCATCTTTGACCATCTCTTATAACTAAATATTATCAATAAAAAACGTTTGCAGAACCATTATTATTAGTTTTTGTAGTTTGTCTACCCCTAAAAAACTTTAATATAATTTTTATCGTTTGCCTACGAATATAGACGCAAGCTTCATAAGCTCTCATGGGTGCGTCGGCAAAGGCATGTAACTGTACCGGTGACATCGGGTCCGTATTATTATCTTTATTAGATTATCTTAATTAGTTCAGACAGCGTGCTTTTTACCATA
Source organism: Drosophila sechellia (assembly GCF_004382195.2). Taxonomy (NCBI): domain Eukaryota; kingdom Metazoa; phylum Arthropoda; class Insecta; order Diptera; family Drosophilidae; genus Drosophila; species Drosophila sechellia. The sequence goes on along the minus strand of NC_045949.1, from coordinate 24,538,737 downwards.
TTCCAAGCGGCTCCCAAATGCATCGGAATCAACTCATCCCAATCTAACTTATTAAGCCAAAGTTCCTGCAATATGATCTTTCCTTCAATCACGATGAGACTTAATAAGTTGACGGGGCAAACCGGTTCGATTTCACTGATAGAATTTTACGTTTTGTCGATCAGAGACCTATGTCAGAAGTGTCAATTTTGAAGTTGAAGGCATCTTCGCTACACAACCACGGTACTTCTAACGCCTTAGATGAATCCGAGATGAGTATCGACTTATCTTTGCTCTCAGATGCTGTGACCTCAGGTGAGTTTAAAAACCATTTAGTCAATTCAAAGCCTGCTGCTTGAAGAACCTGAGACTTCAGACTTCATTTTTTTTAGCTCATCAACGCAAGCAGAACCAGTTAACACGAATTGATGGGGAGTGACACAATATGGAGTGTAAGGGGTTTTTTAGTCGGTAGGCGACACATGACACACGGCACATGATCGTCATGTTAGAATCTCGAAACCACCTTCGCTCAAGCGACAAAAACCCCCGTTTTGCAACCTCAAAGGAGGTTGGCCCAACCCATTCGAATCTAAACTAAGCAACAGCCTAACTTGAAAGCCACCTCATGGCAATACCTCATACCGAGCCGTGGGAATGCAGGACCTGATACTGCTGAACGACGGACGGAAGCCGACCTTTATCAACGATAGGGGTAATAACGTCAATAATTTATTGACGTTGCCTGTATTAGCAGAGGGATAGTGGATAACACTAACTGGAGGGTCCATGACGTCGTACGGCTGAGTAACCACGCTCTGATTTCCTTCAACCTCTCTCCGAAGGGCACATCTTGGAAACGGCAGATGAGAACAGCTGGCCAAGCATGGGACACCAGGAAGATCGATGCGGACATGGTGGCATACCAAATCGATCCCATGGCAATGGGGATGGAGAGAGTATGGCGGCTGATCTCATAAATATGCTTGGTAGAATTTGCGAGGCAACTATGCCAAGGAAGAAAAAGGTACAGCGCAAACCACCTGTGTATTGGTGGAGTGCCACCCTAAGTCAACTACGGTCTGAATGCCTTAGGCTAGGAGAACGGCGAAAGCTGCTGCAATGGCTTAAGTCGCTAAAGCAGACGTAAGATAAGTTGATAACACGCCTGAGAGTTAATGGAGAGTTTGAGTTAATGAGAGTTTTAATGTTCGAGTTGGGCGCTAGTGCAATGATGGTGCTTGCGTCGAATCCTGCGTTGAATATTGTAAATTTCTCATCTTGTTTTTCAAGGATACTGCAATAAATTCTGGAATATTCTTCAAAAAATTGATTGATTGTGTAGGCTTGTCGCAAAATACTCAAATTTTCGGAGATTCTGATTAAATTGATTTCTTAAGTCATTCGGTGATCAGAGGAGTTGAAGAAAATTGTAGTATGTGCCTATGCAATATTAAGAACAATTAAATAAAATAGCATATTAACATATGGCAGCACTTTGGTGCTATGTTTATGTTTATGTCTATGCACGCATGATCGCCCACTCGAAGGCCACGAAGTATAAGTGCAGTGCCCACTTGAAGGCCAAAAAGTATAAGTGCATGGTCAGCATTCACACGCCGACCAAATGCATATTACATACGTACATACATAGCTCGCTCTCCCGATAAGCCTAGATATATAAGATATACATAAGAACGCCGCTCCGCCCGGCAGCGCAGCTACGCGGATTAGCCTAAGTCCAAATATATTCAAAACTGTAAAATCAGACACTCTGTAGACGTTGAGCTGGCAGAACCATTTCTGCCTACTCTAAAACCAAAAGAATAAATTGAATAAATATAAAGTCAGCCCGACGGCTGCATTCAACTTAAAACGGACTTGTGTTCTTAATTGGAGTTCATCATTACATGGCGGCCGTGACAGTCGTCCAACGCTGGACGAATAGACTGAAGTAAAAGTAACAAAAAAATAAAAAACAAGCTGGAACTGGAACTTGGATTGGATTATCGGGCAGTCGTGCGGACATCGCTTTAGTCGAGAACTAAGATCAAAAGGAAAACTGGAATGGAATTGCCAAGGAAAAATCTGAGTGAGTAGAGTTTTATGGAGTATGGGAAAACACCGTGGCGGCTTAAAAAACTAAGCTGAATAAACGTATAGCCCACGTAAGGTGGCTAATATACGGTCAGCAAACACCACCGGTTAGGTCGAAAGCCCTAAAGCTACAAGCAGAGCTAGACCACTTGCTGCAATATCAGCAAGAATTAAAAACCCAAAAACTCGAGAAAACTCACTCAGATAATATCAAAAATATACCAAAAATTAATGAAGTTTCTAAATACAAGGCATGTCCAGCACCGGCACCACCACTAACTCAACCAAAGAAGTCCTGCCCCCCTGCGAAGGAATCTGGAGTCCCTACTGCCTGGGGACTTGTGAGCGGCCATCGACGTCTTCAGCGGCGAAGCAACAGACAGCAGCGAGGGAGTGTCAGCGTGCCACCCCCGGCGACGCCCAGCTGACACCAGATGAACATCAGCAGCAGTATAACATTAAATAAATGAAAGAGGTATAAAATATATATAAGAACTCGTAAGAAATATTGTAAAACGGAGCATATACTACTATGCCCTGTTAACCCAATATGGCCCGTGAAGCCATAGCTAGAATCAGGCAGGCAATAATGTAAAATACAATTTCTTTCTTTTTTTTTAACGAACATTGAAAATTTTTTTGAAAAACTCAATCATGAATGAATTTGAAATTTGAATGAATTTTTGAAAAAAAAATAATAAGTAAAAGTACAAACGTAGTATTGACTTTATCTAGATTAGAATTCAAAAAAAAAATATACAAAAATGGGTTGGTTTGGATCTGACGATAGTCAGACAAAAGATAATACGGCCAATGTGGTCAATAACTTAAAAATAGTCGACCATACAGAAGACATTCAGTCACTGTGGTTACTCCTTTTGATCTTGACGATCGTAACAGTCGCTCAGTTTATATTAACGCTATATGTTAAGCATAACAAGATAATAAAGAAGCGTTATATAAGCAGAGCAGATAAAATTTAAAAAAAAAAAAAAACACACCCAAAATGTATTTTGAATTAAGATGATCTAAAATTTTTATTTTTAATACCAGAAAACTAGAATGAAAAAAAAAAAAGATTATTGAAGAAACCATTTTAGGAGAGGCCACAATTTATAAAGTTTGATTGCACAGATAAATCCATATTATTCTTTAAATGGACTGTCAAGGAATAAAAAACGAGCTTAAAGAAATTAAAACGACTTTCGACAAGTCTTATAAATGCATGACACCAAATAGAGAAGTGCAACAATACACTCTCAACAAGCATGCGCAGATATTGGTAAGATGCTTTAATGAAGCACGCCAATTAATTTACAGAGAAAGGAAAAGATTAACAAAAAATCATTTATCTCAAGCAGTAAAATTTCTAAACAGCTTCCGTGAGAACTTGTTAAACGTCAAGTACAGACATAACTTAAATATTACAATCCCAACGATTTTAAGCACACCTATAGTGGCTGAGATCGGTGAGGATATCGAAAGTGTAGGAGAATCGGAAATAGAAATAAAAGAAGAGGATCTCCACGATCTTGCAATTCCAGCGGTAATAACATTACCCGAATTACTTGAAGAATAACTTTCAGACTCAAATACTTCAAGAATACAGGAAACAGCCAAAATGACAGACTCTGCCGCAACATCAAGGGAATATGTGCGACAAATTTCGTCCACAATACCTGAGTTTGACGGCAAAAAGTTAAACTTAAATATATTCCTGACGGCCCTCCGGCTAATAGATCTGACAAAAGGAGATCAGGAGATGCTAGCGATAGAGGTAATCAAGACAAAGATACTTGGTCCATTATCATACAAAGTTGAAAATGAAAAGACCATTATCGGTATAATAAATGTATTAAAAGCATCAGTTAAAGGCGAATCGCCCGATGTCATCAAAGCAAAAATGCTTAGTACACAACAGCGCGGCAAAACTGCAGCGCAATATACCACAGAGATAGAAAACCTACGTGGGTTGCTCGAAGCAGCCTATATAGATGATGGTTTAGATTCAAACAATGCAGACAAATTCGCTACAAAGGAAGCCATATCTGCAATGACCAAGAATTGTGGGCACGAGAAGCTCAAAACCATATTGGAAGCTGGATATTTCAACACAATGAATAGCGTGATTGAAAAATACATACACTGCAGTACAGAAATGACCGGCAATTCAAATAGTGTATTATTCTATAATAATAGAGGACACTATCGAGGTAATAATTACCGAGGAAATTACCAAAACAGAGGTAATGGCCGAGGAAATTATAACTCATACAACAACAATTATAGAGGTCGAGGTGGTTACCATAGTGGAAACAGAGGACGAGGTGGTAACCAAAATTATAATAGAGGTGGAGGTTACTCAAGAGGTAACCAAAACCATAACTATAAAACAAGTCATACCCACAATGTCCGAAACATACAATCGGAAAACGAACATGCCCCCTTGAGCGACAATCTACAGTAAAATTATACAAAATTAATCTCAATTTAAGCATTTTTATACTATTAAAGAATATGAGTACCAATTCATGGGTAACTCTTTTAATAGATACAGGTGCAGAAATTTCCCTGCTTAAATCCAGAAACAATAATCTTAACGATTTAAATCCAAAAAACACAACAAATATATCAGGAATAGGGCAAGGGACAATTCAGTCTCTAGGTACACTACATTTAGAAATGTGTATTGCTAATGCAGCAATACCATATGAATTCCATATCGTACCTGACAATTTTCCTATACCAGGGGATGGTATAATTGGCTTGGATTTCATTAAGAAATACAATTGTATTTTGGAATTCCACGACCAAGAAGATTGGTTCACTTTGAGGCCCAAAAATTTCAGGAACATAAAAATTCCTATTATACATTCACTAGATAACGAAATAATTTTGCCAGCTAGATCAGAAGTGATTCGAAAGATTCAGCTAACATCTACTGACACACATGTCCTCATCCCCAACCAGGAATTGCAACCTGGCATAATAATAGCAAGTGCACTCGTAAACACTCAGAACGTCTTGATTCGAATTATTAATACAACTGAAAAAGACGCTATAGTTAGTAGCGCAAATATAAAAAGCGAATCATTGGATGATTATGATGTATACAATGCAAATATAGAAAATAGTGCACAAAGAACTTCAGAAGTATTAAAACTTCTTAAATTTCCATCGTTATTCAAAAGCGGTTTAACAAAATTATGCACCGAATATAGCGATATTTTTGGTCTTGAAACAGAAACCATATCAGCTAATAATTTTTATAAGCAAAAATTGAGATTAAATGACAAAACTCCAGTCTATATCAAAAACTATAGAATGCCAGAAAGTCAAAAGCCAGAAATTCAAAGGCAAGTTGACAAATTAATAAAAGATGGCATTGTCGAACCATCTATTTCAGAATATAATAGCCCACTTCTCTTGGTACCCAAGAAATCACTGCCTAACTCGGCGGAAAAGAGATGGCGATTAGTAGTCGATTATCGCCAAATCAACAAGAAACTGCTAGCAGATAAATTCCCACTTCCAAGAATAGAAGATATTCTTGATCAATTAGGTCGAGCAAAATATTTCTCGTGCCTAGACCTGATGTCAGGATTTCATCAAATAGAATTAGACGAAAGGTCAAGAAATATAACATCATTCTCAACTTCAACAGGAGCTTACCGCTACACGCGATTACCATTTGGTTTAAAAATAGCCCCAAATTCTTTCCAAAGAATGATGACCCTTGCATTTTCAGGCTTAACGCCTTCGCAAGCATTTCTGTATATGGATGATTTAGTAGTCATAGGCTGTTCTGAAAAGCACATGCTTAAAAATCTAACCGACGTTTTCAAATTATGTAGGCAACATAATTTAAAACTACATCCAGAAAAATGCACTTTCTTTATGAAAGAGGTTACTTATTTAGGTCACAAGTGTACTGACAAAGGTATATTGCCAGATGACTCTAAATATGAGGTAATAAAAAATTACCCCAAACCAGTAAACGCAGACGAAGCTAGACGATTCGTGGCATTTTGCAATTATTACAGAAGATTTATTAAGAACTTTTCTGAGAAATCACGCCACTTAACGAGGCTTTGTAAAAAGAATGTTCCATTTGAATGGACAAGCGAATGCCATGAGGCATTCGAATATCTTAAAAGGGAATTAATGAAACCAACACTCCTTCAGTACCCAGATTTCAGCAAACAATTTTGCATAACCACAGATGCTAGTAAACAAGCATGTGGAGCGGTACTATCTCAAGACCATAACGGTCAACAGCTACCAGTGGCATACGCTTCAAGAAGTTTTACAAAAGGCGAAAGTAATAAGTCCACTACAGAGCAGGAGCTAGCAGCTATTCACTGGGCAATAAATCACTTCAGACCATACGTATATGGTAGACATTTCTTAGTACAAAGTGACCATAGGCCACTATCATATCTTTTTTCGATGAGAAACCCCAGTTCAAAATTAACCAGAATGAGACTAGACTTGGAGGAGTTTGAATTCACAGTAGAATATCTCAAGGGGAAAGATAATCATGTTGCAGACGCATTGTCCCGAATAACCATCGGAGAACTTAAAGCGATGAATAGACAGATACTAAAGGTCACAACAAGATCTACAACAAGACAGAAAAATACCTGCGCAGGTGAAAAATTGCATGAACCAAATAAGAAAGAAAATATAAAAATGCCCAATATCTATCAGGTAATCAATAACATTGATGCCAAAAAATATGTTATACTCAAAATAGACAAGCATAAGTGCTTGTTGAAAAGAGGAAAACAAATTATAACACGTTTTGATTTGACTAATTTTTATTCTAATGAAATAATCGATTTAGATCAATTTTTTCAAAGGCTTAATGAAGAAGCAAGAATAAATAGCATCATTCAAACACAATTGTCACCAAGAGAACAAATCTTCGAAGTTGTCACTATAAAGAATTTTAAAGAAAAGGGCAATAAAATACTAAAAAACTTAAAAATAGCGCTATTAAGCAAGGTGACTAAGATAGATAAAAATGATAAGGTTCAAATAAAAGCAATACTGTCTAAATATCATGATGATCCATCAGAAGGAGGCCATTCAGGAATTTCTAGAACCCTGAGGAAAATAAAAAACTATTATTATTGGCCCCAAATGACAAAGGCAATAAGTAAATATGTTAAAACATGTTTAAAATGTCAACAAGCCAAGACAACAAAACATACTAAAACACCTTTGACGATAACAGAAACGCCAGCAACAGCATTTGATATAGTTTTGATAGATACCATTGGTCCACTGCCAAGATCAGAAAACGGAAATGAGTATGCTGTTACTATCATTTGCGATTTAACAAAATATTTGGTAACGGTACCTATTCCAAATAAAAGTGCAAGATCAGTTGCTAAGGCTATATTCGAAAATTTTATTCTAAAGTACGGTCCAATGAAAACAATCATAACGGACATGGGAACGGAATATAAAAACCAAATTATAGACGACCTGTGCAAATATATGAAGATAAAAAACATTACTTCAACAGCACACCATCACCAGACATTAGGAACAATAGAACGAAGTCACAGAACTTTCAACGAGTATGTTCGCTCATATATACCATATCTGTTGACAAAACCGATTGGGATATATGGATACAATATTTTACTTATTGTTTCAACACAACACCATCGGTAGTTCATGAATATTGTCCATATGAATTAGTATTTGGAAGATTACCAAGACGGTTCATAGATTTTAACAGGATAGACAGAATAGATCCTATTTACAACATGGATGACTATTCAAAAGAAGTTAAGCTAAGATTAGAAATAGCATATAGAAGAGCTAAAAATATGTTAGACAAGGCTATGATAGAAATATTAGTAACTTTGAATTAAAAATAGGAGATAAGATATTACTTAAAAACGAAACGGGTCATAAACTTGACAATAATTATTTATGACCATATTTAGTTTCAGAAATAGGAGATAATGACAACATTACAATTATAGGAAATAAAAATAAAAAACAGATAGTCCATAAAGACTATCATAATACATTTTGTTTGGTTGGCCAACCACAAATAAAAAACCAATAAAAACATTATAATACAAAACTTTTACTTTGCAAAATACAATGAAAATATATATATATATTTTTAATATCTCTTTAATCATTCATTTCAAATATTAATATACATATTAAAAAAAAAAATTATATACTTGAAAATAACTTCATATTATTACGTTATTTTTCAAAAGGAGGGAGATGTAGTATGTGCCTATGCAATATTAAGAACAATTAAATAAAATAGCATATTAACATATGGCAGCACTTTGGTGCTATGTTTATGTTTATGTCTATGCACGCAGTTCGACCCAGGGCGGATGTAACATGATCGCCCACTCGAAGGCCACGAAGTATAAGTGCAGTGCCCACTTGAAGGCCAAAAAGTATAAGTGCATGGTCAGCATTCACACGCCGACCAAATGCATATTACATACGTACATACATAGCTCGCTCTCCCGATAAGCCTAGATATATAAGATATACATAAGAACGCCGCTCCGCCCGGCAGCGCAGCTACGCGGATTAGCCTAAGTCCAAATATATTCAAAACTGTAAAATCAGACACTCTGTAGACGTTGAGCTGGCAGAACCATTTCTGCCTACTCTAAAACCAAAAGAATAAATTGAATAAATATAAAGTCAGCCCGACGGCTGTATTCAACTTTAAAACGGACTTGTGTTCTTAATTGGAGTTCATCATTACAAAATAGTGATTGGTTCTTCTGCTAGGACCATTAAAACCAACTGCATTGCATTAAGGTTAGGAAATGCATCGGAACAGCCATGTTAAGTAGCACTGCTATGCGTGGTTCCGTTATGTTTTGGCTTAACACGTCACTCGCAAACGTGATATAAAGATATGCTGAGAAAGTGGCGCCGTTTAGATTGTTGATAATCAAGTTGTTTAAATTCATTAGCAAACATAATAGACCAATAATTTTTAATCCTTGTTCAATGTCTTTCTTAAATCCCTAGCAATCAACAACGGAAATGCTAACAGAAAATGTATCTATAAAATACATTTAAATAAGATTTCAAAATAATATACAGTAAAAAAATAGGCAAATGCACTTTAAAAATAAGAAATATAAAATATACAACTTCAAAAAATATAAAAAAAATATAAAATTATTATTCGGTAAAACTAAAAAAATCTATCACCCATCAACAATTGATCACGCCGAGTCGATCTTGCCATGTCCGTTTGTACACTTCTGAAAATTTTAAAAATATTTTTTTATTTTTGTATATGTTATATGTTTTTATCGATTTGCCGGGTGTATCTGATAACGAAGCATTCGATAAAGTCGGACTTCACACAATTAAAAGTCATAATTCACAAGGAAATCACGTAGTGGTCCCCCTGTCCGTAGACCAATTTATTATTTTCCAAAAAGCAAACATAGAAAACAAATAGCTACCGCAGACGACTACCATTTAAATGCTGACCTTTAAAAATATTAAAACTTTTTTAAGCATTCTTTTTGACTTGACTCGAAAAATACCATTTGGAGTTGCTGGCTGAGCTCAGAGCGCTTGAGTCCCATGTCCGACACCCGGGATTCAAAATTGTTAGCCATAGATTTACGGGCATGACAATTCTCTTAATATTGAAATATTTCGGCAATTTTTAAGCTGAGAATCCTACCTATTTTCCACAGTCAACTAGACGCGCGAACATGGCCAGGGACTTACTAGTGATGACATACTTGTTATCTAAAATGAATTCACCCACGTTGCATAGGTTATACTTCTACATTTGCTGACTCCGGACTGACACAGAGATAGAATCGCCCACAGGATTCATACCCACGGTTCGATTGCCTGGTGTAGATTTTCGAACACCAAAACCCATCTGGCAGGGATCTTTAGTTAGGCAGACGAAGACAAAAACCGCATTGTGGCGAGACGGATTTTGAGGGGAATGCCTCTAATGCTTAGAAGTCCCCGAAACCGACTCTTTCTTCACAGCTTCACCCTCACCTAATCTATGGCAGCATAAATGTTATAAAACCCATCAATAAACTGTACGAGAAAGACACATTTTATTAAAACAAATATAAACATGAAAATTTAATGATATGCCTGCAAGAAACTCATCTAGAAAAAGGAGTGGTCATCTATTGTGACAAATTTCAAAAAACTTCGGTTCTTAGCAAATTTGTGAGCAATATTTCAGATAAGATTGTGCTACGAAAGCAAACGAAACACAACCAAAAAATTAAAGAGGGATAGTCATCCGGCTTCGACCAGATTAAAGTCGATTCTGATTCCTATTATATTATTATAAAATTTCATAATTTTTCTGGGATCTCCATAGATATTGGGGAATAAAATGAGAAAAAGTTTAAAAATTGTTCCAATGTGTGGGCGTGACCGGCTTGGCGGCTTTAGGGCGTTGAAGTGGGCGTGGCCAAAAATTTTTTGGCATTCGATCGGAATATACACGACTAATAAAATTATAAAAATATATCAAAACATTTTGAAAAGATTGGTTGTGGCAGTTTTGGGCGGCTTTATGGCGTTAGAGTGGGCGGTGCGAAAAGTTTTTTGCAAATCGATAGAAATTTACAATTTACAATTTACACTTTCTACTAAAGTATGGGCGTGACAGTTTTGTGCGGCTTGTGGGCGTGGCAACATGGGTCAACAAGCTTCTATGTCTAGCGTATATGTCTCTAAAATCGGTCTGCTGAATCTTAACCTTCTAGCTGGCATAGTTCCTGAGATCTCGACTTTCATACGGACAGACGGACATGGCCAGAACGACTCGGCTGTTGATCATGATCAAGAATATATATACTTTATATAGTCGGAAGCACTTTTTCTTGCCTGTTACATACTTTTATAAAACAACTTTTCATGAAGCACAGATCATCACTAGTTATCAATGACTAGATATCATTGAGTGGTGTATCAGGGGTGCTGTCAAAACCGTGCAGAACACAAATAGCTGAATTGGTTTTGAACCCAGAGCAAACGATTCCGCATTGCTTGCATTTATTTATTTGCGCGCCAAAATGTTATATATTTCGCAAAATTAAAAAAAAAATAAATGTTGAAAATGCTTTGCAGGGCTATCTTGCAACAATGTCCATATCGAAATGGTTTGTAAAACTGATTATAACTCTAAATTTAAGTTTCGAGCACATTAAAAACAAAAGCTATTTACATATAGCATATATATAATTTTAATCAGTTTCAGCCAAGTCGATCTGGCCGTGTCCGTCCGTCTATCTGTCTGATTTTGGGAACTATAACTATACAGAGTTCAGATTAAGCAAGCAGATTCCAGTAACTCTGCGCTGAGCTAATTTATATTAGGTGGATACAATGCCCATTATTAAAAATAGCTTTAACTTTTTTCACATGTATTATTAGTATTGCCCACTTTTATCCATATGCTAAAAATGTTTTTACCACGCCCACTCAAATACTCACAAACTGATTAAAACTGCGACGCCCTTATTTTTTTAGAAATGTTTTCTTTTGTTATTATTTGACTTACCGATTTCTAAAGGTATACCACTTTATCTCCCACAAGACGTCCAAAGCTCACGCCCAAACTTTTTAAATATTTTATATTTTTGTAAACATTTTATATTCTTTTATTAAAAAAAAAAATTTGAAATTTCTTGTTTGCACTCTTAGCGAAATAACACGTATCTGATAGTTGATAATCTGTGGTATTTTGACAACTTAAATTCGTTAAGCTTCCGACGACATGTAGTATATTGTGTGTGGCTTCAGGAGGTCTGGATCTACGTGATCGTTATGATCTAGGATCGTTATGACACTAAGTCGTTTAATTGCAGACAAGCAAGGTGACATTTTTAATTTACAATAAGAGCATATCATAAATCGGATTTATCCATTTCTTTTTTGGGTGGAGTCTCTCCCCACAAACTCCACCAGTAATTTTAATATTTGCTTACCTCTACAAGTTTTCCTACATTATCCTCACGCTATCCTCAAGAAACTAAGTTTTCGCTGATGTCAAATCCGGGCCTATCCTTTGAAATATAATTCATAACCTTTCTTCATTCTTAATATCGCCCAAAAAGTTAATCAACAACATAAAAGATATTATTCAAATAAAACTAGTATTAAAACTAGATTTTTCTATAAACTTAATTATTGTTTATATGACACCACTTATTTTAAATAAAACAAATTTTTTACAAAAAAAATATAAATCGGTTTGATTATAATTAAAATAGAAAATAATATTGGTAAAAAATATAATTTAAAAAACATTGATTACTTAACAATATACGATTATATTTGATTGATTTCATTTTGTTTTAAAAAAAACTAACCGGCTTAAGATAGTTTCATTAACCGTAAAGCATGACTTTATGCATTTGCGTTTAATTATAATGGTTTTATCGGAAACAACTTAATATTACGAATCAACTTGTGGTAATTTTACTGGGGTGAATGTGATTCCGTTTATTTATCTTCCTTGTTTAATTCGACCGTCACGTTTAAAGCTTTGATTGCGACTGAAACGATGTTACACAGACACTGTAAGTCGTCGTTGAAAGTCTTAAAAAAGGGTGGGCCTCGTGCACTGCAATTTGTAAACACGATGCTCTGATGCGCCGCCTCGCCTTGGGAGAGTGTATGAAAATCTTCCATTGGTTTATTTTACGGATAGGGGTTGGAGCAAGTATACAGTGATGATTTTGGTTTATAAGAGCTATAATAGTTACCACCACGTGGTTGTGGAATGTGATTAGGACTAGTAACTTTAGACATGTAAGTTAAGTAGAAACTAATTTCAAAACAGATACGGCTTTTGTCTTCTAGATTTTGGGTAGATTAAGACTTTCCAATACATTTAAAATTGAAAAATTGATTTAAATTTATTAAAATTTTGAAAAATTGCATACCAATCAGCCTGTATGTGTACATACGTTGAGATCTCAAAGATTATCGTGAAATAAATATAAAAAATTTTTAATAATTAGTATTATAAATAAAAATTATAATTAGACGTGCAGATTCTAATCGCAATTAATTTTATAGATTTGTCAAACCAAAAAAAATATATTTTTGAGGATTCATACATAATTTAAATAAATCTAGTTTTAAAACTTTGAAATATGGCCCATTTCTGGGTGAAAACATTTTTTCTGTTTTCAATAAAAGAAAGAATACAACTATATTATTCCCCGAAAAGTGACAGTTTTTTTTTTCTTACCGTATATATAAAGGGTGTTTCAGAACTTTAAGTTGGCATTTCTTTTCAACATGTCCACCGATTTAACAGCTGTCAAGTGATATATTCTCAGTTTGGTTTGGCACATCATCATAAACAGGCCCTGAACAAGGCTTGCAAATAGTGCAATTTTGTTTGGAAATGAATGGTTGGTTCTGTACGAAATACAAATCGGTTTCTACGTCCATTTTGTCGTCGACAAAATCGTTCATTAGAGAAGGATTCTATTAACCATATTTTAACAGTTGGCGTGCTATACTCGACTTAATTGGACGTTCAGATTTCAGATAAATAAAATTCATGTCAATCTAATTATCCATATTATTTTTTGCATATATTCAAGTATGTTTACAGTATAGTATACATGAATGTATTAAGAAACGGTAGAGAGTTCTTGCGTCGAAACAAATCTAAAACGAATCTAAGGAGAATGATTTTTCTGGGTATCAATGATAATAGGGAATAAAATGAAAAAATTTAAAAATTATCTATAGGTGTGGATGTGACCGTTTCAGGCGATTTGTAGGTGTACGAAGAGGTGGTTTTGGAGTACCGATAGAAGTTGGCAAAACGAAGAGAATGAATTCAACATGAATTCAATGTTTCATGTTTCAAACGTGTGGGTGTGGTAGTTTGTAAGCGTTAGAGTTGGCAAAGTTCACCACTGTGCGGCCTCGCGACATTCTTTTTGTTAGGTTTAAGTTAGTCTTGATCATCCCGAGCGCCGATAAAGTGAATTAAAAATAAGAGAGAATGTTCTAGTTCCCCGACTATCAGATACCCGTTACAAGAGCAAAGAGCAATCCAAGAGCAAAAAAACCGAACCGAACAATCGAAAACTTATAGAATGCAGGGAGTTATTCCAATGCAGTATTATTAACTGCCTTAACTGGTGCCCACGAGAGTAGATCCGCCTTTAAGTTACAACTATGCCTTTTTTTGTACATAATGACTCTACTGGTCACTGCCATGGATTCTTTTGAATGAATTTTGTCAAAGCAAAGACTTAAATAAAAGAGCTGCGCTTCTGCTGAGGCAGCAACAGAGCGTCTGCGATATTATTATTATTATTACTTATATATATGGTTTTTGAATATGCTAAGGAAGGCATGTTGTGTGTAAAAAATATTTAAAGATTGATCGCACCGCCTTGCGATGCCTCCTCCAGAGGTGAAGGGCTTCCTTCGCTGACTACTCCGGGGAGCAGGAGATTATTATTTACGTTGAGAGGAACTTTCCTCTTTTAACCGCCACAAGGCTTGTGGTCTGGCAGAGTAATTAATAAAAATATATTTTACGACGCTTAGTCGGAGTTGACGAGCTGCCGCTCTTTATTCTGGTAAATGCAAATACAAACTGAACTTAAAATGATTCTTCAAGCTAACAAAGACTCGCAGCGGCCACGCAAATATGCTGTGTTTGCCGACTGCGCACGGGTTTCCGGCCCAATGCTGGGTCAGCACTTTGATATTATGTTTCATACACTGAGCACACTGTTCTAGTCCGTTGGCTTGTGTGAACTACTCCCCCTTCAAGATTACGGCCGTCATCGGCTGGTCTTAATTCGGCGATCATCCCGTTTAATTGGATTGCAGATCTTCGCGCTCCGATGAACCGTAGACAGGTGATGCCAATACAAATCAATGCGCAACCAAGCGCTGCTGCGATAAATATTAAGCGATGTGAATGATTGGTATCAATCTCTCCCGAACTCTTTGATGAACTCCAAGTTACGTTCACTCAGCTGGTGAATATAGGAGAGACTCAGAATATATCTGTTGGCGGTGATATTCAATGATGGGGAACTAGCTACACCTGGAGCTCGTATTTGGGCCTTGTCGTGATTTATAAAGGTGGTGTCATTTATCACGACGCGATCGTTGAAGGTAATGAGAATCGTGCCACGTAGATAGACTTCTGTTCCGTTCCGGAATTGAAGATGATCATTCCCTCATCCACGCGGGTAAGCGGGAGTAGGTCGCTTGGTTGTGACTCGCAATGCGCTAGAACGCCTGAGTGTAGTTCCCTGACGCATAAGCTTTCCGTTGATAGTTGGCAAAAGGTAGCTCCCGGTGTTGGGGTGCAGTTTTCGATTGTATGGACTTCTTCTCCACACTTTGCTACCATGTTGTCGGTTATTCGCAGCATAACCCCTTTGCAAGATACCGGGAAAATGGTGTAAGCATATGGCAACCTTGCCTGTCAAGTACGGTGCTAACCCGGGAGAACAAATGGCCATGCTAATGTGTGTTCGATCAGTCGTCGTCGAAGAGCAAGCCGTCGCGCAGCGTCTGTACGCGTGATCATATTTAATTCATTTAATATTTCATATATCTAATTTCATTTAATAAACTTATATTTGCTCAATCTCATTGCCTCACCACTCCTAAAGCCATTCCTCCTTACAATGGTGACCTTCTTACAAGATAATTTTATTTTGGGGAATTTGATAAGGAAGTGTATTATGTTAGAGGATTGTAATATTTTTACAGACGATCCGGACATAAGATCCCCTATGGGGGTATCTGTGGGGTCTTTCAGCCAAACTGATTTTAATTCTGCATGATCTAGGATATTTGGAGAGACAATATTGTTTTTCGCTAGTGTTACAGCCAATATTAAATTTTGTACCCGAGGTAGTATTCTATTCCTAGCCAGCAGTGTCTCATATAAATGGCCGTTGTCAATTTGGGTATTTTTATGCGTTTGCAAGATTTGATTTACAGTTGTTGTTAATTGGTTAATTCGATCTTGTATTCTAGTATTAATTCTGATTTGCCTATTGTTTGATTGTGTCAACTGCCACTCTGTGAATTTAATTCTTTCTAGATCGCCGGCATCCGGCGTCCCCGCTACCACCTTTAGCATTGACCCCAGAAAATCTAAACTCCTTGCGATTCTGTGGTGGACTCTTAACGAATCTAGCGTGTCCCGAAGGTGCGAGGCATCCACTTCTAGCAACTTCCTCATGTGAGACTGTGGAAACATCTCGTTCATTCTGCTTGTTTCTTCTATTACGCGCATGTATTCCGAAAGATTTGCCGAGTGGATCACGTACGCGAGCTCCTCCCACACCAGGATCTCTCCATCTATGATGGGGATGTACCTTGCTTGTGAATAGTTAGTGATGTGCGCTGACACCAATGACAGTGAGAGGAGGACGAAAATTCTGCGCCTGTGGAAATGTATTTTTTTAGTCGCTTTTTCTTGTTCGCTGAGGTTTATCCCATCACCAATTAATTTTACCCTAAAACTAAAACATCGTGCCTTTGGCAACGGACTTAATGTCTATTAAATAGAAGTTTGCCATATGGCTGATAATAGGTAGTAATAATAAAAAGTTTAAAATTAAGCGAGAGAGTCATTTTAGGTTGTCTTTGTGGACCACCCTCCCTCCAATGAGGACCGTGGTCCCCAGGTCTGCTTGTATGGCTTTTTTCCTCACACAAGGGAGTGAGTTTATTGCCAAGCCTTCTGTTAGTTTTGGCGAAAACCTTTTCGCCCACTTCGAAGACTTTGTTTTGTCGAGAAGCATTCTCCCTAGACCTTAGCGCGTCCTGGTCCCTCTTAATTTTGTCAGCAATCCGTTCTTGTGTGCCGTCCGTGTATGATTGTATTACGTCGACTGGCCTCTTTGTTATATCTGGTAGTGGCTACCAAGATTATTTCCACGGTATCACTTAAGCCCTTGTCAATTTTTAGGCACCTGGCGAGCTCCAGTAGAGTGCTGTGAAAACGCTCCACTTGCCCGTTTGATACACTGTGAAGTGGTGGCGCATTGGTGATGGTTTTTTTTTTTTTTTTTAACTTTGCTTTTTATTTATTGAATCTTCTTGTATAAGAACTAACAATAAGTTTAAAAATCTTAACTATAACAAGTATTTTTTGAACAGTTGTATTATTTTTCCAACTGTTCTATGATTAAGCGGCCCTAATAATTTATTCGCTGGCTTGGTAGGTCCTTTCGCCGGAGACGGGAACGGCTGCTGAGCTGGATTAGACCTCGCGCTAGGTGGTTGGGGTGCGTGTAAAGCTTGCTATGGTATTTTTCCTTAAGTTCCGTGATTGCGTTGGTAACTGATGGGATATTTAAGTCTCTTTGGATGTTTTCACTCCGAACGTACCACGGTGCCCCAGTGATGGTTCTCAGGATCTTTGATTGTGCTCGCTGTATGATGTCAATATTGCTGTTGCGGGCATTGCCCCATAACTGTGAGCCATAGGTCCAGATAGGTTTCAATATAGAATTGTAGAGCAAGACCTTGTGGTCTAGGCTGAGCGGAGAACCAGAGTTGATGAGCCAGTGTAAGTTGTTGGCTTTGAGTTTAATTTGGGTTTTTTTGGCTTCAATGTGCCTGCGCCATGTGAGTCTTCTGTCAAGGTGTACTCCTAGGTACGCTACCTCATCTGCTTTCGGGAGTGGTATGTTGTTCAACAAGAGCGGAGGACAGTCTTGTCTGTTTAGCGTAAACGTCACGTGCTTGCATTTTTGCTCGTTTACTTTTATTCGCCAGTCAGAGAGCCACTTCTCAATGTCGATGAGGTACAGTGCCAACTGTGCTGTAGCTTGGATAGGGGACCTTGAACGGCTAAGGATAGCTGTATCGTCGGCAAATGTGGATACTGTTAAGCGACTATTTGTAGGGATGTCGGCTGTATAGATGAGGTATAAGGTTGGCCCAAGAACGCTGCCTTGGGGGACTCCAGCCTCAATTGTATGATCAGTGGAAGTGGCAGTGTTGCATCGCACTGCAAACTTTCTGTCATAGAGGTAAGACTTTAGAAGTTTGTGTGTGCTTTCGGGTAGGGATGTTTTAATTTTAAACATTAGGCCGTCGAGCCAGACTCTGTCGAATGCTTGGGATACGTCTCAAAATACTGCTGTGGAGTATTCGCGATATTCAAATGCAGTTCTTATTTCCGTTGTAATACGATTCACCTGTTCAATGGTTCCATGGCTGTAAGATGAAGCGACTGTGTGGTTCTTACCAGGTTTTGGAATCATTATGATAATCGACCTCTTCCAACGTTGTGGGAAGTAACCAAGTTTGGTGATGGCATTAAAGAGCTTGGTTATGTAGCGAACTGCAGAATGTGGCAGCTGGATGATCATTTCCGGTGTTATAAGGTCGCAGCCGTGGGATTTTTTCGGGCTGAGATTGTCTTTGATTATTTTAGTTACTTCTTTAGGACGAAACACAATTGGGGTGTGTTGCTGGTGGCGGTTTACGGGATAGGACGGTAGCGCGAATGTGCTAGTAGCCTGGAAATGGTTGTCTAGCATGGCCGTGATCGTGTGCGATTTTAACGATGGTTCGTTGTCGCAGTAAATCACTTTGGCCTTTGGGAAGAAATTCATGACCTGTAACAAGGCCGGTTTCAAGTCCTCAATTGTTCTTGACGGCACATGCTGTACGGCGGCGAATTTCGAAAATTTGTCAATGCAATGTAAGAAAACATTTTTTGTCCGTTGAGAAAATGTCTATGTGTAGCATCTCTCCTATATGAGAGGGAATCGGTGACTCACCAATCTCTTGTTTCTTCGGATGCCTATCATATTTGGCTTTCGCGCATGTTTTGCAGTTTTGGACAATTTCATTGGCCAGTTTGGCCATTTTGGGAAGTAGTACTCTGTGAGAACTTGTTTCACATTTTCCTGGGCCGACCGGTGGGCCCTTTTGTGTTCTGCTAATATGATTTCCCTTCTTTCCTCGACCCCAAAAATGTCTGTAACACGGTTTTTGCAGTGCCAGAATTTTGTAGTCGGGAATCTCCGGACTAATTCGTCCTGTACCGTTGCTACCGTGTGCAAATCGCAATGGAGGGCGTTTACGCCCCTGGGGACTATTGTATCCGCAAGATCATTGAGTAATGACTTCCTATCGATGAAGTTGATCGAATGTCGTTTCTTGTCTTTAAAGAGAACGAAAGAGCGTTTCAGCGGAAAGCGGGCCTATTCAAGAATTAGTTGGTTCTGGAAGCAGTTTAGGGGCTTATCCGTTGTTTCTATGGTGTGAGTGAGGGAAATCTCACTGTGAATGGTCGCAACGCATGATTCTGCGTCCTGTTCTTCTATGGCATTAATTGGCTGCCTAGATAGGGCATCAGCAACTAAATTTTCTTTTCCCGGTTTATAGACTACCTTCGCACCCGTTTCCTCGATGCGACCCTTCCACCTTTTAATTTTCGCGTTAGGGTTAGAATCTGATACCGAGAATGACAATGGCTGACGATCGGTGAAATAGTTATATCTTTCACCGCATATAAATAGTGTCGCAGCTTGGCCAACGCCCAAACGATGTCTAATAATTCCCTTTCGTTTGTGGCGTAGTTCATTTCCCTATCCTTCAATGTCCTCGAGATCATTGTAATAGGACGGTTCTCTTGTGAAAGAACTGCGCCAATACCGTAGGCTGAAGCATCCGTCGTTAGATGGAATGGCTTCTTGTAATCCGGGTATCTAAGCATAACATCTTCGGATGCCAAAATGTTCCGCAGTTTTTCAAAAGAATTTTTTTGCGCCTCATCGAATTGTACTTGGATGTGTCGCGATCTATGTCTGTTTACACTTCCATTTTCGCCCTTTAAGATGTCCGAAATAGGCCTTGCTATAGCTGCACAGTCCTTAATAAAGCATCTGTAATAGCTCGCGAGACCTAGGAATGATCTCACCTCAGATACTGTCTTTGGTTCGGGGAACTCTCTTATGGCCCTGACCTTTTCTGGGTCGGTAGTGGGTCCATCACTGGTGACTATAAAGCCAATAAAGTTTACGCTTTCTTTAAAAAACTTAACTTTTTTACTGAGACTCTCATATTTGCATAGCTTATGGTTTTTAAAACCCAATCCACATGCTTGACATGAGCATTCTCATTTTCTGAGAAGATTATTACATCGTCGACGTAGACATAGCAAGTCTTGCCGATTTGTTCTCTGAGAATGTCATCAATGGCTCTCTGGAAGATGCTGGCATATTTCTCAAGCCAAAGGGAAGTCTCTTGAATTCGTACTTCCCTCCGTTTACGGAGAAGGAAGTTTTTTCGCGGTCATTTTCCGCTAAGACGATCTAGTGATACCCAGACTTGAGGTCTAGTGTCGTAAAGAATTTGGCCTTGCCCGAGTTGCCCAGTATGATAGAGATATCTGGCATCGGGTATTTGTCCGGAATAGTCCTTTCGTTTAGCTTACGAAAGTCTATGACTAATCGTCTATTTTGATTGCCGGCCTCGTCGGTTCCTTTTTTATCAACCAACCTTATTGGGTTGTTATAAGGAGACACCGACTTCTGAATTATGCCATTTTTAAGCAGGTCTTGGATTTCGTTGTTGACGAAATCTGCTGCCCCACTGGGTATGGATATAATTTTGCGTAAATGGGCTCTTCACTAGTCGTCCTTATCGTGGCCACTACCGATGTGTTATATGGCAGGGCCTCGTTGGGATCTGCGAAGGCGTTTTTTCGGCTCCTTAACATCCCCAGAAATGCCTTCTTCGCCAAGGGTGGTGCATCTGTGCACTCCACGTTAGTGAAGTTGACGTCGGTGCATTTATGGAATGAAATCTTCTCAACCTCCTTACCCCACTTGAGTTGGGCGGAAGCAAGGCAAAGTGATGCACCGGCCTGTGTTAACAGATCGGCCCCGATTATCCCGTCGAATGTTGTAAGGTCTGGTAGAATGAAAAAGGTCGCTTTTAAATCAAAAATTGAGACGAAGCATTTTTTTGTAACGGTGGTGGTGCCGTGGATTGAGTGAATTTTGAAAGGGGAGTTCACCGGGCGGATATTCTTTAGCTCTTTGCGAGGTCGGATGAAATTTTTTGACGCGCCGGTGTCTAAAAGGAAATTCATTGGTACCCCCGCTACTCGTCTTCTGATGACGGGTAACAGGGATTTTCCCTTAAAAAATTGACGTAGTCAGAATCATACTCGGCAATGGCATCGTCGTCTATTTTCGATGCCGCTTTGGAGGCGGCAGCGGCATATGCTCCTGTGTTTTCTTCCGCATTCTGCATAATGAAGTTAATTTTTTGTTGTTTCCTCACAGCGCCTGTGCGCTCAGAGGTGGCTGGTCTTCTGTTCTGGTAGGCATTTGCCTGGGTCGGCTGCAGCAATTTAGAAAATGATGGATCGACCTCCATAGGCTCTGGTGTGCCGTTGCCTTTGTAATTTTTTGCACTTTGCGGGTCGGCGTGCACCTGTGCCTTATGCTGCCTATTAAAATATGGGTTTTTGGTGTTATAATGTTGTAGGTCACGGTGGTCGTACCTGTCAAGTTGACGACCCTGCGTTTTTGCAGCAGGTTTGCGATCTTTGTCTTCTTGACTTTTTGCAAAACTGGCTGCAAAAACGTACCTCTCGTGGTTAGACTCTACTTCTTGTGCTAAGGCCAAAGCTGACGGCATGTCTTTCGGCTTTGCCGTGAAAAGCACATCAGTGAGGCTACGTTTAAGTCCCGAGATGAAAATACGCAAGGCGTCCTCTCGGAACTTTTCGCACAATATTTTTGCCACTGATGGCTCGTGGGACATATGAGCTTTATCTGTGGGTAGGGTGAGTTTTTTCTCGACCTCATCATAATATTGTAACAGGGTCATGTTGTTCCCCTGTCTTAAAGTACTCATGTCCTGTTCAATGACATGCATTGGACGCTTGTCACTGTAAGTTAAATCGAGCCGATTTATAATAGCATCGAAATTCATTACAGTGCCAAACGAGGATAAAACGTTATTGGCCGCGCCCCTAACTTTGTTCCTAATAATTGTCACTGCCTCGTAATGGCGAGAGGTGCCGTTGAAATCTTTGAATATGCGATACGCAGCAATCGGCGCTTGTCGTTACGAAACATACGATTCCTGTGATCCCGAGAATTCAGGCAAATATTTAACGGCATCTAAAGTCATGCTACATGGGGAATTATTAGTTATGTCTATGGGCTCGTATGTTCTAATAACGGGGGCCACTGCTGAGGTGGACGCGACATGTGTTGTTTCCAACTGGTTGGCCAGCTCTTGAATTTTCTGACGCATTTCATTTCGCGCGAGTTCATTTCTGGCAGCTTCGTCCGCCAAAGTATTGGCCACAATTGCCTGTATAACAGCTTTGAGCTGTTCTGGGTCGATCGCCATTTCAGGGGGATTCGCGGTTACGTATCTTAGAGGGGAAGTTTGATTTTCGTTATCAGACTCTGAGTCTGTGGAGTACGGTTTACTATTCCTATACCGTGAGAATGTGGGCTGCATGAGCAGTCCAATTCACTTGGGTATGCAAAAGCTGCCTGTGTGGGTAGCAGTTGACCAAAGACAAACAACAAAAAAAAATAAAGACAAAGACTGCAGCGTCGAATGTCGCGCTTACATCGAACGGAAACAAAAAACAACAATAACAAATGAACGTATGCGCTGTTATGAAGAATAATTATATTATTTTGTTTTTATTCCCATTGACACGAGACCATGTTTCAGTGTACCTGCTGGTTATTAATTTATTTTATTACTATATTTTGTACTTTTATTTAAAAAATTTACGTTTCTGTGCAGACTTAAAATGCATTTAGCATCGGTTCCCACTCACATAATTTTTTTCTGGTGTATGTGTGTTTGTTTGATCACTAATTCCCTTCACTTTTCCCGCGCCGCTGTCGTAAATTTCGTAAATTTCTCGCTGTGTGTGCGGTGTTGGTGATGGTGGTGGTGGTGGGTGTTGGTTCCTACCACTAGTTGAGCGCCAATTAAGAAGATTATGATGGAAGGGGGACTACCCTTCTTAACTGCTGGCCTAGGGACTCAGTCAGTTTTATTTTAATAAAAGAATAACGGCTATTGTCGCAGTTGTTCTCATATGAGCTTGTGCTCTTTATTCAATGAGGCTTTAAAATGAACTGAAATGTAAAATGATTCTTAAAGCTAACAAAATAATCGCAGCGGCCACACCACATATGCTGTGATTGCCGTCCGCGCACAAGTTTCCGGCCCAATGCCGGGTCAGCACTTTTGACGTTTTTATATCATATTTCGCACACTGGGCCAACTGTTCTAGTACGTTGGCTTGTGTTAACTTGCAGACACAAGCACTCAACAATCATTGCCTTATTAATTTTTCACACGTCGCAAGTTGAATACTCTGATGACAACTATTCTAATATAAAGTCATTGTTGGGTCATGCAGCCGCCAAAACTGTGCAGTAGACTAATCTCATACTTGTTAATATTTAAGCCGAATTAGTCAGTGGTAGCAGTTGAGATGCCCATAGTGCAAACCGCTGTTCTCGCACGCATTTATCTGTTCGGCGCTCATTCCTTGTTATTTGTTATCTACCTACGTTAAGCTTGGGCGCAGCATTCTCGGCTGTCTGTCCCGCCAGTTGCCAATTCTTCGTGTTTCGGAAAAGACCAAACTTACGCATTAAATTATCGCTATCGTAAAAGAATAACAATTCGCAAAATAAAAACTGTCGTAACAAAAACAAACTTTCTTCGGTTTTTTATTATTCGCAACAGCTATTGAAAAAGCTCAATAGCTAAACATTGGTGACCCCGACGTGATAGTGTTAATTTGCATGCATTACTTAATCCACTTATCCCGTTTATAAATAAATATAAATACATTAAATCGCAATCGGTTGGACAAGTGAGTGGAGATTTCGGTGACAGTGGCTGTGTTTAAGCCAGCTAGCATTGCATATATACATACATTGCTACATATATCGTTGCGTGCATTGACCCCGCTAGCATTTTCGGCATCTATTTTGTGCTCATCTTCCCGCTGAACCGAATTAAAGGCGATTTGTTTCTATGCCCGCTGAAAGTGAAAAAAACAGGGTGACCTTTTTAAAGCGCAAAGCCAATGCGCTGTTCAGCAGGTTGCAGAGGCTACAAACGTCGCTGTCTAATGAGACGCTAAGCGGATACGACGAACCCACTCTTACGGTGAGGCTGGAGCAGATTGATGAGCTGCAAGGTGCCTTCAATGTTCTGTATACAGAACTGGAGGAATTGGATTTCGACGAAATTGGCAGTGAAATGAGCGAGTCTTTTGATGAATTCATCGTTGAATTCAAGGCTAGTGTGCGCGAGTTACCGACCCATCGGTACAATACACCACCCCTCCTTTTAAACCCCTACGCCTTCACAAGTGAAGACATCGAACCGGGAAGCGTTGCGATACAAAGTCGCAACATAAACACCAACGACGAGTCAGCCGCCGACATCCGATAAAAAGCTGACACCGCATTCCCTTCACACAAACAACGCAGCGCATACAATCCCATATACATACTTGTTAACATACTTTCTGCTGCATCAGATTCTTTATTTCTAAGAACTCCAACATTGTAATACACATATACATATTCACTGTTAGCTTATTTAAAACCAAAAATAAAGACGACCAGCAGTCGAGTTTTAGCAGCAAACACTTGTAGACGTATCCAATATTGAATCCGATCGAATTCCATGATAGCCGTAGCTACTTCCAAGACCGGCTCCTCTCTTCTCTGCATCTGAACATCCCACGAAGCTCTCCGAAGATCACTGTAGCTACCTCCTGGTCCAGCTCCTCTCTTAACTGGCGCAGCCGGAAACTGGAATGGAAAATATTCTATTAAACCTTCTATTAGTCCTACTGTAAGTAGTTGTAGAAAAAGAGTGAGAATGAAGTGCAGTAATGTCTAAAAGTGAATACAACAAAAGTCCTACTACAATACATAAACCGCCTTAATTAACATACAAAACACCCATAAATAATTTCAAAAAAAAATATATATATATATAAATAATTAAATAATAAAAAAAAAAAGGGAAAAATGCCGTAATCGCGAAAAATGATATGGAATGTACTTGTGTGAAATCAATCGCTGATAATCACTGCCGAAACTTAATAAGGCCAAGTACCACATCACTACTTTCATGTGTACATATATATGCAAAACAATTAAAACAATTCACACACACAAATATTTCAAATGCAATAAGGAAAAAAAGAAGATGTAGTGTACCTACGTGGCATCAATCGCTGATAAACCACTGCCGAAACATTAAAGGCCCGGTACTACACCACATAATACTTATATATACATCGAAAATATACACAACAAAACCATATATACAAATGTGTAAGAGTGACGTGTAATGTACTTGTGTGAAATCAATCGCTGATAATCACCGCCGAAGCTTAGTAAGGCCAAGTACCACATCAGTACTCTCATGTGCACATATATAGTGACGTATTCACGCCAACTCATTACGATAAACAGTTAAACAGCAGTTTCGTTTGCTCTCTCTGAGTCTCTTCTCAACGTAAACATCCAAGAACATCTCCCAAGATTAAACTAACATAATATGATTTTATCAGTTGCTGATCACCGTTTAAAGCTATTTTCTGCGTTATCTACGTGTCGATCGTCACGTAGTCCACTTCACAACCTTGGGAGATATTCCGTTGTTCCTATTCTTTATTTCTGTAACCCATATAGGCCCCTCCTCAATCTCACTCACATAGGAAGTTAGTCTTAAGTTGAAAGTTATGCTGTAAAGTTCAATAAGTCTTAAACCGATAATTAATAAACGAAAAACGAATTTATTCAGTGTTTAATTTATTTCGGAGTTGATCCTAGTTTAAATACGGATCATTTGTTCGGCTTGAAAAAATAAAAACTATTTAACTTTCAGCGTTGATCTTAGTTTAAATACGGATCATTTGTTCGGCTCAATAAAAACTATTTAACTGGCGCAGTCGGTAGGATAACTCAAAGATTGCTTGATGCGAAAATATAAAATTTTTAATTCCTGTAATCTGTGTTATCCGCCAAAGAACTTACGTAGTGTTACTGTGAAAGTGAAGTGTTGGCCATTAATACGCCTACACTTAAAAGAACAGTGAGACACATCTGTTTAAAGAACAGTGAACTTCCAACATTTACCGGAGCTATAAATCCAGAAATTTTTTTTTGGTTACTCCGAACAAGTGAATTGCTGGGAAATAAAAAAATAAAAATAAAAGAACCTAAAACTAAATATATTAAGGAATTACCAAATAAGTGAAAAATTAAAATCTAAGTGAAACAAAACATAAGGAAGTAAACCCAAATCAATCAGTTAAAAAAAGAAAAAATCTTTAATACGAACTATTAAATAAGTGCATATAAAACAAAACTATATACACTCAAAGAAAATATATATCTAAATAAACTCTATCTAAGCTCAACGGAAAATAACAAAAGAAATAAATCTTAAAGTGTTTTCAAGAAAGGAGAGTAATAGACTTCAAACGTAACATAAGTGAAAAATCAATAAGAGTGAATAAAATTTAAATGAAGACAAAAAAAAACTGAAGATATAAAGTTTGAATATATTAATTAATAAATTAAAAATAAACTAAAACTATACAATACAAAAATAAAAATAACAATAATAAAATTATGAAATAACCGCTACTCACGAAACATCAGCAACTATAAACATTTAAAAACAATAAAAAAAAAAGAAAAAAAAATAAGAAACCAACAATTTTGTACTCTAATAAAAAAAATAAAATGGCAGTAGCAGCACCAAGCCCAATAATGCTGTCCGACTCGAACATGATTCCAGTTGAACGACAAATAAATGGAGTCGAACACTTCAACGGGGACCCACAGACCCTGTATACGTTCATCAGCCGCATCGATTTCATCCTGGCACTATATCAAACGACCGACGAACGGCAGAAGCTCACCATCTTCGGACACATTGAGCGCAACATCGCGGGAGAGGTAATCCGCACACTAGGAGTTATGAACCTCACCACCTGGACGGAACTCAGAACTCATCTGATCCTAAACTACAAACCCCAGAGACCAAATCATCTACTATTGGAGGACTTCCGGAACGTTCGTGAATTTTTAGAAGAAGCCGAACGTAGACGGCAGATATTAACAAATAAGTTAGACTTAGAAAGCGACACTGCAGAAACTACCCTGTATAACCAACTAATACGAACCAGTATAGAAACATTAATTCTAAGATTACCAACTCACATACAGTTAAGAATAATTAAATGCGAAATTCCGAATTTAAGATCATTGATAAATATATTGCAGGAAAAGGGAATTTATGAAATAGCAACTACATACAAGAACAATACAAAGCCAGTCTCAAATCCCATTAAATCACCTAACAATGCAACTCACAGACAAACAACTAACTACTATAATCATACAACACCATTCCAACCATCATACAACGCCATGTATCAACCAATTCGCCAACCAATTTCATATATACCACCTCAATTACCCAGAACTAACCCTAATCCGTTTTCCCAATACCAATACCGTCAACTTCACCCTCAACCTAACGTATCTGTTATAGCTCAACCTAGACCATTATATCGTCAACATACATTTGACCAGAACCGACCAGGACTTAGTTATTCAAACGCACTAAATACAAGAGAAAATATAACGACCGGTGGACCAGCACTAAAGAGACAACGACCGTCTGACAGTGGACAATCACGTATGAGTTTTGATGAGGCTCATTACCAAGAAGAACTAGACCAAACTCATCAACAGTTCAATCCTTACATGCATTACGGGAATCATCCCCAATATCCTTACGATCTTTACATGCCTTACGGGCCGCCCCCCAACAACATCCCGATTTATTACATGCCTTACGACCCCCCACAACAACATCCGGTTGGCATACAAGAGATGGCAGAGGCACGAGAAAAGCCAACTGAACCTCCTATGGAATTAATAACAGAAGCTGAAACAGCTGAGAATTATCGGCCCCAAGCCTCGGAACAAGCCAATTCATAATTATTAAACACAAAGGACTCAATTTAAAATGCTTAATAGACACAGGCTCAACAGTAAATATGGCCACTCAAAATTTTTTCAAATTACCAATCCAAGAGATAGCAGAGAAAATAAACTCAAGTAATGGCCAGTTCATTGCACAAAAGAAAGTAACGTTACCCAAAAATAATCTTTTCCCTAAACCATACGATTTTTTGATATATCCTTTTTCAACTAAATACGACTTGATTTTAGGACGACAATTACTTGACGAGGGAACTACATCAGTAAATTACGGACCCCGTACAGTTACAATATACGGACACGTGCACGAAATGATCGATGCCTTCCTTCCTTCAGAAGAAATACATATTCAAGATACACAGAGTAATTCCTTTAGGCTAGACCACTTAAATTCCGAAGAAAAAACAAAATTGATAACTCTCCTAAAAGAATTCCAGGACCTTCAATATAAGAAGGGAGACCAGCTCACATTCACTAATAACGTAAAACACACTATTAGAACATCCCATAATGACCCAGTATACAGAAAGCCTTACGGATACGCACCCGGACTAGATACGGAAGTAGAAAACCAAATAAAAGAAATGTTAGATCAGGGAATAATCCGAGAAAGCAATTCCCCTTATTGTAGCCCCATTGTAGTAGTACCCAAGAAAACAGACACCTCCGGACAGAAGAAATACAGAATAGCCATAGACTATCGTAACCTCAATGAAATAACAATAGCAGACAAATACCCAATACCAAATATGGAAGAAATCTTAAGCAAGTTAGGAGGATGCAACTATTTTACTACAATTGACTTAATCAAAAGGTTTCACCAAATAGAAATGGACCCCGAGTCTATCCCCAAAACAGCCTTCACAACTAAGACAGGGCATTACGAGTATACCCGTATGCCATTTGGACTGAAAAACGCCCCAGCTACCTTCCAACGATGTATGAACGATGTACTTCGTCCACTATTAAATAAAATCTGTATGGTATACTTGGACGACATTATTGTATTTTCAGCTTCCTTAGAGGAACATCTTCAATCCCTTAGAGCAGTCTTTCAAGCATTATCTAATGCTAATCTAAAACTCCAATTAGATAAATGCGAGTTTTTAAAACACGACACATATTTCTTAGGACATATGGTTTCTCCAGAAGGTATAAGACCTAACCCGGAAAAACTACGAGCAATAGAAAATTACCCCCTTCCTACTAAGCCGAAGGAGATAAAATCATTTTTAGGACTCACAGGTTTTTATAGAAAGTTCATACCCCATTTCGCACAGATTGCAAAACCCCTAACAACATGTCTTAAAAAGGACAAAAAAGTAGATAGTAAAAACCCGGAATATATTGAGGCATTCAAAAGGTTAAAACTCCTTATTTCTAACGATCCCATACTTCGATCACCAGACTTCAAGAAAAAATTTGTACTCACAACAGACGCTAGTAATGTAGCTCTAGGAGCAGTACTTTCTCAAGATGGTCACCCCATAAGTTATATTAGCAGAACACTTAACGACCATGAAACAAACTACAGTACGATTGAAAAAGAACTACTAGCTATTGTTTGGGCAACGAAAACGTTTAGACACTATTTGCTAGGTCGACATTTTGAAATAGCAAGTGATCACCAACCGTTGTGCTGGTTGCACAAGATGAAGGAGCCCAACGCTAAATTAACAAGGTGGAAATTCAGACTAGCAGAATACGACTTCAATATTAAATACGTCAAAGGCAAGGAAAATCATGTAGCAGATGCCCTATCCAGGATTACTATAGAGGAAGCGTTTTTTACTGAAGCTACACAGCACAGCGCCCCAGAAGACAACCAGAATTTAATTGCCCTAACAGAAAAAGCGGTAAATAATTACAATAGACAAGTCATTTTCACTAAGGGACCAGAAAAAGTAAAACAGGAGAATTATTATAAGAAAAAGATCATTCATATTTCGTACGAAACACTCACTCATAAAAAAGCCAAACAGTATTTGATAGATTACTTCGTAAACAACCACAGCGCTTTATACATAGACAGCGACGATAATTTTGAAACAATACAGGCAGCCCATAAAGAAATTATCAACCCAAGCACCACAAAGGTAATTAGAAGCCTAACTTTACTAAAAAACATTAAATCATATGCAGAATTTAAGGAATTAATCCTTCAATCCCATGAAAAGTTATTGCACCCAGGAATCCAGAAAACTAAGAAATTATTTAGTGAAAACTACTTTTTTCCAAATAGCCAACTACAAATCCAAAACATTATAAACGAATGTCAAGTTTGTAATCTAGCAAAGTCAGAGCATAGAAATACCAAAGTCCCATTTAAACTCACGCCAAGTATAGAATTCTGTAGAGACAAATTCGTTATAGATATTTATTCAGCCGAAGGCAAACACTATTTGAGCTGCATAGACACTTATTCAAAATTCGCTACACTAGAGCAGATAAAAACCAAGGACTGGATAGAATGCAAGAACGCCCTGATGCGCATATTTAATCAATTGGGAAAACCGAAGCTATTAAAAGCAGACAGAGATGGTGCATTTTCAAGTCTAGCATTAAAAGAATGGTTAGAAACAGAAGGAGTAGAACTACAGCTAAATACCACAAAAACAGGAGTAGCAGATATAGAACGTTTTCATAAGACCATTAACGAAAAAATAAGAATAATCAATACTATGAAAAATACTGAAACAGACCTGAGTAAAATAGAAACTATTCTTTATACTTACAATCACAAAACAAAACATGACACCACGGGACAAACGCCCGCTCACATATTTTTATACGCAGGACAACCTACCTTGAACACGCAGGAACTAAAGAAAACTAAAATAGACAAATTAAACAAAGGTAGAGAAGACCACGATATTGACACAAGATACAGAAAAGGACCATTACAAAAAGGCAAATTGGACAACCCATATAAACCAACCAAAAACCTAGAACAAACAGACCCTGACCACTACAAAATTACTAATAGAAACAGAGCTATGCATTACTACAAAACACAATTCAAAAAACGAAAGAAAATTAATCAAACCCATACCCCAACTCAAATGGCTACCAGTTAGACTACACAGATTCACAATCATATTTTGAAAAGGAAAACAAAGTGTATAGTAATGAAAACAAAGAAATAAACAATGAATGTGTCACCCATATAATTAAGCACCTAAATCCAATCTGTAATTTTAAGCCAATACCCCACAAATGAATTAATGAAATATATAGAATAATGATGTATACAAAACTAAAATTAAGAAAAAAAAACAAAATCAGGACACACCACCACAAACTGGAATGGAAGAAGTTCCACTACCCTTACTATATCCATCAGTCCCAGCCCAAGTATAGGCTTATCTTTAAGGGAAGGGAAGTGACGTATTCACGCCAACTCATTACGATAAACAGTTAAACAGCAGTTTCGTTTGCTCTCTCTGAGTCTCTTCTCAACGTAAACATCCAAGAACATCTCCCAAGATTAAACTAACATAATATGATTTTATCAGTTGCTGATCACCGTTTAAAGCTATTTTCTGCGTTATCTACGTGTCGATCGTCACGTAGTCCACTTCACAACCTTGGGAGATATTCCGTTGTTCCTATTCTTTATTTCTGTAACCCATATAGGCCCCTCCTCAATCTCACTCACATAGGAAGTTAGTCTTAAGTTGAAAGTTATGCTGTAAAGTTCAATAAGTCTTAAACCGATAATTAATAAACGAAAAACGAATTTATTCAGTGTTTAATTTATTTCGGAGTTGATCCTAGTTTAAATACGGATCATTTGTTCGGCTTGAAAAATAAAAACTATTTAACTTTCAGCGTTGATCTTAGTTTAAATACGGATCATTTGTTCGGAGTTAAGTATCTCCGGCTTTAACCAAGTCTCTGTGAGCACTATAATATGGGATGCAAATGAAAGACTATCACAATACAATTTGATTAACATTTAACATTTTGATAGGAGATAGTAAGATTTGTTGTTAGTTTTTTGAAGAGGATAAAGATGAAGAGGCGGATGGTGCAGTGGTCTGGCCACGTGAGGGAAGTTTAATTCCCACGGGCACCTTTTTCTTATTTTTGATCTTAGCTTCAAACTCTTTTACCACCATACTATCCGGCCAAAAATCACCCGAACATATGGTCGAAAAGAGCTCGTTTGGGACAGTTATCTTGAAAGATGATATGTCCCTAGCGTAAGAGAAGTTAAATTTTTCCACTTTTATATTATCGGCTTTTGTTTTGTCTTGTATATAAGACAATACATCCGACGATGTTTGATCAGGGGAAAGCCGAGAAACAAAAATTTGTTTCTTTAGTGGAACCACCGCGAGGGGTTTTGGTGCTGCAGATTGTATTTCTGAAGCGCCAACTTGTGCCGGTAGTCCGGACTCAATGTTCCCTTGTGGTGATAAACTAATCGAGACAGGTGGAATCACTGGTTGAGAAACCAGTGCAGACAATTCGGAATTTTTAGCAATCACAGGGTGGGGTCCATCCAGAGCTGATTGATCGGATTGCTCCGAATCTTTTTTAGCTGCCGATCTTAGCAGCATATGTGGATTTGCTGCGATTGACAGCTGATCAGTTGTGGAGTCCTGTTGATCATTTGCCCGTGGTTGCGGGGCCTTAGGCAGCCTACCACCGGCGGCTTTTTTGCGCTTTGGAGATTCATCTAATAGCTTAAGGCCATTAAACTGTGAATTAAGCGCGGAAAGAAGATCATCGGCTCGACGAAAACTATCTCTAGCTACGCCAAAACTGTTGATCAGTTCTTTCAAGCCACCTTTAGTTTGGCGCATAAACGATTTCATCTCGTTCGCAACCACAAGGCAAGCATCACAACAGTAATTTAGATTTTTACCCTTTGCTAGGTCATCACTTGTACGGCCATTAAAACCAGCGCACTTAGTATGCACCATTCTATCACATAGCCAACAAGTCATTTTTGGCTGCTCAGGTTTTATAACCTGGCAACAATTTTTATAAAAGCAGACAACATTTACGGTTTCCATGTTTAAATGAAATCAGACCACTGTGCGTGCACGAAAACACAAAACCAAAACTTTCAAGCGAGCTGTTAAAAGAACCACACGAGAGCACGCTGAGAAATTTAGATTTTGTGTGGGAGAGCGAAAGAGAGAGAGAGTGAGATCGAAAAGTGCAGTTTATGTGCATGCAAAAAAAACAACACCAAACACCACTGCGAACAACGCACAAAAAGGGAGAGTAAACAAAACAAAGAGACGAAAAATGCAAAACTACTTTGTATATTTGTTTAAACTACTGCACAAATCACAAAAGAATCACTCGCGAAGCGAACGGATCTTAAATAATTATGTTTAGATATATAATTATTATAGAAAATTATTTAAAAACCACGGCTGGTTTGACAAACACAAAATAAAAACCGGGGAGCAAAAAAAACACGACCGTTCGCTTTGAAAGCTAATCGTGTCGTTAGAGTCGACTGATCTTAGTTCGACTATAAACTAAATAAATTAATAAATAAATATGACAATATAAAACATAATAATTGATGGCGGAAGAGCCACAATTCTCAAACGCGCAGCCCACGACACAAAGGGACTTGCCAACGTTGGAAGAAGCTCTGCAGCAAAATCCTGCAGATGGACCACGCCCACTCACAATAGCTGAGTACCGGGCAAGGCAGGAAAGGAAGGAACCAAAGAAGCACATACGCTCCGGAAAAAGGGTAAAGCTACTTAGACAACGCCGACTGGTTAAGGAAATGACCCAGTTGGCCAGAGATGACAAGAGAGCGTCTTGAGGACATCGAAAGCAAGATTTCGCAAGGTGCGAAACAACTCAAACGGGCTGCATAAATAATTTCCACGTCTCCGCTACTGAGTATATATATTCAGCTGCAAAATTTTTTTTTAATGACAGAATATAACAATTTTTATATTCATTAAACGTAAACTTTTTTTTTTATTTTTGATTTTCTAGAAAAATAAATTAATATAATAAAAAATAATAAAAAAACGTTTCATTGAAAATAAACAAAAAAAATGGGATGGTTTAGCGATTCTAGTGAGGCAAAGGACAATACTGCCAACGTAGTTAATAACGTAAAAATTATAGATCACACAGACGATATAAATGCATCTTATTGCTGATCATTACAATAGTACTACTTCTACAATTTCTGCTTACAATTTATGTTAAGCATAACAAGATCATCAAAAGACGTTATATGAATAGGGAAAATCGTTTCGACCAAATTTAAAAAAAAATAATATGGATTAGAAGAAAGCTTAATAAAAACTTTTTTTTAACGACAAGAATGGAATGGAGCGAAATAGCGATACGAATAGACGAATTTCGCTTCAGGTTCGATAAGTCTTATAAATGTATCAATAGAGACGCAGTAATAAAATCCGAAACTTTGAAAAATCATATAGAGATATTAGTAGGAGAATATAATAATATAGTTACATTAGTAAATAAATATGCAAATAGGCTCACATCTGAACATAATAACAAATGTTTAAGGGTTATAAAATCCCTAAACACAAGATTAAATAATATCAGAAAAAGAAGGCATATTCTGATAGATGTACCAGAAAGTCTAAGTCAATTGGTTGAATTCAACACAGACCAGTTCAAAGAACTAGACGAATCTGTTCAATCAAGCGGCGCTGAGTCCGATCGTGACATTGAAACGCTAGAAGGAAGCGACCGAATTGAATTTAAATCTGAACCAATAACCATTTCTGAAATGGCACAGACATTGATAGAATTTATCAGGCTAGCCACATCTCTGATACCAGAGTTTGATGGTAAACCAGAAAATCTACAAAGTTTTTTGGATGCTCTAGGTCTACTAGATAGCTTAAAGAGCACACATGAAACGACAGCAATAAGCCTAATAAAAACTAAACTTAAAGGCCATGTAAGAAACCTTATAAGTAATGAGCAGACGATTGCTGCAATCATTACCCAACTGTCAAGTGCAGTAAAAGGAGAATCGGTAGAGGTGATATCTGCCAAGCTTCTGAATATATAACAGAGAAATAAAACGGATAACCAATACACCCAAGAAACTGACAAAGGCCCTTGAAGGTGCCTATATCGGTGAAGGTCTCTGCCAATCCTTAGCAAATAAATACAGCACTACAACAGCTGTAAAAGCAATGACACAGAATTGCTCCATTGATAAGGTAAAACTTATCTTGCAAGCAGGCACATTCACAAACATGAATGATGCCATCTCCAAATTTGTAAACAGTTGCACAGAGATAACAGGTCAAACTAGCTGCTATTATTCGATATGCCCGAACTGGGTTGAAGCACCGAGAGCTACAACAGAGCATTTTGCCCACAAAATTTGCAACGATGAAACAGATGCGTGACGTCATTGACGAGTATTTTGTCAACCGAGGCAGGCTTCAACTGCCAAAATACGATCCAGTATCGAAGAACGATGAACCGAAATCTAAACAACACGAGTCTGCAACAACAAACGATAAATTAAAATGCTTTAATTGCGGCGAACCAGTTAATTTTTCGAAAAAATGCCCACAACCACCGAAACGACACCGATGTACTACGTGTAATAAAGTACACCCCAACAACGGTAACTGAGTTAAACCCGAAGCGAGTACACGATAAGTGTCAAGATAAGTGTTTCTACAAAACCATCATCGTCCAATCGAAACCGTATACTGTGTTATTGACACAGGTAGCCAAGCTAGCATGGTTCGTGAGACTGTAGCACAACAACTCGACGCCAAACGATGCAAGTGTGCAATGCAAATTCATTGTATTTGTGGTGGAGTACACATTCTAAACCAAGCAATCATCATCGAACTGATCATCGATAATACTGTCACCGAAGCACTGATGTATATAGCCGAAGACAAAATCGTACAGCAAGATTTTCTTATCGGCCAGGATATCCTTGTTAACCAAAATCTTACGCTGAAGTTTTAGAACGGAATGATGACTTTTGAGAGCAAACGAGCAACACAGCAAGTATCTCACTTCAAGAAAATTACTTATCTTCTTTCTAATATCGACAGCAATGACGATAAGACACGCATGCAGAACTTACTAGAAGATTATGCCGATGTCTTTTCCTCTGGCCTTAAAGGAATTGGAAAAACTAAAGTGGTCGAAGCTGAAATTGAAGTAGAAGATAAACAAGCAGTGGCCCAAGCGCCATACCGAATTCCTGAACCTAAGCGTGACGTTGTGAACGCTTTGATTGACGAGCTCCTCCAACACGATATTATTGCCAAATCAACATCTGAGTATGCGAGCCCAGTAGTTTTGATTAAAAAGAAGAACGGAGGCGATCGACTGTGTGTTGACTACCGACGTCTGAACAAGTTGATCAATAAAGAAAACTTTCCTGTGCCAAACATTGAAGAACGTTTACAAGAAGCGAAACGATTCAAATTCTTTTCTACGTTGGATTTGAACAGCGGATATTATCAGATCGTAGTATAACCTGAGAGTCGCAAATGTACCGCATTCATTACCACCGACGGATTGTATGAATTCAAACGAATGCCATTTGGGTTAAAGAACGCACCGGCGGCTTTTAATCGATTGATGCAGGATGACGCATTCAATGAACTTAAACAACGCCTTATTTCGAAGCCTGTTCTTATTGCTACGACGTCAGCGCAGAACACGAAATACATACTGATGCTAGTTCTGTTGGTTTAGCCGGAGTTCTATTGCAAAAGGAACATGATCAGTTAAAGCCAGTAGCCTATTATAGCCGATCGACGACATACAGCGAAATGTTCCACAGCTACGAGCTAGAAGCTTTGGCTGTTGTCAAGTCACTGGAACGTTTCAAGTATTATGTCTATGGGAAACAAATTCGAGTCATCACTGATTGTAATGCGTTAAGAACGACGATGGAGAAACGAGAGCTGATACCCCGAATTGCCAGATGGTGGCTACGCATCCAAGAATTCGATATTGAGATACTGCATTGCTCAGGTACGCGTATGGAACACGTCGATGCCTTAAGCCGAGCACCATATGAAGATTCGCGTGAAATGGAAGAAGCTGACCTAAAGATATTCAAGACCGTCATTGATGAAGCCGATTGGTTCTTTGCTGTACAATTGCAGGACGAGAAAATAAAACGAATTGCTAGCGAAATGATCGCTAAGAAGATCACTGAGAACGATGAGTATGTCCTTGAACTTGGTCGCTTATATCGCAAACATAACAACAAGCACCTTTGGGTTATACCCAAGCAGTTACGCTATCGCATTCTTGTAGAATGTCACGACAACGCAGGACATATGAGCACCGACAAAACAATCAGCCGAATTATAAATCAATTCTGGTTCCCCCGTATGCGAAATTATGTTAAAGGATACATTAATTCATGCGTAGGTTGTTCCCTGTATAAGCAACGAAGAGGTCGCCAAGAGGGTCAATACCATTACGATAACATCAAGGCAGTACCGTTCGCTACGGTACACATCGATCATCTAGGACCTTTTCCGAGAAGTTCCAAGCGTAATGAGCATATCCTGGCAATCGTTGATGCATTTACAAAGTTTACGATCATACGAGCCGTAAAAGCACCGCAACCCGACACGTTATTGAAATTCTCCGACATGTTTGCAGCTACGTTGGAATGCCTGAAAGAATCGTGACCGACCGAGGAACTGCTTTTACGTCAAAAGATTTCGAAAGATTCTGTCGAGGACATAATGTCAAGCATGTACTTAATGCTGTTCGCACCCCGCGAGCAAATGGAAATGCCGAACGCAATAACTGCATAATCCTTCCAATGCTATTGCCTATTGTTGAGAATGAGAAGCGCTGGGATGAGAAACTGTACCAAATCCAGTGGAGCATTAACACGATGACCATTTCATCTACTATATTGTTATGAGCCACGAGACACGTTGAAGAACTCCGTAGTACAAGCGTTGCAATGTACTGATGACCAAGTGCTGACTACCGAAGAGTTGTAATAGCTTCTTACCGATACTGCAACACGAATTAACGAATATCGAGCAGAAGCTAAGAAACGTTACGATGCCAAACACGCCAAGCCGACGGTTTACAGCGAGGAGATTTAGTTTTGGCTGAAAACGAACCAGGTAGTACAGGCACTTCACGTAAACTCGAGCCCCGTTATAAAGGCCCGTTTATCATCGCAAAGAAACTACCACATGATCGATATTTGGTCGAAGATTTGCCGAATGCCCAACGAACTCAGCGACACTATAAATCCGTGTATGCGTCCGATAAACTCAAGCCGTGGTGCCAGATACCATTAGATGACACCGATGATGAGGACAACCCAGCAGATAAATATCTTAACGATTCGTGCGAGGTCGCTACGATATGTCAGGAAGCCGACTGTAAGCATATGGCAACCTTGCCTGTCAAGTACGGTTGTAACCCGGGAGAACAGATGGCCATGCTAATGTGTGTTCGCTCAGTCGTCGTCGAAGAGCAAGCCGTCGCGCAGCGTCTGTAATAATATCTAATTTCATTTAATAAACTTACATTTGCTCAATCTCATTGCCTCACCACTTCTAAAGCCATTCCTCCTTACACAGTTCATGTCGATATTACCGGGAAACTTAGCGGCAAAAATGATCAGAAGGAATATATAATCGTGCTAATAGACGCATTTACCAAATTTGTTTATTTATCCCATACCATAAAGCTAGATACTTTAAGTTGCATTATGTCAGTAAGGTCTTTAATATCGTTATTTGGTGTCCCTTATCAATTGATCGCTGATCAAGGACGTAGTTTTGCGACTACAGCATTCCGTGATTTCTACTCTGCACAGAAAATAGTTTTGCATTTAATCGCCACAGGTGCTAGTTGTGCCAATGGCCAAGTAGAACGAGTCATGAGTACTCTCAAATCCATGCTAACTGCGGTTGAAACTGGCCAGGGATCTTGGCAGGATTCTTTATGTGAAATTCAACTGGCTCTTAATAGCACGCCCAATAGAGTGACTAAAGTTAGCCCGATAGAAATACTTATTGGAAAAGAAGCAAGGCCGTTTGGTATTTTACCTATCGTAAACAACGAAAATACTGTCGATATTGAAAATGTTAGCGAAACAAAAAAAAAAAAAAATGAAAATGAATTATATTATATTATATTATATTATATTATATTATATTATATTATATTATATTATATTTTATTATATTATATTATATTATATTATATTATATTATATTATATTATTTTATTTTATATTATATTATATTATATTATATTATATTATATTATATTATATTATATTATATTATATTATATTATATTATATTATATTATATTATATTATATTATATTATATTATATTATATTATATTATATTATATTATATTATATTATATTATATTATATTATATTATATTATATTATATTATATTATATTATATTATATTATATTATATTATATTATTTTTTGACAAGAACAAAACTACTGTTGTGCGACACAAGGTTGGTTACCATGTCCTACTTAAAAATGAAGAGCGGCACCAGACCAAACTAGATCCTAAGTTTAGAGGTCCATTTGTGGTGGCCGAGGTACTACCAGGAGATAGATATAAGCTCAAAGCATTAAACAATAATCGAACTTATAAATACTCTCATGAATTTTTGCGAAGTATGCCTGAGAAGGGGATTACCACAGAATTAGAAGATGAAGGCGCAGAAAAAGACGATGTGGATCAAGCCAGTGAGAGCTGTGATATGGATCAAGCCAGTGAGGGCTGTGATATGGATCAAGCCAGTGAGGGCTGGGATCTTTTTGATTGATAAAGTTTTGTAAACCTTCGGATAGATTCGGGAGACGACTTTCTCTTTAAGATGGCTGCCCGAGTTAATGTGGTTCGCCATTTCATTGCACATTAGTTCGAATCCCGGAAACGATTGTCGGTGCTGGTTAGTTGGCCGGCTTATAGACTGCGTCAACTGCGTGCCATGTATGTTGGCCGGTTAGTCGAGTTGTAAGCTGCGAGCTAGGCTAATAAGAGTATAGACTGGCCGGTTTGATGAACCGCACGCTAGTGGAAGAAAATAATGTATGAATTAAGAATGTAAACGCTCTCAGAAAAGCAATATGATTTTGGTATGTTCTGAATAAAAGTTGGTGGTAATCCGGATCTCATGGCTTAAAATTAAATGATAAACTAACTACTGAAGGGGATATATTCTCTTCAAACGTCGGATGGAAATAGGGTTGACAAGATCATTCGCCAACGTGTTCGGGTGGGCGCTAAGTCTGTCGGCATATCGGCTGCTGTGGAAGTTTATCTGGTCTCCCAGTGGGACAACTTTTAAGTATCTTTCGATGACTCGTTTGCTCACATACTAGGGTAGCCCAAATGCATGTCGTGCCGCTCGCGATTGTATAACTCTAAGCCTATTGAGCTGAGTCTTAGAGGCAGTTCCCCACACTTGGATGGCGTTGGTCAGTGTTGGACCTAATATGGCTTTTATTAAAAAAGCCTTAGTTGCCATATGGAGTTTGCTTGAGTGGAAGTGGAAGCCAGTCCAGCTTTATCAGTTTCCATGAGGATTTTCCTCTAGCTGCCATGACAAGATGCCTAACACCATACGATTTTTTGGCACACGATTTTTTCGGCGTGGCTCCAAAAGTGGTTC
Organism: Drosophila sechellia; assembly: GCF_004382195.2. Lineage (NCBI taxonomy): Eukaryota > Metazoa > Arthropoda > Insecta > Diptera > Drosophilidae > Drosophila > Drosophila sechellia. The sequence continues at coordinate 24,497,929 of NC_045949.1, read as the reverse complement.
CAGGCTCTCTCGAATTTTTGTTCAAGGGCGAGAGAGCGGAGAGCGCTACAGCGAACAGCCCTTTTCTACGCATACAATGACAGCAAACAACTGTATGTGTGCTCATGCATTGTAAATTTGACAAAATATGCCCTTCACCTTTGAAGTTCTTAGACTTTAAATCTATATTATTTTTGATCAATTGGCACCATGTGAAGAATTCTTGTTTTGCATTGCCTTAACGTTATTATTATTTAAATATAGCTTAGAAATAGTAATAGCCGAATCTATGTACATAATATACCAAAATAAATTTCAAAACTGACTGTTTAGCTATTGAGCTTTTTCAATAGCTGTTGCGAATAATAAAAAACCGAAGAAAGTTTGTTTTTGTTACGAAAGTTTTTATTTTGCGAATTGTTATTCTTTTACGATAGCGATAATTGAATGCGTAAGTTTGGTCTTTTCCGAAACACGAAGAATTGGCAACTGGCGGGACAGACAGCCGAGAATGCTGCGCCCAAGCTTAACGTAGGTAGATAACAAATAACAATGGGCATCGCAACTGCTACCACTGACTAATTCGGCTTAAATATTAACAAGTATGAGATTAGTCTACTGCACAGTTTTGGCGGCTGCATGACCCAACATCCTCCCCCCGTTGGAAGCTTGGCTTCCAACAGAGTCCTCAAGGGGAAGCAGACACAGCTTGTTCACGGCCCGCCTTATTACTCCAAACGCGGTCCTCAATTCTGCAACTCTAGCGACGCCGTCTCTGCCAGGAATCAACTGCATGACTCTCGCCAAAGGCCATCTCATTGGGGGTAGATTCTCGTCCTTAACAAGAACGACGACAAGAGCAGCTCATAAAACAGGCTAGCTCCTATTAACAGGTCAACACGCTGAGCTTTATGAAATTCCGGGTCGGCGAGCTGCAGGTTTGCTAGAATCTTCCAGTCCCCAATGTCCACATTAATCCTGGCGATCCGTGATATTGGGAGCGATAACTGCTATTATGCTCGTTGAGAAATCCGAATGACAGACCGAATCGAAATTCCTACCGAGAATCCATCAGTCGCGAAATTGGAATCCCCGATTCCAGTGACGGAGCCGGACGACCTCGACCTCTTAAGTTGCAGTTGATTTGCAAACCGAGAGGTGATCAAGTGCCGTTGAGAGCCAGAATCTAACAAGGCCCTGCAGGGAACGAACAGTCCCTACCGATTCTGCACTAGAACGGTTGCAGTGGCTAGCAACACAGGGTCACTACCGAGATCCTGGGCAATTAGAACAGAAGAAGTCGAAAGCGGGGCAGAAGGCTCAGTGTGGGAGCTTGAAGACACCGGAACATGTGGCTGCGAGGAAGGCGGATCATCTAGATGGAGCAGCGTATAATGCCTGATTCCACAGGTGCGGCAGCGGCTCGAGCTGCATTGCCGTAGCTGATGACCTACCTTTAGGCAATTTAGGCAAAGTGCTAGTCTCTTTGCCTCGGGCAGCCGATCTACTGGCGCTAAGTCTCTAAATTGCGGGCAATAATATATGGCATGCTCTGCACTATGGCAAAGCATGCAACCAAGAGAATTTTGGGTGGTAGCAACTGGCGTCGAACGATCTCTGCCCACCTGAACGCCTGGCGCATAGGTTGCCATGGCGCAATCCACGGCCTCCAAAGTCCTACATCGCTGCTCCAGGAATGCAGGCTCGCCGCATCCAGCTTTTGCAGCAGCACTTGCACTATGATGCAGTCAGCGATTTGCTCAGTGGTGCCAAACCCTTCAACGCACGAATGTGAGCGTTAAACTTGTCCGACAATTCCCGAAGCGATGCCACTGAACCATTCCGTACTACCCTTAAACCCAGAATCTCGGTAATGTGCGCCTGAAAAACGAGACGCCGATTATCAAACCTTTTTTGAAGCAACTCTAAAGCCGCTGTTTGAAATCTCCAATGATCGGATAGTTTCCAGCGCTGAATCCCTCAAACATGACCGCAGATGTTGAAATTTCTCAATGTTGGAGAGGTCCGGATGGCTGTCGATTATGCTCGTGAACACGGAGTAAAAGTCCGCCCAGTTTGCGTAGCCTCCGCCAAACGTTGGCAGCTGCACAGGCGGCAACGGCATCGGCCTCGGCCGCGGCTGCGTTTGAGGACCACTACACAGGTGGGGCACAACACCTTCCGCAAGCGTTGAATGCGGCGCGAAATGCACATTGCGTTTGGCTATTTCCGCGCGAGTTACCTCCGGGGAGCTACGCGGGGTATTTAAATACAGGAAAGAGAGGAGCTGGACCAGGAGGTAGCTACAGTGATCTTCGGAGAGCTTCGTGGGATGTTCAGATGCAGAGAAGAGAGGAGCCGGTCTTGGAAGTAGCTACGGCTATCAGGGAATTCGATCGGATTCAATATTGGATACGTCTACAAGTGTTTGCTGCTAAAACTCGACTGCTGGTCGTCTTTATTTTTGGTTTTAAATAAGCTAACAGTGAATATGTATATGTGTATTACAATGTTGGAGTTCTTAGAAATAAAGAATCTGATGCAGCAGAAAGTATGTTAACAAGTATGTATATGGGATTGTATGCGCTGCGTTGTTTGTGTGAAGGGAATGCGGTGTCAGCTTTTTGGCGGATGTCGGCGGCTGACTCGTCGTTGATGTTTATGTTGCGACTTTGTATCGCAACGCTTCCCGGTTCGATGTCTTCACTTGTGAAGGCGTGGGGGTTTAGAAGGAGGGGTGGTGTATTGTACCGATGGGTCGGTAACTCCTCCCCCCCCAGTTTGGAGCGACGGCCGTAGCGGAGGAATTGGTGCAGCGACGATTGGAAGAATGTGTTCGGACCCGGTATGGAAGATGTGGGTGTCTCTACGAAGTGTCCAGGTGAGTATTACGGCGACTAGGGATACGGTGAAGAGAATGTATAAGGTTGTCGAGTGTCGAAAGTTTTCTGCCGTGACGACCCGTAGCTTGTTGGATGTTATGAGTGTATCCAGGTGAAGTCTTTCCAAGGTGAGTATGTTAATAGTGGCATTTTTTATTAATTTCCGTATTGGTGGTAGGAAGAAGTCGGCGTGCTCTTCTGTTGATACCGCCGTGTTGTCGTAGTTTATTTCATTGATTTGTAATGTGCAATTGTCATACTTTATTATAGCTGATCCATTGATATTAGTTATGGTCCGGTTGGAGGATGTGATTGGGAGGTTGTTCCCGTTAAATACAAATATGAAGCCTTTTTCCGGCTCGAACACATCGGTCGTGAGTCCCGTTTCCTTTATGTCGCAGTAGCTGGTTTTATTCTGGATAAGGTGTCCCAGGCAAGTATTATTTTTGAGATTATTGATAGAATCGATTTCACAGACAAATTGTTCTTCTATTACAGGGCATTTATACATAGTTGAAAACATACTATTATTTTTGTTATTATATATTAAGTACTTAGGTGCTATTACAAATTGTGTGGAATTTATTGGGAGTGGAATTAATCTTGCCATTTCGTAGTTAGGACTTAGAAAAATAGGAATTTTGACACTGAAAATTATTTTGTCTTGGTAATTGAGTGTGTTCATTTTTAACAGATTATAAATGTGTTGCTCGGATTTTATTGTGTAGTTTTGGGTTTCAAAAATTTGTTTGATTTTGTTTATTTCTGTCTTATCTAAAATGAGTTTTGGGATAACATTAATTTTGGCAAGCAGTGTACTTTCTATAATGTCGCTTAGGTGACTAAGTAATAAGTCTATATTATAGTTAAGCCTATTTATATATTGTAGTTTCTTTAGTTCTCCTTCGTAGTTATATATTTTTTTGTAGATTGTATTTTGAGTGTTTTCGAAGAAGTTTTTAATCAAATCTTGTTCATTGTTAATGTGTCTTGTTAAGTTTTTGAACCGTAGTTGAATTTCATCATTGAGCGTGTTCTGTATTTCGAAGTTATCTGAGATGGTGGTGACTTGGCTTTTTAGGTGGTTAATTTCTGTTTCTATATTTTTTGCATCATTGGCGTCCATGTTGCCAGTGACGACTTTGACTAAACTACCTAACCCGTTAATAAGACCTCTTTTGTGGCGTGAAAAGGGTGTTAGTGCGTCTATTTTACTTTGAGTTTGGGCAAGTTTAGCGTTTAGTATTGATATAGAGTCGGTGAGTGTTTCATCGTGTCTTAGGGTATCGATGGTGTGGTATAATTTTTCAATACAGTTGGTGTATTCGGACAGATCGATTATGTGGCTAATTTTCTTATAGTTTCCTATCACGAGTGTTTTCCCTAGCGGCACTTTTGCTAAGAGGTTGGTGCTATTGAAGTTGTGGATGAAGATAGATTGGTATGCCCCATGGCAAGATCTGGAATGCAGGTTGAAAGGCTTAAGTCATTTGGGGGTTTGAATGTTTTCCTAACTTTTGATTTGTGGATTTTTTGATTTTTTGTGGTTACTAAGGTTTTTCCTTTGTCTTTTGCTGTTCTGTGTAAGGAGAACCGTGGTGTTAGTCTATTCCTCCTGTTTTCTTTTCTGAAAATTGTGCTGTTAGGTTGTAGTGTTGTTGGTTCTACTCTGCTTGTGTTTAGCTTTTCTGTTCTTTGTTGGGCGTTTGTGGACAATTTTTCCTTTATTTCGGAGTAGAGTTTATCTTGGAACATATTTGGTTTATTTAAATAGTCATGCTCATTATTGGGTATTATTATTTTGTCAAATAAATGGGTCCTACCATTAAAAAGTTCAAAAGGGGTGTGTTTAGTGGTGGAGTGGATTGCGTTATTATAGGTTATTACAGTTTCTGACATTATTTCTTCGTGGTCTGTAGGTAGTTTGTGTTTTTTTCGTGTGTCTAGTATTATTCTGTAAATCTCTGTCAAAGAGGAGTGTAATCGTTCTACTGGAAAATTACTTGAAGATTGCTGGAAGGATGTGACATGAAGAAGTATATTATATTGAGAGCATAACTTGCGGAATATGTCGTTGCAGAATTCTACTCCTTGGTCGTGTATTAGTTTTTTGGGTAGTCCGAATTGACTGAAAAAGTTTTTGATTGCTTTGGTGCAATTGATACCGTTTCTATTTGGAATGGGGTAGACAGCTGCGAATTTTGAGAACTTGTCTATGATTGTCAGGTTAAAATTATTGTTAATGGTGTAGATGTCTATGTGTATTATATCGAGGGGTTTCGTTGGGGTTTCTGGGATTTCAAATACAATGTTTTGTGGCTGTCTGTCGTATTTGAGTTTTAGACATGTTTCGCAATTCCTAATTAGTTCAGAGATTTTGCTTTTCATATTGGGGAAGTAGGTTTCTCGTTTGAGGTGAAGGAATGTTTCATCGATGCCTCTGTGATTGTTATTAGTGTGATATTCCTGAATGAATTTGTTTTGTTCGGGGTTTCCTACAATTTCGTGGAGAAGTGATTTGCATCTGATAATTTTAAAGTGTTTTTTGTGTGCAAAGTACGTTAAGAATGCTTTTTCGATTAATGCGGAATTATTATCGTCTGCTAAGAATGCGCAAATCCTGTTAGGTTTTAGGGTTCCTTTCAAGATTTTAGCAATATTATCGAAATCGAAAGAGGGCTGTGAATATTTTTTCCTAAGCTTTTGTTTGAATGGTGTTGTAGTTTGGCAAGACGTATTTGTATCTATTTCTAGTATGAGTTGCGTGTTAAATTCGTTAATAGGTTTTTCGGATGTGGGACAAGGCTTAACAGTCAGTGTTTCGCTGTGGTTTAAATTTGGGTCTGCTCTACTTAGGGCGTCTGCGATTACATTTTGTGAACCTTTCTTGTGGATTATTTCGAAATTGTATTCCATGAGTTGGAGTCTCCAACGAATTATTTTCGAATTGGGTTCTTTGAAATTCATAAGCCATATTAGTGGCTTGTGATCTGTAACAATAGTAAATTTTACGCCATAAATATATGGTCTGAAGTACTTTACTGACCATATTATTGCCAACATTTCTTTTTCTATGGTTGAATAGTTGACTTCGGTGTCAGACAGGGTCCTGCTGGCAAAGCATACAGGTCTATCGTTCTGTAAGGAGCCTTGGGATAGTACGGCCCCTAACGCGAAGTTACTAGCATCCGTAGTAACGATGAATGGTTTTTTGAAGTCTGGGTGTATGAGTATCGGGTCATTGGAAAGAAGAGTTTTGCACTGTTCGAATGCGTCTACAAAATCTTTATCTGTAGTAACTTGTCTTTTTCCTTTCAGCTGTTTAGTCATGGGTTTCGTTATTCGAGCGAAGTCTCTTATAAACTTCCTATAATACCCCAGTAAACCGAGAAAAGATTTGATAGCTTTTCTGTTGGTGGGGCAAGGAAATTCTTTGATCGCACTTATCTTGTTCGGGTTTGGTTTTATTCCGTTTTGTGTGACTATGTGGCCTAGGAATTCTATCACTTTCCTCAGGAATTCTGACTTCGAGGGTTGTAGTTTAAAGTTTGCCGCTCTAAGTTTTTCGAATACCATTTTTATGTCCACTAGGTGTTTTTGTAAGGAAGGCGAGAAAATGATAATATCGTCGAGATAGACTAAGCAAATGGTGCCGTTAAGGTCGCCGAGGACGTTGTCCATAACCCGTTGAAAGGTAGCCGGTGCGTTTTTTAAGCCGAAGGGCATCCGTATGAATTCGTAATGGCCCCCTTCGACTGTAAAAGCTGTTTTGGCGATATCTTTTGGTTCAATCTCAATTTGATGGAAACCGCTAGTTAGGTCGAGCGTTGAGAAATATTTTGCTTTGCCTATGCTATCTAATATGTCGTTTATGTTTGGGATGGGGTATCTGTCCGAAATGGTTTTGTCGTTGAGTTTCCGGTAGTCTATTACACGCCGCCATTTCCTGTTCCCTGTACCGTCTAGTTTTTTTGGGACCACCCATACCGGGGCGCTCCAAGGGGAGTGGCTAGATCTAATAATTTGTTTCTTCTGGATTGAGATGTTCTGTTGGGATTTGTAATGGGGCTTGGAGGTTATCGTTATTAAGGGGTGTAGCTGATATGTTAAAGAATTCGATATAATCGTTTTTGTTGTAGGGGGTGGTTTCTAGGGGGTATTCTAGGTATAGTAGTTTATCCGAGTTGGATTTGTTAGAGATTTCGACATTGGCAATATTATTGTTTGCTTTATATAGTCCTTCTGACAAGGTTAACTCATTATTCAGCTGTGTAGCGCAACAATAGAATTCGCCATGATTAGTCTTTACCGGTAGTGGTAAGATAACTTTACTGTAGGCGGGGATGTTAAAAATTTTTGAAGCCTGGTTAGTGTACAAGGATATTGGGAGTGTAGACTTTGAGGTTACTAGTTGTAAGTTTACTAGGTCTATTTTTGCTTCTAGGTGTGATAATAGGTCCATTCCTATGAGGCCGTTAAAATGAGAGTGAAATTTGAATTTAAGTAGGGTAATTTGACCTTCGGTTTTGAACTCGGGTGGCATTGGGAATATTGCTTTTTCCTCAATTTTGAAACTATTTAATGCTGTTGTAATTGAAGTGGAGAGTTGTGCACTCTAGTTGGTTTGCAGATTCTGGGTCGATGAAGGAGTTATTGGATCCTGTATCGATAAGAAATGACAAGGGGAATTTTTGTTGTAGGTTTAGGGTTATGTATGGAAGGGATGTTGCATGTGTGGTGGGGTTTATGTATCCTGTCGGGTTCCTGAGGCGGGTGCCTGAAAATTTAGGTCGGTAGGGCAGTGTTGGGTGAGTTTTTCTTCTTCTATGTTGTGTAGCCCATAATTTGGTGTTTTATTGTCTTTAAACGGGTTACTATTTCTGTTGCCATTGTTTGATTGACGATATTGGGAGTTGGGGTTTGAATAATGGTATGAGTGGTTTTGGGAGTAAGATGAATTACGGTTGTTGCGGTTGTTGTCGTCTCTGTGATTGTTGCTGTTATTGTTATTGTAATTGTTAGTTCGTCGTTCGGTATTGTTTGGTGTTGGGGGGTATGGGTTTCTGTTCTGGTAACGAGCTCTTTCTCTTTGACATAGCTCGTAAGCTGTTTCGATAGTCTTGGGGTCTTTCAATCTGATGACTGTTTTAAGTGGTTCTCTGATTCTTGAAATGAAGGCATTTAGACAGACTTCGTCATATAGTGCTTTCTTGGCTTCGATGATTGTGGCCGACTGTCCACTATTGGAAGTAGTGGATATAAGTTGGCTCCTAATCCTCGATAAGCCGAAGAACAATTGCCCTAGGGTTAGGTTGTCCGGAGAGATTGGAGCTCGCCTAGGAGGGTAGCTTCGCTTTTCTTGCTAGAATATAAACGTAGTAGGTTGCTTTTGTTCCTAATTGCCCTAAGTGTTAGAAGCCCGTACGGTGTTTGGTCGGTACCCCTAATGAGCATGATTATTTCTTCAACGCTAGTTATATATTTGTCGAGTTGGCTTGGAGTACCATCGAAAGTCGGGAGTTCTTTAACGAAGGCTAAAATATCGGTGGCACTAAGTGCCGTAGCAATACTGCTGAAGCCACTGACGTAAGGTGTTAAGGGGGCGGAATTACCTACGGAGGCGTTGCCTGAATCCATATTTATAGGTTGAAGGGGCGGTGAGAGGGTATTTTCTCTAATTACGGGGAGGGTGTTTGTTTTAGTAACTGAACGTGTGACTCTTTTTGGAAGTGTGTGTGATCCTAATACGGAACGAGTTGTTTGTTTTATAGTTTGTGTTAATTTCTTTGACATTTAAGAGAGAAAGGGAGTATACAATTTATAATGTACTTAGTGGTTCTTAATTATTTGTTTATTGTTGAATGGTGTGTGTTTTTTTTTGCGTTAATTTCTGTAATATAGTGGTATTAGTGTATGTATGTAATATTTGAATACTTCATTTGTGTTGAAAGAGTGAGAATATGGGTGCATGTTTCAAAGATTTTTCTTTTTATTAAGGTGTGCAGTTTATATGTGATTTTGTGGTTCTGTGCCCAGTCTTAGAAAACATACACTTCACCGTTCATATAAATTCGTATTTGCATATATATAGTTAAATAGTTTTTATTGAGCCGAACAAATGAAGTCTTCCCCAGGTATGTACACTATATATAGGTTTGACCGTCCCTCCAGACGGGGAGGTGGAGTCTTAATTGCGGTTAGATCTACCCTCGCGTCGGAGGAGTTACTTTTGGACGATTCCTGTAACTCGGAATTCGTATGTGTAAAGCTGTCTTTTTCCGACAGATCAGTTTATATTACGTGCTCCTATATTCCGCCATCTTCTGAATTCCCAGAATATCAGAATCATCTGTCCGCTATCCAGTCCATCTTGAATAAACTTTCTGAGAGGGACCAATTGGTAGTTCTAGGTGATTTTAATATACCTGGCACAATGTGGTCCCCAGAAAAACAATCGAATATCCTTCTCCCTTTAGCACAACATGACTTTATTGACGGCTTGCTCGACTTATCGCTGTCGCAAGTTAATTATATTCCAAATTCTCTTGGTCGACTTTTGGATCTATGTTTTGTAACAAGTCCTGAATGTGTGTTTCTGTCCAGGGTAGTACCTCTTACTCAAACTGAAGATCAATATCATCCTACTTTCGAGGTGGAAATCGACTTAGGTACGGTATTAAAAGTAAATTCAGAGAAGTCAAAAAAACGAATTCCCTGTTTTCGCAAGGCAAATTTTCGGAGGCTAAACAATTTAATAGCTGGCTTTAATTGGTCCGATCTTTACTCCTGCAACATAATGGCGGATGCGATTAATATGTTTTATACCGCAATTAAATCATTTTTTAACTCTTGTGTTCCGATGTACTATCCGTCAATCTCTAAACCTCCTTGGTTTAATAAAGAGTTGACACACCTAAGAAATGTAAAGTCCAGACTCTATATGAAATTTAAAAATACCGGTTCTCAGTAAATACCGGTTTGTAAATATTTAAGCGCTCGGTTAAACTTTACCGTGCTTAATGCTCAGTGCTACAAAAATTATTTAAACCGTTGTAAGTTCCAATTTGCACAGGATCCGAAACAGTTTTATAATTTCGTTAGCACTAAGCGAAAAACAAGTTCTCACCCTTCCTCGCTATTTTTTGAAAACACTACGGTTACATCGGATCAGGCAATAGCCAAGTTTTTTCAAACAACATATTCAACTTTACCTCATTCCGAACAGCCATACTCTTATGCGGTATCTAAGTGGAATCTAATATTTTGCCCCACTATAAACGAAGGCTCACTGCTAAACGATCTTCAGCGTGTTAAACCGGTCTATTCGCCAGGTCCCGATGGAATCCCTGGCTGTGTGCTCAGATTCTGTGCGGAAGCCTTGTGCAAGCCTCTACTGAAACTGTTTACCTTATCTTTGGAATCTTCACAATTCCCTCATATATGGAAGGAGTCCTTTGTGATTCCTCTTCACAAAAAAGGTAGTAAACTGGATGCAAGCAATTACAGAGGAATCTCTAAATTGTCGGCTATCCCAAAAATTTTCGAAAATGTTATCACTCCTCATTTGCAGCACCTTTGTAGATCAATCATATCACCGTGTCAACACGGTTTTATGAAACGCAGATCTACAGCCACTAACCTCTTGGAGCTAACTTCTTTCGTAATAGAGGGTTTCAAAAATAATCTTCAAACAGATGTCATCTACACTGATTTCAGTAAAGCATTTGACTCTGTTAATCATTACCTTCTAATAAAAAAACTAGATCTTATAGGTTTCCCTGTTGATCTTCTAAATTGGATTTCAAGCTATCTGAATGGCAGGACACAACAAGTTCTCTTTAAAAATTCGTTATCTTCTATTCTCCGAGTCACATCCGGTGTCCCACAAGGGAGCCATCTTGGTCCGCTTCTTTTTACCTTATTCATTGACGACCTCCCCTTAATAATAAAACATTCGCGTGTACTTATGTACGCAGACGATGTTAAATTATGCCTCCAGTACAAGGACACTTCTTGCCATTTGGACTTACAATCCGATTTAGACCGATTTCAAATATGGTGCCGTGATAACATATTAGACTTAAATGGCTCCAAGTGTAAAGTTATGACGTTTTGTCGTGCCAACCCAATATGCACGACTTACACTCTAAGTGGGTGCCCTCTGGACAGAATAACACGAGTTGATGATCTTGGTGTTCTTCTGGACCCAAAACTAAAATTTTCTGACCATATTTCATCTATTGTCAATAAGGCCAGGGGTGTGCTTGGTTTTATAAAAAGGTGGTCTAAGGAATTTGAAGACCCTTACTTGACTAAAACCTTATTTATTTCGTTAGTCCGTCCGATTCTCGAGTACGGATCACCTGTTTGGAGTCCACAATACGCAGTCCACTCGGACCGCATTGAATCGGTCCAAAAAAAGTTCTTACTTTTTGCCTTGCGGCGCCTAAATTGGGATGCAAACCATATATTACCTCCTTATTCCAGTAGACTACTTTTAATTAATTTACCATCCCTAGCTAACCGTAGAACTATGCTTGGAACAGTCTTTATTTGTAAGCTTATTCGTGGGGATGTTGAGAGTCCCGACTTGATTAGTCGGCTTAACTTCTCGGTTCCAAGTAGAGTCACTAGAAACTATATACCCCTTATCTTAAATCATTGTAGATCTAATTATGAGTTGCATGACCCTTACAGAGTTTTATGTTCTGACTATAATAGACTTTATCCTATTATCTGTAATCTTGACTCTCTGCCGCTATTAAAGCAATCGATATTATCTTTTCTATTACATAATTAGATCCTACTAACACTAATATTTATTTATTATTTAACATTATATTCATTTCCTCGTTCCTATTCTATTTTTTATATCGCGTCTATATTTTCTCGCGAATCGAGCCGTACGATACACGGCAGCGGCTCTCGGTCGGTTGGGCGGGAGGTGTGGCCGTGGGACCCGTGCGTTAAAAAAAAAAAAAAAGTCCTGCGATCGATCCTGTGTCCTGTCACGGTCGGTGCTCTTTTAAAGGGTGCTATTTAGATGTTTAATAAAAGAAGAGCTTAGCTTCTGCTCTGTTCGAGGTTCTTTATTTGAATAATCAAAGTGTGCTGAAGTTGGGTTCAGCTAACCCGCACATACATTGCTTATATCTATGTATTCTTACTTACATTTATACATATACATATGTATGCAGAAGGCATTGACCACTTGAGCTGCAAAGTGCATGCTCAGCATTCCCACGCTCCGCCATCGGCTTATATAAATTATAAGTCGTTTGTTTTGTTTGGTTATATTTATTTACCACTCTCCAGTTAGGGCGAGGGTCACAATATTTGGGTATTTATAATTACAAGGCGTAAGCCTCGGAGTATGATTTAAAACTAACTTAAGAATTCAGTCCCGGTTCAACTCCAGGTCTCTGGTCCGCAGCAGAACTGCTGGCAGAAGGCCAGGTCAGCACTTCTGCGTCAGCCCGATCACTCGCTCCGCGAGTGCTCCGTGCGGGCTCGGGGCAATTGCACCTGGAGTACGCGATCAGCAGTTTGTTTAGTGCGCGTGCAGACCACCGGATATGGCCTGCAATTCAGCAGTTTCACTCCGTGAGAACTGCTTGTGTTAACTTCTCCGCCTTTTAAGAGGTCGCCGTCCCGGTGACCCACTTGCTCCACATCACTGTTGTCTCCTGGCTTTGTGTGGCCCCTGGTCTTTAGGTGGTGGTAGCTCAACCAAATGGTGGAGCACAATAGGAAGCCAGCAAGTATGGCGAGGGAATTGCTGAGGAGGGACCCCAAGGTGAGTTTCTCTCTAAGAGTCCCGATGTGGTGAACGTTCCTCAGACTTAGTTCGTGGAGGAGTGGAAGGCTTAACCTATTCTGATGAGCCGTGACGTTTACAACGGCGATGACCGACACAGCAGGTTTTTTATCTGAATTCCCTAGCTGATTAATGTACCAAGTCCCATTGAGGGCTACCTTTTCGGTGTATGTTACCAGGTCTTTCCCTTGGTTGTCGGTTATGGTCACGTTGGCATCATTCACAATGAGAGTGCCGTGATCTACAATGGTCACCGGATCCAGGTGGCCGGGAAGTGTAGAACAGTGTGCAAAGGCCCCGGAGATTATCTGCTGAGCGCAAGTGCCATTCTGCAGTTCTTTGCAGAAAGTGGCGCCGACCGTCGTCTTGCAGTTCCCGATGTTGATGTTCCGGGATCTGCATTCAGCCACCAGATTTCCGTCGTCGAAGTTCAATATCTTGTTGTTGTGCTGGACCTGGAAGATTGTAATTTTCTTTAATCTTAGGGTTAGGGAATTTAATTAAAAAGTGTAAAATTTCTGTGTTTTGGAATACGCTTATGCTAGATACTTCTAGTAGCTCTATTAGACTAATGTCAATAGGCTGTTTTTCTCTGAATTCGCCAATATCGGTTTCGTCTAAAATTGATGGACTTACAATGTTCAGTTTTGCTAGGGTTAAGCCCATAAGAATATTTTCTAAATCTGTAATAACAATTCTATTTTTTGCTAAAATGATCTCCAGTAAGTGTGTTTCTTTATTTGTTTCAGTTTTAGAAATTTGATTCATTGTTGTTGCAAGTTCATTCAATCGTGTTTGGAATTTGATATTTAATTCTGTTTGGCTTTCCTCTGTTCTTATTAACTGCTCTTGATTGAATTTTATTTCTTCCCAATCGTTAAAGTCGGGGGTACCGGCAATGACCTTCAGTGCCGTTCCGATCAAATTTAAACTCCTAGCAGTCCTATGGTGGAATCTTAGAGTGGCTACTAATTTGCGAATGTGTGTCAAGTCCGTCATAATTACTGGTGTCCGGTGGTCGTCTGTAAATGTCCTTGTCATTGTCTCTGTCTGATCGGCGTAGTCCTCGTACGTTGTTATGTTTGTCGAGTGTTGCAAGTATCCGTACGATTCCCAGATGACGATTTCATTGTCCTCTATTGGGATGTAGTCTGCGTTCGTATAGTCGTTAAGTCGTAACGTCGCGTCTGTCTTAACAGCTATTAGTATAAGAATTAGAATGGGATACCGTAACCTAAAAAGATATAAAAAGATTGGAAACGGGGTAAGGACTCTTGCGAAGATGTTTATCGTAGATTGTCCTTGTGGACCACCCTCCCCTTTATTAGGACCGTGGTTCCAAGGTCTGCCTCTATGGTTTCTTCTGAACATAGTGGGGAAAGCTTGTTCCCTAATCGTTTGTTGGTTTTTAAGAACACCTTTTCGCCAACTTGATAGTCCTTGTAGGTTCTATTTTTATTTACTTGATCAAGGGTCTTTTCCTGTGCTTGTTTAATTTTTCTGCTGATTTTTCCTTCGAATACCGCAGACTTCGAGTGGATAATTTTTATCGGTTTTTCATTAGTTACTGAGTGAATTGAATTGTTGTACTTGTTGGTTGCCAACAGAATCAATTCGGTTGTGTCATTTAGGCCAGTTTCCAGCTTTAAGCATCTGGCTATTTCTGCCAGGGTACTGTGAAACCTTCCTACCTGACCGTTTGAGGTGCTGTGCAGAGGAGGGGCGTTGGAAATGGTGATATTAAAATGATTTAGCAACATTGTCTTAATGGTCTCGGAATTTAAGGATCTTTCGTTATCGCAGTAAATGGTTCTTATTTTTGGAAAGAAATTTATTATGTGTAATAGGGGAGATTTTACGTCCACAATAGCCCTCGATGCGATGGTTTGCACTGTGGCAAATTTCGAAAATTTATCAATGCACGTAAGAAAAAGGGTTCCATCTGTTGTAAAGATGTCGATGTGGAGGATTTCCCCCACATAGGAAGGTATAGGTGTTTCTGCTACCGCTTGTTTGGATGGATGACGATTGTATTTAGCCATTGAGCAGGTCTTGCAGTTCAAAGTGGTTTCTGTTGCTAACCGTAGCATCTTAGGAAAAAAATAGTCCCTCAAGATTTGTTGTACGTTTTCTTGTGCTGCTCGGTGAGCTCTGTTGTGCTCTGTTATAACAATTTCTCTCTGCTCAGTTGCATCCGTTATGTCCTGCACAAAGCTTTTCGCATGCTTGAAAGTGGTGCTTGGGAACAATTCAACTAATCGGTGCTGGATAAATGCCAAGATCGGTAGGGAGCAATGTATTGCGTTAACTACTTCAGCATTTACCACGTCTTGTAATGCATTAAGAAGATTTTCTCGTTTAGAAATCCTTATTATGTGTCTCACCTTGCTTTTAAACAAGATGAATGTGTCTACCGAAAAACTGTTTCCTTCTTCGATTATTATTTGATTTCTGAAACAGTTTACCGGGTTGTCCGTTGTGCCAATAGTGTAAGTTAGCGACTGTTCGCTGTGTATCGTTGCTACATCCGACTGTTCGTCATTTAGAACGTTTATCTTTTGGCGAGACAGCGCGTCTGCAACAAGATTTTCTTTGCCTGGTTTGTAGACCAATTTGGCGCCGTGATCATCGATAATTTCCTTCCAGCGTTTTAGTTTCGCGTTATGGTTTTTATCCGAGATGGCAAAGGTAAGTGGTTGGTGATCGGTGAAGATCCGCAACCCTTTTACACCGTATAAGTAGTTTCGGATGTTTTTCAGTGCCCAAACTATGGCGAGGAGCTCTCGCTCGTTGGTTGCATAATTTTTTTCACTATCTCTAAGGGCGCGTGATATCATTGTGATCGGGCGGCCGTCTTGAGATAGTACCGCTCCTAGACCAAAACCTGACGCATCCGTTGTCAAATCAAATGGTCTCTTAAAGTCTGGGTATGAAAGCAGAACGTCTTCCGATGCCAAGATTTCTCTCAACCTGTTGAACGTTTCTTTCTGTTCTTTGGTCATATCGATGTCGATTTTCCTTGACTGATATTTGCTTGCTTTTCCTTTTTCTCCCTTTAGGATATTCGTTAAAGGCCTTGCGATTGTCGCAAAGTCTTTTATAAAGCACCTATAGTAGCTTGCTAGCACCAGAAATGATCTGAGTTCGAAAAGCGTTTTAGGTAAAGGGAATTCTTTTATGGCTTTGATCTTTTCCGGTGAGGTTCGTAGACCCCCTTGCGACACTATGTACCCCAAGTATATAACGCTCTTTTTAAAGAACTTTGATTTCTCTTGAGATACTCTCATGCCTGCCTCCAAGAGTTTTCTTAAATCCCAATCCACGTCCTTAACGTGGTCTTCCTTTGTTTTGGAGAATATTATGACGTCATCGACGTACACGTAGCATATTTTTGAAATTCCATCTCTTAGGACGTCGTCAATGGCCCTTTGGAAAATGCTTGGGGCATTTTTAAGCCCAAATGGTAATCTACAAAATTCGTACTTGCCGTTGTTTATTGAAAATGCCGTCTTTTCTCTGTCTTTTTCTGCCAGCTCTATCTGGTGAAAGCCTGACTTAAGATAAAGTGTCGTAAAAAATTTTGACTCTCCCATATTTGACAGTATTGTCGAAATTGTTGGGATAGGGTATTTATCGTCAACCGTTCTCTGGTTTAGTTTCCTAAAATCGATAACTAGTCGTTTCTTTTTTACCCCATTTTGGTCTGTTCCCTTTTTATCTACAACCCAGGTCGGGTTGTTGTAGGGAGATTCGGATGGCCTTATTACGCCGTCCGCTAGAAGTTGTTTAACCTCTGCATTGACGAATTCGGTCACACCCATGGGATGCGGGTATGATTTTGAGTATACCGGCTCCCCATCTGTTTTAATTGTGGCGATAGTATTTATATTGAATGGTAATGCCTCGTCTGGGTCAGCGAAGGCTTTGTGATTTTTAACTATCATTTTATCGAACGAGTTTTTAATAGCAAGAGGAACGTCTCCATCGTCGATTTTAATGAAGTTAACGTTTTCCGCCGTAGCAAACTGGATCTTTTCAGTTCCGTTACTAGTATTTAAAACATTTCCAGTAAAATCAAGTTTCGCATTTACTTGTTTAAGTAAGTCGAGACCAATAATACCGTCAAAGTCTTTAAGATTGTTCAGAATAAAGAAGGGTGTCTTTACGTTAAACACCGAAACCATACATTTTTTATCGATTTTGGTAAAGCTATGAATTGACTTTACAGTAAAGGGTTTTTCCGCTGCCACGACGCCTTTCAGCCCCGGGAGTGGAGTAATATAATTTTTTGAGGTGCCTGTATCTAGTAATAGTTTTATTTCTCCTCCTGCCACCGTACGTGTAATGTAAGGGAGCAGGGACATTACCCTAAAAAATTGCAGGAGTCCTCTGCATCCAGCTCGTCCTGTATTTCTATGGCGCTTGCCTGAGCAACGGAGTCATAATCTTCTTCGTCGGTGTTTTCTTCCGGCATGAAGTCGATTTTTTGCTGAGACCGTGCCGACCGCCCTCTTTGCCATGTTGTGGTTTGTTTGGACCGGAAGGAAGGGTCAACTTCCATTGGCTCTGGCGCCGGTTGGCTTTGGCCATTACCTGCACTGTTGTGTGGGCCTTGCTTAAAGGAACCGCTTTGATGGTTTGTTCCCTTTAGAGTTCTAACAAAATGAGGGTTCTTTTTAATCGCCCCCGAATTTTTGTTGGGTTCTCCGTATGACTGAGAACTTTTCCAACCTGTTTGTTTCTGGTTGTTTGGCCTATAGGCTCTTTCCTCGTTATGTCGGGCGAACGTGGCCGCGAAAATACTTCTGTCGTTACTTGACTCAGCTTCTTGAGCTAACGCCAATGCTGATGGCAAGTCCCGCGGTTGTGCCGGAAAAACGGCAATTTTTAATGATTTCTTTAAGCCAGATATGAACGCGTGTAACGCGTCATCCCTGTGCTGCTCATTAAGGACGGCCGCTGCGGCTGCGTCGTGTGTCATTATTGTTTTGTTTGTAAGAAGCGTTAGCTTCCGTTCTATCTCATCATAGTATTTGAGTAGGGGTAACTCTCCCTGCCTTGACAAACTTAATTCTTGTTTTATTACGTGTGCCGGAGTTTTGTCCGCATACGTGAATTCTAAGCTATTATGGCGTGAAAATTAAATACCGTGTTAAATGAGGCTAATACAGCAGACGCTGGGCCACTTACTTTATTTTTTAGGATTCCGGCCTGATAATGTCGGCTGCTACCTTCGTAAGGCGCAAATATTTTGTAGGCTGCAGTGGCGGCCTGTCTCCAGGAAACATAATTTTCCTGCTTGCCGTCAAATTCTGGAACAGACTTGACCATATCAAGGGGCTCACTACACTCAATGTTTGGATTCAATTCGATTTCTTGGAATGTCTGGATTTTCGGTTTTTTATTTTTAAGTAAACTTAACTCCCCCATAATTGCGGTCAGTTTTGCTTCGAATAGTTCTTCCTGCCTTTGAAGTGCGCAGGCTATGGCAGCCTTCATATTCGCAATTTGTTCCGCCTGCATTTCTGTTGCCCTACTGTTTGACGAAATTTCAATTCTATTTATTTCTGGCTCTTTTCTATGTAAAAGTTCTAGGACTTCTTCGTCTGAGGAAATGTTCCCAGTATCCCTATACATGAGACAGTTCTTTATGTAAAAAATTTTGCGCGTGTTATAGAACTAAATCAAGAGTTTGTAGAATATTAATTATACGTATTTGTTGTATTTCTTAGCAAGAGTTGAATATCAAATTAATTTGTGGTTCGCTAAAATTTCAACTCCACAACTTGCTGGATATCATTTAGTTGGTTGGTGTATTTTTATTTACTATTCTTTATTTAAATTTTCTAACACATGAGACTGTATTTATTAGCGAACTTTTGGACAAAAAGCCTACTCACATGTTAATAAATTAATTTTATTGTCGAGGTGTTTTGCCGACGGCTTTCCTTCGCCACCATTTGCTGCTGCTGTCGTCGCTGCCGATGCCGCTTCTGCCTCTCTATTTGGTTAAGAATTTTCCGCTTGGTGAAAGTTGGGACCTTTTCCTCTCGGGTGGTTTTTTTTGATTCGATCTGTCCAATTTATTTAATTTTTGGTGATTTTAATTTTTTCACTTTTTATCTTTTCACTTCGGGTGATTGTTTTTTTTTTTTTGTTCGCGAATTCCGTCTCGCGTGAGTCCGATTTCTTCGTTGGGCGACAATTATAAGTCGTTTGTTTAGTTTGGTTATATTTATTTACCACTCTCCCGTTAGGGCGAGGGTCACAATATTTGGGTATTTATAATTACAAGGCGTAAGCCTCGGAGTATGATTTAAAACTAACTTAAGAATTCAGTCCCGGTTCAACTCCAGGCCTCTGTTCCGCAGCAGAACTGCTGGCAGAAGGCCAGGTCAGCACTTCTGCGTCAGCCCGATCACTCGCTCCGCGAGTTCTCCGTGCGGGCTCGGGGCAATTGCACCTGGAGTACGCGATCAGCAGTTTGTTTAGTGCGCGTGCAGACCACCGGATATGGCCTGCAATTCAGCAGTTTCACTCCGTGAGAACTTCTTGTGTTAACTTGTATAAGCGTTAGATCGTATTACTGGGGCGCTGGAGTGCTTACGTAGTTTTTGGTGGTCTTTTTGCATATTTGTATATTTATATTTATTATGACAAAGTGTCACAATGTATTGACGCTAAGTTATACCCCCCAATCATTTATTGTATTTTTAGTGTAGATTAGTCCAATATGCTACACCACCGGCATTTCGTCAGTATCTTCATTCGCGAAAGAAACACAAAACTCGATTTCGTCAGACTTTTCGTGGGTCATCAAACGTTGAACTAATTGATCTCGCGATCCAGCTGTGAGCAAATCTCGTTATACATACATACATATATATTCGTATTAACACACTGATAGATACAACGCTTTGCATCTACGTACATTTGTTTCAATCGTAACTAAGTTCCGTTATTCTTTGCCAACGCGTTCGCTACTGTCTGTCTTTGCTCATGATCATCCCACTTCTGAACTGTAAGGAGGAATGGCTTTAGGAGTGGTGAGGCAATGAGATTGAGCAAATATAAGTTTATTAAATGAAATTAGATATATGAAATATTAAATGAATTAAATATGATCACGCGTACAGACGCTGCGCGACGGCTTGCTCTTCGACGACGACTAAGCGAACACACATTAGCATGGCCATCTGTTCTCCCGGGTTACCACCGTACTTGACAGGCAAGGTTGCCATATGCTTACAACTGTATGACATGGGATGTCAATCTTAGCGATGGAATGCAGTTCGGCTTGTATTTTGCCAGGTGGAGGCTTTGACAACCTGCAAGTAATGCAATTGTCCACAAATTTGCGAACGAATTTGGACATTTTATCAAACCAATAAAACTCGTAAATTTTTTCAAGGGTTTTCCCCCATCAAAGGTGCATGATTGATTCGTGCACATTATTGACAGCATACCACCTAAATGGCGGTGTTATAGGCAGACAACGCGACTTTCCGTTTCTTTGGATTTTTCTATACAGAGTCCCAGACCGTAGTTCGTAGCTTTTAGCCAAATCTCTGGGCAATTCATCATTACGTAATTTAGACACAATAGAAGCAGTTTTTTTGTCTCTTTGCTGTTCAGCCAATAACCAGCCATTAGATATTTCTGTCAAATTGATATGCTTTTCCACTATACCTGTTGAATTCCTAACACTTTCTGGAACTGGATTCCGGGACAGAAAGTCAACATGGGCCATACGCTGTCCAGGTCTATACTCTATATCAAAATCAAAACATTGCATGTACGACCACCACCTATAAACCCTGGAAGTTAACTCTATTTTTGTACGCGAGGCTTTAAGAGAATTGCAGTCGGTGAACACAACAAGTTAACGGCCATGCAAGTAGTAACGTAAGTGTTTTATGGCGTTGTATACGGCAAGAGTCTCCAGTATTCGATAACTCGAGTCTTCTTTTCAATTCGGTGCAACAAAATAGCGCCATAGCCATCGGCACTGGCATCAGGTGAAGCTCGATAGCAAATAGTGGGTCAAATATATATAGTTAAAAGAGATATTACTTGTTGCCGTATTTGCTCGTGCTCCAATTCCCACACAAATGTTTTGCTCTTTGAAGTTAAAGCGTAAAGAGGTTTCAGCAGTTGTGAAAACTTTTGTACAAATTGGCGAAAATACGAAGCGAGTCCAATAAATTGTCTTAATTGAGTGATGGACCGCGGAAGTAGCAAATTAACAAGGGCTTGAATTTTTCTAGGGTTTGGTCGAATCTCACCTTCTCTTACTTCAAAACCCAAATACTCTATACAAGACTTAAGAAACGAGCATTTTGCAATATTAAAAGAAAATCCTGCTTGAGTAAGTGCTGCAATACTACTCGTAGCCTCTCAAGCGCCTCTTCCTTTGTATGTGCAACTATCATTACGTCATTCATGTAGACAATTGCGTATGAGTTGGTAAGATAACCTAAGGCACGATTAATGGCTCTTTGGAACACAGCAGGGGCATATGTTGAATTAGATGCCGAACTTTTGCCTTTTTCTCTACACTCAACCTATACGGGCGTCTTTGAACCCTCTTATTTTGGTCGATCAAGCGAATTTCTAGCTGTCCTGTAGTCACACGGCTTTGTGGAATTCCACTAACAAATGAACCCGAATACTCATACTCTTGCGATATTGATAACAATTGGTCTCTATCAGATCCATGCACGTCGGTGTCAACATTAGCCAAATCAGGATTGCATTCAGAAACTTCAATGGGTAATATAGATTTTTCGTTAGACATAGTAAGAGCCTTTTATGTAATTGTCACGCCGATTCCCCGGCTCAAAATATCTCGACCAATCAGAGCGTCATACATGTAATCGTCTAACACTACATGAAACAATATTTCAAATGAACGTTCACCAATCACAACATTTCCCAGTATCTGTAAAGTGCTACAAACCGTATTACTACCAATACCCTTTAAAATGACTACGCCGCTTATTCTAGTTCCATGCAGTCTCTGCGAGTCGGCTTCTTTGATGAGTGAGCATTCAGCTCCGGAATCGAAACAGAATTGGAACGACTCACCAGATTGGGATAAAGTTCCAACGGGCTTCAGGACGGTACAGATGTTGACTTCTTTTACAATATTGGTTTTGTTAAATGACGAACGCTCCTGACGATCAGGATACACAGTAGAAACATGTTCATCTTTTCCGCACTTGTAGCAGGTCACAGTAGACCGGTCTTTTCCTCCCATGTAACCAGAGTGTTGTTTGCGGGTTGCTGGGTATAGACTGCCACTGTTTTCGAGCGACATTCCGCCTTTTTGTGGCCAGTTTTCCCGCAATTATGACACTTGATGTGAGAATAGAGCTTAGCTCGTTTTCCTGGCGGCGCTGATGTATTGTTGGTATGCTGGCTCGGTCTAGCATCAAACGAATAAGCTTTAAGTTCTTGTTGCAATTCGTTTCGAGGGTCGATATTGGTGGTAAAAACTAAACGCCTCAAACGCCTGTCAATTCCAGCAGCATGCGCCAGCACAACGAATACTGCAATTTGTTCTACACTCAGCGACTTCCACCTGGCCATAAGCGAAGTAACCATTCGGCTTCCGTATAATGACAAGTACTCTCCTTCCTTAGAGCATCCATTTAGCAGACTCATAACTGCTACAACTAATGTCTCTGTTCCCCCAAAATGTTGCAAAAATTATTCTCGGAATTGAGTTATGTTATGTTATGCCAGGAAAGCACGTCTGAGACAGCCAATGAGATGCACTCCCTTCCAGCGACTTGCTGAGGGTCATCACAAGAGCGCTGCCGCCCAGTTGATTTTCGGACAATATGTAGTCCACCTTTGAGCACCAGGATTGAGCGTCTGAGCCTGTGCGTTCAGGATTAAACTTTGGCAATACGACAGCCTTTGAGTTTTTTGGGTCTCTTTGTGAGTTTTGCACTTCTTTTAACAGTTCAGAAAAATGGCGATTCTGCGACTCCAGAATAGTCAGCAAATTGTTTTCACTATTGGAAGTAGGAGTAGGCGATCCCACTTCTGATGTCGGATCTGAATAACTTTTAAACTCGGCATCACTCTCTACTGCAGAACAGACGTTGCAATAATGCGTAGAAGCCAAGTCTACCCGCAATACAACCACTTTGGAGACTTACCTCACTCCACACACACACTAATACCAACACACATTATGGCATTTGTGTCAATTATAAATAAATATAATCTGCGACATATACATTATAATTAAGGAACAGTAACCATAATATTATCTTTTAAGCTACGCATTAGGTTTCGTTGTTTCGTTGTTTGGAGTACCAAACCGAATAAAAGCTGACCAGGGAATGTGTTTTACGGGCCAAAAGTGTAGTCAATTCTGTTCAGACCAAAAAATAACCTTGCATTTGATTGCCACCGGTGCTAGTAGAGCTAATGGTCAAGTGGAACGAGCCATGAGAAAATTGAAAAATATGTTAATGCCGGTTGAAACTGGAACGCAGTCTTGGCAGTATATGTTAGGGGAGGTGCGGTTGGCAATAAATTGTACAACCGTCTGACGAAGACGACTCCTCTTGAAATGTTATTGGAAAATTTGGATTACTTTCACCTGGTGACATAGAAAATTATGTTGATCTTTCAAATGTGAGAACACATACTGAGAAGAATGTTTAAGCCACCGCAGCTTATGACAAAGAGCGATTTGATAAAAATAAGGCAAAAATAATTAGGCACAATGTAGGAGAATTTGTGCTACTTTAAAGCGAAGAAAGGTATCAAACCAAGTTGAGTCCTAAATTTAAGGGGCCTTTTGAAAAATTAAAGGTTCTGGAGGGTGATAGGTATACCTTAAAGTCCTTAACCAATAAAAGAAATTACAAATATGCACATGAAGATTTGAAAAAATTGACAGAGGGGCAAGTGCCCGATGAGCTGAATGTGTGTGATGATTTTAATAATAATGTTGAGAGTGATAAAACAGTTGCAGACGGTGTAGAGGTCGAAAATGAAAATATTAAAAGTGTTGAAAATGTTAAAGCACCTGAAGAAAGTGAAGCACACCAATAAGGGTGAGGAATGTTTTACTGCTGGCCAAAGATAATTGCAGAGTAATCAGACCATATAAAATAATGAAAGAACAAGTGCAAAACAAACTGATGTTGTTTTGATGATGATGTTGAATAAGTAACTTTAATGTTGAATGAAGGAGAATCTTGTTTAAAATTACTTTATAATAAAATTAATGCAAAGATGTTGGTAAAGGAGGCTTGATACTGTTTTGTGAAATTAACTTGATAAGTTTATACGAAAAAAGGTGTAAGTAACCCAACGTCATACTTTTGCCATAATAAGGGATCATGGAATAGCTGTAAATAAATTAGACTAGTGGTGCTTCAGGGTCCCTCGCAGCAGTCACTGGATGCGTTTGTCACTGAATGGCAGCCGATGTATATGTTTCTGAACTACGGCCGGATGGCCGATGAAGTTATGGAGTTGGCCGTGGTTAGCCAATTGTCACTCTTTTACGCACACCCACTCAGATGTCGAGGGATATCCAAATCAAGTAAGAGATTTAGGAAGGATGGTTTCTGGCCTAGGGGATCAGATAGCAGTAGTAACAAAATGATAACGGCAATGCAGAGCTCTGACGGTTATATAACAACTTCCGGCCAGTCAAAGTGTCAGCAATTTAGCCGGCGCTGGTGAACGTACTCCTTCCTCAGAATTTGGTCAATCTCTTCCTGCAATTCAGCCTCGGTTTTTCTGGCTGTAATGGCTCGCTGGCAAGTTAGGCCGATGCAGATAAAAGCGCAACAAATTGGTCTCGTAATTAGCGCGAACTTCTTGATTTGCTCCAGATTGTGATCACTCAAGCGGTGAAGGTATGGGAGAATCAAGATTTCGTGCCTTATCGTAATGTTCAGGACAAACGAGCTGGCTACTCCCGGTCCCCTCTTTTGGAATTCGTTATGTTTGATAAATGTTGTCTCATTGAATAATGGCTGCCATGAGATTCTGTAATTCCATGATACTAATTCTGTTACGAGTTAATAACATCTCATATAAATTACCTGAATCTACTTGCGTATTTTTGGAAACTTATTAAATTTGATTGACGATCTGTGTTTTGGTATTAATTTCTACTTGTCTATTGTGTGCATTAATTGGTTGTGACTTCGTAAATTTTATCATCTCTTAATTCTCAGCGTCTGGTATCACGTAGTTGAGCGATTTCAATGCTCAAAGCTTCTGCTTGTGGGACTGGGGAACACATGACGACCATGCTGTCGGTTTGCTTCACCACTCGCCTGTACCCAGAAAGGTTAGCTGAGTGTCTAACATAATTCTAAACTGGCGGATACCTTGTTTGCCAATTTTGTCATTTTTGGGAAGTTGTACTCGGAGAGTACCTGCTTCACGTTTTCTTGAGCCGACCTGTGCTCTGTTTTGTTCTGAGCGGTGTGGTTTTTTTTCTCTTTTTTTTCGACCGCAAAAATTTCGGTGACCCTTTTTTTACAATACCAAAACTTTGTGGCCGGAACTTATCGAACCACCTCGACCTGAATAAGTGCAAGCGAGTGAAGATCACAATGGAAGGCATTTAGACCATTAGGAATAATGGTGTTGGAAACCGTGTCAACACGGTTTTATGAAACGCAGATCTACAACCACTAACCTCTTGGAGCTAACTTCTTTCGTAATACAGGGTTTCAAAAATATTCTTCAAACAGATGTCATCTACACTGACTTTAGTATAGCATATGACTCTGTTAATCATTACCTTCTAATAAGGAAACTTGATCTATTAGGTTTCCCTAAATCTTCTAAATCTTCTAAATTGGATTTCAAGCTATCTGAATGGCAGGACGCAAAAAGTCCTCTTTAAAAATTCTCTGTCTTGTATTCTCCGAGTCATATCCGGTGTCCCATAAGGGAGCCATCTTGGTCCGCTTCTTTTTACCTTATTCATTAACGACCTCCCCTTAATAATAAAACATTCGCGTGTGCTTATGTACGCAGACGATGTTAAATTATGCCTCCAGTACAAGGACATTTCGTTACATTTGGACTTACAATCAATAAGGACTTTGGACTTACAATGTCAATAAGGCCAGGGGTGTGCTTGGTTTTATAAAAAGGTGGTCTAAGGAATTTGATGACCCTTACTTGACTAAAACCTTATTTATTTCGTTAGTCCGTCCGATTCGGTACACTCGGACCGCATTGAATCGGTCCAAAAAAACTTCTTACTTTTTGCCTTGCGGCGCCTAAATTGGGATGCAAACCGTATATTACCTCCTTACTCCAGTAGACTACTTTTAATTAATTTACCGTCCATAGCTAACCGTAAAACTATGCTTGGAAAAGTCTTTATTTGTAAGCTTATTCGTGGGGATGTTGAGAGTCCCGACTTGATTAGTCGGCTTAACTTCTCGGTTCCAAGTAGATTCACTAGAAACTATATACCCCTTATCTTAAATCATTGTAGATCTAATTATGAGTTGCATGACCCTTACAGAGTTTTATGTTCTGACTATAATAGACTTTTTCCTATTATCTGTAATCTTGACTCTCTGCCGCTATTAAAGCACTCGATTTTATCTTTTCTATTACATAATTAGATCCTACTAACACTAATATTGAACATAGTTATTTCACATTATATTAATTTCTTCGTTCCTGTTCTCTTTTTTATATCGCGTCTATATCTTCTCGCGAATCGAGCCGTACGATACACGGCAGCGCCCCTCGGTCGGTTGGGCGGGAGGTGTGGCCGTGGGACCCGTGCGATAAAAAAAAAAAAAGTTCCTCTAGCAAAGCCTGTTTGCACAAGAAATATATTGATTAAAATTTTTTTTGTGTAAATTTGGACTCTGATAAGTTGTCTTGGGGTTCGGATTGGATTCCTTTATTTCTTTCACGTAAAGGTAGTGGCTCAAGTTCAATTTCACCGTTGACAAAGTCAGCTGCTCCCATGGGATACTGTTAGAATTTGGCATAATTTGGCATGGGCACTTCGTCAATCGTCCGGATGGTGGCTTTTTTTGTTTTGTTTTCTCTCTCTTTCATGCGTTGTTCGCAGTGCTGTTTGGTGTTGTTTTGGAGTGCACATAAGCTGCAGTGTGCACCCACTTTCTCTCCCTTCCACACAAAATCCACAGTTGTAAGCGTGCAAACTGTCTCTTGTACATTTAACAGCTCGCTTGCTAGATTCTTCTTTGTACAGTGCACTGTAGTCCAGAATTCGATTTTTTTGGCATAAAGTCTAAAAATTTATCTAAAGACTTGAAACTTTGTTCATTGTGTTGTTAAATCACAAATAGTTTACACACAAAATTTGGTCTGTGCGACCACTCCCATATTAACTACTGGTATGACTCAGGAGTCAACGAAATTTCATTGTTTTATTTTTTTTTAATAAAAGTGTGTATATTGTTGCTTAAAAAATAATCGCCCTCTTCTTCTAGTTCTACATTATAAATTTCCGAATCTGAACTCGAATCAGAATGTGAATCGAATATTTTGTCTGATGGATCAGGTTTAAAATTAGACTGTATTTCCAAAGATTTATTATTACCTTCGGAAGTGGTTTTTTTCCTATATTTTCCCTCTCTTTCTTTTAAACATCACTTCATTATAGGGCGGATATATATCGATGTTATGGCTTTTATATAAAAGCCTGGTGCTTATATATTGCTGTTTTGTCAGCGTGTTTTCTAGTAGATAAGCTAGAGCTTCATCTGGTGAAAGAGGAGTTGGTTTTTGCCATTGAATTTGCATCCTCGATTCGCTTGGAAATTCTGGGGTTTTTAAAGTTTCTTAAAGATCAAAGGCCACGTCCCTCTTGCATTCTTTTCTAGCAGAAACATTTGAATCAAAAGACTTGTATCGTGATCACTTTCACTTGACAGATTGGATGCCAGTTTCCTTTTTAATCTTTCTTTTGCATTTTGGTAAGATAAGTTTCGGCGTCCCATTTGCTGGGGTGCTAATGAGCTAATCATAAATTGGATTTATGCATTTCTTTTTGGGTTGTTTTTTTCCCCACAAGCTCCAACACTGACCACTGCTGTGCAAACTTCCGATTTGATGGATGTCATTGAGAGATTTTCCTCACACCTCAAGCTGTTCGCTTATATGTTCCGCTTTATATGAAAATGCAAATACAAGAGTATAGTATTGGAAGAAACTCTGTCAGCGACTGAATATAATGAATATTTTCATAAGATTATTGAAATAGTTCAAAAGTACGAGTGTCAAATAGATATTAAAAAGGTTCATATAGGCTTTAAATTTGGGCCAAGTCTTCGGCGATTGAACTCATTCATTCCTACATCTTACGATGCTAAGTTCTCTTTGCTGATGACGAAACCCTCCTTCCATCCGGCAAGTTCACCACTGTGCAGCCTCGCGACATTCTTCTTGTTAGGTTTAAGTTAGTCTTGATCATCCTGAGCGCCGATAAAGTTAATTAAAAACGAGAGAGTATGTTCTAGTTCCCCGACTATCAGATACCCGTTACTCAGCTAGTCTGAATGCGAATGCCAAATTTCATAATTTTTCTTGGATAGCGATATATATTGGGGAATAAAATGAGAAAAAATTGTAAAATTGTTCAAAAGTGTGGGCGTGACGGACTTGGCGTCCTTAGGGCGTTAAAGTGGGCGTGGCCAAGAGTTTTTTGCAAATCGATAGAAACTTTCACGACTAAGAAAATTGTGAAAAAATATCAAAACAGTTTGAGTGGGCGTGGAAACATGGGTCAACAAATTCCCGCTGCGTCTTTGTCTCTAAAATCTGCAAGCTGAATCTCAACCTTCTAGCTTTTATAGTTCCTGAGTTCTCGACTTTCATACTGACAGACTGACATGGCTAGATCGACTCGGCTAGTGATAAAGAATATATATACTATATATAGTCGTTCTGCCTTTTGCATACTTTTTAACGTATCTGGTATACCCCTTAAATCTACGAGTAACGGTAATAAAAACATAACTTTGGTTAGTCCATATATCAGGGATCACGCAAAATAATGATACAATTTTAGATAAGGTTAAAGTACAAGATCAGATTGAACCTTTTAAGTTCAGTGGGGATATGGCAAACGACAGCAGCAAAAAAAATAGAAGACATCAAAGATGACAGCGATGGTGCAGCACGTACCGAGCAGCGTGGCAGAGGAAGACCAAGATTGATCCGGACTGAAGAGGAGACGAGCGAAGTAGTACAATTCAGTCATCATGGTAACAAATGAACAACGGGTACCCCGAACTGTTAAAAACGCTTCTGCCAGCGAAAACTCTGACGAGTGGCTTGCGGCAACGCAAGATGAGTACAACTCGCAAAAAAAAATTTAGACTTGGGATATGGCAGACTTTAACCTGTATGGCTTTAAACAGTCTGGTCCAATGGTGAAATTTGAAGGTAGACGAGATGTTACGACGAATAAGTTTTACTTCGTGCGAAAGCGAACCATGCGAACCTGTATGAAAAAAGGGTCAATCACCAACATAATAGCAGTTTATGGTCTTATGGTCTGCTGTTTAGACCTTGGTGAGTTAAAGCAAGTAATTTATAATCATTCCAGATTGTTGATAAGGGGTATGAGTATTTACGAGTTGGGTCAACTGGAGCAATTACTATAAATCAGCATGAGGAAAGCAAGCAGCAGACTTCAGTGGCATTGAGTATCACAGAGAATGCTCTTCTTGACTTTCCAATATAAATATTAAGTACTAAAAAATGTGTATTACAAAGAGAAACTTTTACTATATATAGATATAATTTAAGTGCTACAAATTTAGTTCATTTAGTTAAAAACCCAGCTTATCATACAAGATCTAAACATAAAGATATTCGTTGTCATTATTTACGAGAAATTTATAGTGCAAATTTAATTGATCTTAAATATTGTCCTACTGAAGATCTGGACCTTCTAACAAAAACTTTTGTTACGTAAGGCATGAAAAATACACACATTTCCAAAAGTGATGGCAAATCAGTGTCCTATGATTATGGATATTCATTTGATTAATACAAGTTGTTCAAGTTACGGGGTTTGGACTGTCACCCGCTCTCCGCTCTCTCTTACGCTCTCCACTCCTTCTTACGCTCTCCCGCTCTTCACCACAGAGTCTCCGAGGAGTCTCCGCTGCGCTTGGGAGAACCCAACGCATTAGAATAAGCTTTAGTGTGTAAAAACTACCCACGATCAATAAACATACGCCCGGTCCGCCATCATCCTAACATTTTGGTCCTTCGAGCCGGATATCCTGGATTTTTCAAGTTTGTCCACCAGCGACCAACTTATAAGATAAGTACGAAACTTCCATCACCTTTAATTGCCGGTCTGCAGCAAAAGGTTCGAAAATCCAATTTCGTTCAATTTGCTGAGATTTATTGTCAAATCAAACGGATTTATCCGACAAAAGGCAATTAAAGGAAAGCCATATTACCCACCGTTCTAAATTTCTAAGTCCCAATTTTCCGAATATATTTAAATATTCATTCAGTCCGAAAAGTGCAAAATTCCAAATGTGAAGAAAGTGAAATTAATTTGTGCCAAGTTCAGTGAAAATTCCTAAAGTCCAACACTCTGCCAAAAGTGGCAAAAATTCTATTCTCGTTTTCACTGTGTCCAACGCAAGCCAAATTCTTTTCGCAAATTTCGCACATTTTTTGCTTCAACTCCGCAGTCCTCTTAACACAATTCGCTATACATTCAAATACAACAATAAACAACACATACCCTCTGGCCATTCCAAGGAAAATATTAATTAAATATTTTCCCGCCATTTACCCATATACATTGCATGCATTACATCTCCATATACATACATATACATATACATCTCCATATACATACATATACGCATACATCTCCATATACATTACACATATTAGAGACATACATTGCGCAGATTATCTGCATTCCCTTTAACCAAAGTGTACCAAAGTTTACATTGCCTGTTTCCCAAGTGCCGACGCGGAAAAGGCGTATAACCAAAGTTTACCTAAGTTTTGATTGTTTCCCGTCGGCAAATCCATACCACAAATAAAATTTATTCCAAGTGCCGACGCGGAAATGGCGTTTTATTTTCCATCAATATTTTTCCGTAAATTTCCAAATTAATTACTAAACAATAAATAAATTGTAAATTAAATTAAACATTTTCAATATTTATTAAATTATTTATTAAATTTTTTTTGAAAATGTTAAAAAAAAATAATCATCCATAAATAAATAATACGGCCAAAGACAAGTCGTTCACCCGACAAATATTTCCTTTTCGTATTGCTTGGATATTAGTTTGTGGTTGTTTTAGAAGTATTTACAACGCGGAGAAAAGACTGCAATTCCAGTCATTCCATTTTCTCCGTTTCCAGTTGTAAATAAAAGAATAAAATTTTCTTCCTTCTAATAAACATTTTATATCACCGTGTTCCACATTCCAAGGGTTCCAACCATAAATAAGGTGGACCCAATTACCGTAAATCACAGGTCATTTATACAATTCGCTGTTCACTCCGAGTCACCTGTCCGATCAGTCTAAACTACCACGTTTCCACTTCGTAAATTTTACACCACTTAAATTATTAAGTGCAGTCTGAGGAATCTGTCTACTTTTTCAAAAGTTTGACCGGGCTCCAAAACCGCTTCCCTTCCATTTCGTATTTCTTCGATTATGCCCATCGGGGACGATAAGAAGAAATTCTCCGCTGACAAACCCAGGTCTACTTTTTCACCACAAGGGCCCAAGAGTCCAAGAATCCCAAGCATTTCGGTGAGAACGCCTGCGCAGATTTCCGACGACTGTGCTACTCCATCCAAAGCCACAGTACAGCGCACAGCTAAAAATATGGCTGCTTCCGATCTAGCGCTAGCCAAATTCATTTCGGTTTCTGACCGCTTAAGCGAATTTGAGGCTCAGATCAACACTCCGGAATCCGCAGCTCCAACCGTCACGATGCTTGGCGTCCGTCGCGACCAAGTCCGAACCCTATGGGACAAGGTTGAAAAGGAATACGATCTCAGCTCAGAGTGCCTTGTGTCAGCAGGCGAAGCGGCAGCAAGCAACATGCCTATTCTCAGGGCTAAATACAATTATTGCTATTCAGTCTATGAAAGGTGTGTTGCCCAGCTCGTTGATAAAATCGAGCAGGGCACTTCTCAGTCCATCCCAACCGCGAACGCTGCGCACCAGGCCTACATTTCCTCTGGCTGTCGGTTGCCTCTATGCGATACAGAAGTTTTCGCAGGCGACTATCTTCGCTGGCCGACTTTCCGGGATCTTTTCACAGCCATTTATATCAATAATCCACGACTGACTCCGGTTGAAAAGTTATTCCACTTAAATGCCAAAACAAGTGGCGACGCGCACGCCATAGTCTCGATTTCCTCTCACCAACGAGGGTTTCCGCTCTGCGTGGGAAAACCTGATAGAGCGTTTCGAAAATAAACGATTGTTGGTAAACAGTCAATTGAAAATACTGTTTAATGTGCAGTCGATACCACAGGAATCTGGGGCGGCCTTGAAGGTACTGCAAAGTACTGTTCAAGGTTGCTTGACTGCCTTAGAACTGTCAGACATCAACACTGAGAACTGGGACTGCCTGCTGGTATATCTGTGCTCATCCAAGCTCCCGAAGATAACTCTCTCCTTAAGAAAGCCGACATCCCGACATGGGGAGAGCTGAACACCTTCCTCACAGAACGTCATCGAACCCTAGAAGCAATCGATGATGTGAGACCGTCCGTACCGAGTCAATCGCATTCCAAAGCTATAAACTCAAGTGGGCCCTCTAGAAAATTAAATTCCTATGAGACGAAAGTGGCTCTAAAATTGAAAAGTTGCGACTTGTGCAACAAGGAGAACCATCCTGTCAGTGTATGTGCGGTATGTGTTATGGCTTTTATATAAAAGCCTGGTGCTTATATATTGCTGTTTTGTCAGCGTGTTTTCTAGTAGATAAGCTAGAGCTTCATCTGGTGAAAGAGGAGTTGGTTTTTGCCATTGAATTTGCATCCTCGATTCGCTTGGAAATTCTGGGGTTTTTAAAGTTTCTTAAAGATCAAAGGCCACGTCCCTCTTGCATTCTTTTCTAGCAGAAACATTTGAATCAAAAGACTTGTATCGTGATCACTTTCACTTGACAGATTGGATGCCAGTTTCCTTTTTAATCTTTCTTTTGCATTTTGGTAAGATAAGTTTCGGCGTCCCATTTGCTGGGGTGCTAATGAGCTAATCATAAATTGGATTTATGCATTTCTTTTTGGGTTGTTTTTTTCCCCACAAGCTCCAACACTGACCACTGCTGTGCAAACTTCCGATTTGATGGATGTCATTGAGAGATTTTCCTCACACCTCAAGCTGTTCGCTTATATGTTCCGCTTTATATGAAAATGCAAATACAAGAGTATAGTATTGGAAGAAACTCTGTCAGCGACTGAATATAATGAATATTTTCATAAGATTATTGAAATAGTTCAAAAGTACGAGTGTCAAATAGATATTAAAAAGGTTCATATAGGCTTTAAATTTGGGCCAAGTCTTCGGCGATTGAACTCATTCATTCCTACATCTTACGATGCTAAGTTCTCTTTGCTGATGACGAAACCCTCCTTCCATCCGGCAAGTTCACCACTGTGCAGCCTCGCGACATTCTTCTTGTTAGGTTTAAGTTAGTCTTGATCATCCTGAGCGCCGATAAAGTTAATTAAAAACGAGAGAGTATGTTCTAGTTCCCCGACTATCAGATACCCGTTACTCAGCTAGTCTGAATGCGAATGCCAAATTTCATAATTTTTCTTGGATAGCGATATATATTGGGGAATAAAATGAGAAAAAATTGTAAAATTGTTCAAAAGTGTGGGCGTGACGGACTTGGCGTCCTTAGGGCGTTAAAGTGGGCGTGGCCAAGAGTTTTTTGCAAATCGATAGAAACTTTCACGACTAAGAAAATTGTGAAAAAATATCAAAACAGTTTGAGTGGGCGTGGAA
Source organism: Drosophila sechellia (assembly GCF_004382195.2). NCBI lineage: Eukaryota > Metazoa > Arthropoda > Insecta > Diptera > Drosophilidae > Drosophila > Drosophila sechellia. Next base: position 24,464,240 of record NC_045949.1, on the reverse strand, counting down.
ACATGGGTCAACAAATTCCCGCTGCGTCTTTGTCTCTAAAATCTGCAAGCTGAATCTCAACCTTCTAGCTTTTATAGTTCCTGAGTTCTCGACTTTCATACTGACAGACTGACATGGCTAGATCGACTCGGCTAGTGATAAAGAATATATATACTATATATAGTCGTTCTGCCTTTTGCATACTTTTTAACGTATCTGGTATACCCCTTAAATCTACGAGTAACGGTAATAAAAACATAACTTTGGTTAGTCCATATATCAGGGATCACGCAAAATAATGATACAATTTTAGATAAGGTTAAAGTACAAGATCAGATTGAACCTTTTAAGTTCAGTGGGGATATGACAAACGACAGCAGCAAAAAAAATAGAAGACATCAAAGATGACAGCGATGGTGCAGCACGTACCGAGCAGCGTGGCAGAGGAAGACCAAGATTGATCCGGACTGAAGAGGAGACGAGCGAAGTAGTACAATTCAGTCATCATGGTAACAAATGAACAACGGGTACCCCGAACTGTTAAAAACGCTTCTGCCAGCGAAAACTCTGACGAGTGGCTTGCGGCAACGCAAGATGAGTACAACTCGCAAAAAAAAATTTAGACTTGGGATATGGCAGACTTTAACCTGTATGGCTTTAAACAGTCTGGTCCAATGGTGAAATTTGAAGGTAGACGAGATGTTACGACGAATAAGTTTTACTTCGTGCGAAAGCGAACCATGCGAACCTGTATGAAAAAAGGGTCAATCACCAACATAATAGCAGTTTATGGTCTTATGGTCTGCTGTTTAGACCTTGGTGAGTTAAAGCAAGTAATTTATAATCATTCCAGATTGTTGATAAGGGGTATGAGTATTTACGAGTTGGGTCAACTGGAGCAATTACTATAAATCAGCATGAGGAAAGCAAGCAGCAGACTTCAGTGGCATTGAGTATCACAGAGAATGCTCTTCTTGACTTTCCAATATAAATATTAAGTACTAAAAAATGTGTATTACAAAGAGAAACTTTTACTATATATAGATATAATTTAAGTGCTACAAATTTAGTTCATTTAGTTAAAAACCCAGCTTATCATACAAGATCTAAACATAAAGATATTCGTTGTCATTATTTACGAGAAATTTATAGTGCAAATTTAATTGATCTTAAATATTGTCCTACTGAAGATCTGGACCTTCTAACAAAAACTTTTGTTACGTAAGGCATGAAAAATACACACATTTCCAAAAGTGATGGCAAATCAGTGTCCTATGATTATGGATATTCATTTGATTAATACAAGTTGTTCAAGTTACGGGGTTTGGACTGTCACCCGCTCTCCGCTCCCTCTTACGCTCTCCACTCCTTCTTACGCTCTCCCGCTCTTCACCACAGAGTCTCCGAGGAGTCTCCGCTGCGCTTGGGAGAACCCAACGCATTAGAATAAGCTTTAGTGTGTAAAAACTACCCACGATCAATAAACATACGCCCGGTCGCGCCCCCTCTATTTCTACAAGTCTTCAAGTGTTTTTTCGAGTGTTCTATTTTCAGCAAACTCGGAATTTTCCAGGACCAGCAAACCCCATCATCGTAACATTTTGGTCCTTCGAGCCGGATATCCTGGATTTTTCAAGTTTGTCCACCAGCGACCAACTTATAAGATAAGTACGAAACTTCCATCACCTTTAATTGCCGGTCTGCAGCAAAAGGTTCGAAAATCCATTTTCGTTCAATTTGCTGAGATTTATTGTCAAATCAAACGGATTTATCCGACAAAAGGCAATTAAAGGAAAGCCATATTACCCACCGTTCTAAATTTCTAAGTCCCAATTTTCCGAATATATTTAAATATTCATTCAGTCCGAAAAGTGCAAAATTCCAAATGTGAAGAAAGTGAAATTAATTTGTGCCAAGTTCAGTGAAAATTCCTAAAGTCCAACACTCTGCCAAAAGTGGCAAAAATTCTTTTCGCAAGCCAAATTCTTTTCGCAAATTTCGCACATTTTTTGCTTCAACTCCGCAGTCCGCTTAACACAATTCGCTATACATTCAAATACAACAATAAACAACACATACCCTCTGGCCATTCCAAGGAAAATATTAATTAAATATTTTCCCGCCATTTACCCATATATATTGCATGCATTACATCTCCATATACATACATATAAATATACATCTCCATATACATACATATACGCATACATCTCCATATACATTACACATATTAGAGACATACATTGCGCAGATTATCTGCATTCCCTTTAACCAAAGTGTACCAAAGTTTACATTGCCTGTTTCCCAAGTGCCGACGCGGAAAAGGCGTATAACCAAAGTTTACCTAAGTTTTGATTGTTTCCCGTCGGCAAATCCATACCACAAATAAAATTTATTCCAAGTGCCGACGCGGAAAAGGCGTTTTATTTTCCATCAATATTTTTCCGTAAATTTCCAAATTAATTACTAAACAATAAATAAATTGTAAATTAAATTAAACATTTTCAATATTTATTAAATTATTTATTAAATTTTTTTTGAAAATGTTAAAAAAAAATAATCATCCATAAATAAATAATACGGCCAAAGACAAGTCGTTCACCCGACAAATATTTCCTTTTCGTATTGCTTGGATATTAGTTTGTGGTTGTTTTAGAAGTATTTACAACGCGGAGAAAAGACTGCAATTCCAGTCATTCCATTTTCTCCGTTTCCAGTTGTAAATAAAAGAATAAAATTTTCTTCCTTCTAATAAACATTTTATATCACCGTGTTCCACATTCCAAGGGTTCCAACCATAAATAAGGTGGACCCAATTACCGTAAATCACAGGTCATTTATACAATTCGCTGTTCACTCCGAGTCACCTGTCCGATCAGTCTAAACTACCACGTTTCCACTTCGTAAATTTTACACCACTTAAATTATTAAGTGCAGTCTGAGGAATCTGTCTACTTTTTCAAAAGTTTGACCGGGCTCCAAAACCGCTTCCCTTCCATTTCGTATTTCTTCGATTATGCCCATCGGGGACGATAAGAAGAAATTCTCCGCTGACAAACCCAGGTCTACTTTTTCACCACAAGGGCCCAAGAGTGCAAGAATCCCAAGCATTTCGGTGAGAACGCCTGCGCAGATTTCCGACGACTGTGCTACTCCATCCAAAGCCACAGTACAGCGCACAGCTAAAAATATGGCTGCTTCCGATCTAGCGCTAGCCAAATTCATTTCGGTTTCTGACCGCTTAAGCGAATTTGAGGCTCAGATCAACACTCCGGAATCCGCAGCTCCAACCGTCACGATGCTTGGCGTCCGTCGCGACCAAGTCCGAACCCTATGGGACAAGGTTGAAAAGGAATACGATCTCTGCTCAGAGTGCCTTGTGTCAGCAGGCGAAGCGGCAGCAAGCAACATGCCTATTCTCAGGGCTAAATACAATTATTGCTATTCAGTCTATGAAAGGTGTGTTGCCCAGCTCGTTGATAAAATCGAGCAGGGCACTTCTCAGTCCATCCCAACCGCGAACGCTGCGCACCAGGCCTACATTTCCTCTGGCTGTCGGTTGCCTCTATGCGATACAGAAGTTTTCGCAGGCGACTATCTTCGCTGGCCGACTTTCCGGGATCTTTTCACAGCCATTTATATCAATAATCCACGACTGACTCCGGTTGAAAAGTTATTCCACTTAAATGCCAAAACAAGTGGCGACGCGCACGCCATAGTCTCGATTTCCTCTCACCAACGAGGGTTTCCGCTCTGCGTGGGAAAACCTGATAGAGCGTTTCGAAAATAAACGATTGTTGGTAAACAGTCGATTGAAAATACTGTTTAATGTGCAGTCGATACCACAGGAATCTGGGGCGGCCTTGAAGGTACTGCAAAGTACTGTTCAAGGTTGCTTGACTGCCTTAGAACTGTCAGACATCAACACTGAGAACTGGGACTGCCTGCTGGTATATCTGTGCTCATCCAAGCTCCCGAAGATAACTCTCTCCTTATGGGAGCAGTCGCTACATAAGAAAGCCGACATCCCGACATGGGGAGAGCTGAACACCTTCCTCACAGAACGTCATCGAACCCTAGAAGCAATCGATGATGTGAGACCGTCCGTACCGAGTCAATCGCATTCCAAAGCTATAAACTCAAGTGGGCCCTCTAGAAAATTAAATTCCTATGAGACGAAAGTGGCTCTAAAATTGAAAAGTTGCGACTTGTGCAACAAGGAGAACCATCCTGTCAGTGTATGTGCGGTATGTGTTATGGCTTTTATATAAAAGCCTGGTGCTTATATATTGCTGTTTTGTCAGCGTGTTTTCTAGTAGATAAGCTAGAGCTTCATCTGGTGAAAGAGGAGTTGGTTTTTGCCATTGAATTTGCATCCTCGATTCGCTTGGAAATTCTGGGGTTTTTAAAGTTTCTTAAAGATCAAAGGCCACGTCCCTCTTGCATTCTTTTCTAGCAGAAACATTTGAATCAAAAGACTTGTATCGTGATCACTTTCACTTGACAGATTGGATGCCAGTTTCCTTTTTAATCTTTCTTTTGCATTTTGGTAAGATAAGTTTCGGCGTCCCATTTGCTGGGGTGCTAATGAGCTAATCATAAATTGGATTTATGCATTTCTTTTTGGGTTGTTTTTTTCCCCACAAGCTCCAACACTGACCACTGCTGTGCAAACTTCCGATTTGATGGATGTCATTGAGAGATTTTCCTCACACCTCAAGCTGTTCGCTTATATGTTCCGCTTTATATGAAAATGCAAATACAAGAGTATAGTATTGGAAGAAACTCTGTCAGCGACTGAATATAATGAATATTTTCATAGGATTATTGAAATAGTTCAAAAGTACGAGTGTCAAATAGATATTAAAAAGGTTCATATAGGCTTTAAATTTGGGCCAAGTCTTCGGCGATTGAACTCATTCATTCCTACATCTTACGATGCTAAGTTCTCTTTGCTGATGACGAAACCCTCCTTCCATCCGGCAAGTTCACCACTGTGCAGCCTCGCGACATTCTTCTTGTTAGGTTTAAGTTAGTCTTGATCATCCTGAGCGCCGATAAAGTTAATTAAAAACGAGAGAGTATGTTCTAGTTCCCCGACTATCAGATACCCGTTACTCAGCTAGTCTGAATGCGAATGCCAAATTTCATAATTTTTCTTGGATAGCGATATATATTGGGGAATAAAATGAGAAAAAATTGTAAAATTGTTCAAAAGTGTGGGCGTGACGGACTTGGCGTCCTTAGGGCGTTAAAGTGGGCGTGGCCAAGAGTTTTTTGCAAATCGATAGAAACTTTCACGACTAAGAAAATTGTGAAAAAATATCAAAACAGTTTGAGTGGGCGTGGAAACATGGGTCAACAAATTCCCGCTGCGTCTTTGTCTCTAAAATCTGCAAGCTGAATCTCAACCTTCTAGCTTTTATAGTTCCTGAGTTCTCGACTTTCATACTGACAGACTGACATGGCTAGATCGACTCGGCTAGTGATAAAGAATATATATACTATATATAGTCGTTCTGCCTTTTGCATACTTTTTAACGTATCTGGTATACCCCTTAAATCTACGAGTAACGGTAATAAAAACATAACTTTGGTTAGTCCATATATCAGGGATCACGCAAAATAATGATACAATTTTAGATAAGGTTAAAGTACAAGATCAGATTGAACCTTTTAAGTTCAGTGGGGATATGGCAAACGACAGCAGCAAAAAAAATAGAAGACATCAAAGATGACAGCGATGGTGCAGCACGTACCGAGCAGCGTGGCAGAGGAAGACCAAGATTGATCCGGACTGAAGAGGAGACGAGCGAAGTAGTACAATTCAGTCATCATGGTAACAAATGAACAACGGGTACCCCGAACTGTTAAAAACGCTTCTGACAGCGAAAACTCTGACGAGTGGCTTGCGGCAACGCAAGACATCAAAGATGACAGCGATGGTGCAGCACGTACCGAGCAGCGTGGCAGAGGAAGACCAAGATTGATCCGGACTGAAGAGGAGACGAGCGAAGTAGTACAATTCAGTCATCATGGTAACAAATGAACAACGGGTACCCCGAACTGTTAAAAACGCTTCTGCCAGCGAAAACTCTGACGAGTGGCTTGCGGCAACGCAAGATGAGTACAACTCGCAAAAAAAAATTTAGACTTGGGATATGGCAGACTTTAACCTGTATGGCTTTAAACAGTCTGGTCCAATGGTGAAATTTGAAGGTAGACGAGATGTTACGACGAATAAGTTTTACTTCGTGCGAAAGCGAACCATGCGAACCTGTATGAAAAAAGGGTCAATCACCAACATAATAGCAGTTTATGGTCTTATGGTCTGCTGTTTAGACCTTGGTGAGTTAAAGCAAGTAATTTATAATCATTCCAGATTGTTGATAAGGGGTATGAGTATTTACGAGTTGGGTCAACTGGAGCAATTACTATAAATCAGCATGAGGAAAGCAAGCAGCAGACTTCAGTGGCATTGAGTATCACAGAGAATGCTCTTCTTGACTTTCCAATATAAATATTAAGTACTAAAAAATGTGTATTACAAAGAGAAACTTTTACTATATATAGATATAATTTAAGTGCTACAAATTTAGTTCATTTAGTTAAAAACCCAGCTTATCATACAAGATCTAAACATAAAGATATTCGTTGTCATTATTTACGAGAAATTTATAGTGCAAATTTAATTGATCTTAAATATTGTCCTACTGAAGATCTGGACCTTCTAACAAAAACTTTTGTTACGTAAGGCATGAAAAATACACACATTTCCAAAAGTGATGGCAAATCAGTGTCCTATGATTATGGATATTCATTTGATTAATACAAGTTGTTCAAGTTACGGGGTTTGGACTGTCACCCGCTCTCCGCTCCCTCTTACGCTCTCCACTCCTTCTTACGCTCTCCCGCTCTTCACCACAGAGTCTCCGAGGAGTCTCCGCTGCGCTTGGGAGAACCCAACGCATTAGAATAAGCTTTAGTGTGTAAAAACTACCCACGATCAATAAACATACGCCCGGTCGCGCCCCCTCTATTTCTACAAGTCTTCAAGTGTTTTTTCGAGTGTTCTATTTTCAGCAAACTCGGAATTTTCCAGGACCAGCAAACCCCATCATCGTAACATTTTGGTCCTTCGAGCCGGATATCCTGGATTTTTCAAGTTTGTCCACCAGCGACCAACTTATAAGATAAGTACGAAACTTCCATCACCTTTAATTGCCGGTCTGCAGCAAAAGGTTCGAAAATCCAATTTCGTTCAATTTGCTGAGATTTATTGTCAAATCAAACGGATTTATCCGACAAAAGGCAATTAAAGGAAAGCCATATTACCCACCGTTCTAAATTTCTAAGTCCCAATTTTCCGAATATATTTAAATATTCATTCAGTCCGAAAAGTGCAAAATTCCAAATGTGAAGAAAGTGAAATTAATTTGTGCCAAGTTCAGTGAAAATTCCTAAAGTCCAACACTCTGCCAAAAGTGGCAAAAATTCTATTCTCGTTTTCACTGTGTCCAACGCAAGCCAAATTCTTTTCGCAAATTTCGCACATTTTTTGCTTCAACTCCGCAGTCCGCTTAACACAATTCGCTATACATTCAAATACAACAATAAACAACACATACCCTCTGGCCATTCCAAGGAAAATATTAATTAAATATTTTCCCGCCATTTACCCATATACATTGCATGCATTACATCTCCATATACATACATAAACATATACATCTCCATATACATACATATACGCATACATCTCCATATACATTACACATATTAGAGACATACATTGAGCAGATTATCTGCATTCCCTTTAACCAAAGTGTACCAAAGTTTACATTGCCTGTTTCCCAAGTGCCGACGCGGAAAAGGCGTATAACCAAAGTTTACCTAAGTTTTGATTGTTTCCCGTCGGCAAATCCATACCACAAATAAAATTTATTCCAAGTGCCGACGCGGAAAAGGCGTTTTATTTTCCATCAATATTTTTCCGTAAATTTCCAAATTAATTACTAAACAATAAATAAATTGTAAATTAAATTAAACATTTTCAATATTTATTAAATTATTTATTAAATTTTTTTTGAAAATGTTAAAAAAAAATAATCATCCATAAATAAATAATACGGCCAAAGACAAGTCGTTCACCCGACAAATATTTCCTTTTCGTATTGCTTGGATATTAGTTTGTGGTTGTTTTAGAAGTATTTACAACGCGGAGAAAAGACTGCAATTCCAGTCATTCCATTTTCTCCGTTTCCAGTTGTAAATAAAAGAATAAAATTTTCTTCCTTCTAATAAACATTTTATATCACCGTGTTCCACATTCCAAGGGTTCCAACCATAAATAAGGTGGTCATTTATACAATTCGCTGTTCACTCCGAGTCACCTGTCCGATCAGTCTAAACTACCACGTTTCCACTTCGTAAATTTTACACCACTTAAATTATTAAGTGCAGTCTGAGGAATCTGTCTACTTTTTCAAAAGTTTGACCGGGCTCCAAAACCGCTTCCCTTCCATTTCGTATTTCTTCGATTATGCCCATCGGGGACGATAAGAAGAAATTCTCCGCTGACAAACCCAGGTCTACTTTTTCACCACAAGGGCCCAAGAGTCCAAGAATCCCAAGCATTTCGGTGAGAACGCCTGCGCAGATTTCCGACGACTGTGCTACTCCATCCAAAGCCACAGTACAGCGCACAGCTAAAAATATGGCTGCTTCCGATCTAGCGCTAGCCAAATTCATTTCGGTTTCTGACCGCTTAAGCGAATTTGAGGCTCAGATCAACACTCCGGAATCCGCAGCTCCAACCGTCACGATGCTTGGCGTCCGTCGCGACCAAGTCCGAACCCTATGGGACAAGGTTGAAAAGGAATACGATCTCTGCTCAGAGTGCCTTGTGTCAGCAGGCGAAGCGGCAGCAAGCAACATGCCTATTCTCAGGGCTAAATACAATTATTGCTATTCAGTCTATGAAAGGTGTTTTTTTTTTTTTTTTTTTTTTTTTGGAGTAACTAATTCTATTTATTAAGATTTCAAAAGGAATCGTTCAGTAATTCCTCTGAACTTAACCTAATGTGTGATAAAGATAAATGAGACCAAGTGGTATCTTAATTATAAAGTACAAAAGAAAATGTAATATGTTATGTTATCCTCCGGGTAAGGAGATCGCTGGGGTGTACCCTCTTCAGTCTTCGGAGAGAGATGGGATCAGCTAGGATAGTTGCTAGTCGGTTCGGGTGGGCCATAAGCCTGTCGGCATAACGGCTGCTGTGGAAATTAATCTGATCCCCAAGAAGGGTAACTTTCAGATCTCTTTCGATGACTATGTTCGTCACGTACCAGGGGAGCCCAGATGCGTGACGTGCAGCTCTTGACTGGACCACACGGAGCCTATTAAGCTGGGATTTGGCGGCAGTTCCCCACACCTGGATGGCATAACTCCACGTTGGAGCGAGAATGGCTTTGATTAAAAGAGCCTTAGAGCTCATTTGAAGTTTGCTGGAGTGGAAGAGCCAGTCGAGCTTTTTTAGCTTCGCCAGTGACTTTGATTTGACCGACGTGATGTGGGCCCCCCAGGTCAGTCTCCGATCTAGATGAACTCCTAGGTAGCAGTGCGATCTAGCATTGGTGATAGGGCTTCCATTGAAGGTCAGATCTGTGCAGGTTCCGGGTCGCAGGGAAAAAGTTACACAGGCTGACTTTGAGGAGTTAATGGCCACATTCCATTTGGCAGTCCATTTTTCGATTGCGTGCAGCCAATCCTGGACCGCGTTGGAGGCAGTTTGCAGTGAAGGATGAGACGCCAGCATGGCAGTGTCATCGGCGTAAGTGGCCAGGAGCAGCTGAGCCGGGGGGACTTCGGCGTTGTTTGCGGGAGATGGCATGTCAGCAGTGTACAGGGTGTATAGGAAGGGCCCAAGAACACTTCCCTGTGGAACTCCTGCATGAATCTCCTCCAGGCTGGATCGAGCATCACGCACTGCAACGTCGAACGTCCGATTAGAGATGAACGATCTCAGGATGGCATAGTAGGGAGCAGGAAGGAGAGTTTTCATCTTGTATAGAAGGCCCTCATGCCACACCTTGTCAAACGCTTGCTTCACGTCTAGAAAGACGCCGACCGTGTAGAGTTTGTGCTCGAAGCCATGCGTCACCTGGTTTACCAGTCGATGTATTTGTTCAGGGCAGCCGTGGGACTTCCTGAAACCAAATTGGTGTGGAGGTATATGGTTCACTACTTGCGGCAGTTCCATCAGGCGGGCTAAGAGTATTCTCTCAAAAATCTTAGAGAATGTTGATAGCAGGCTGATTGGGCGATATGCATCGATCTGCGTTGGCGGCTTTCCGGCTTTAGGTATCATAATGATACGTGCTCGCTTCCATTGCCTTGGAAAGTGCCCTAGCCTTAGCATGGCATTAAAAATTTTTACTAAGGCTAGGACTCCTTTGCGTGGCAGAGACTTCGCAGCACGGTTGTCGATGCTATCGTAACCAGGGGTTTTCTTGATGTGTAGCGCCTTCAGCTGCATCATGACTTCCTGCGGAGTGGTATGCCTAATGGGGCGAGCCGGTACAGTCGGAGCGTCCAGAAAATTATTGATTTCTACGCGGTTTGAGTCGTCTGTTAGGTTGAAGGGCAAGAAGGTGGAGGTCAGGTGCAAAGCAAATGCCCTCGCTTTTTCATCGTCCGTCTTGAGCCAGAGGCCACTTTGACTCAGGATGGGAGATTGAAACATCGGCTGCCTCTTGATATTTCTTGTGAGCCTCCATAACGAGAAGTTGCTGTTGTTATCTGGGCCAATACCCTCAAGCAGGGTATCCAGATTATCTCGTCGGGTCCTGGCTAGCAAACGATGCAGTCTGTTTGTGGTACTAGAGTATAGCTGCTTGATGTTCGGATCTCCTGTGGCGATATACCGTCTCCTGAGGCTCCTTTTGTGGGAGAGCAGCTCCCTAGCCTCCAAGCTCAAGATGGGAGCCCTCCTTGCGGTCGTGTGACGAGCTTGATGTGGGGGAGGTGTGGCCCTCCGTGCTGCTTCCGCGATTGTAGCTACGAGGTAATCTACATAAGCTTCCAGACTACTGCATGTGTCAATGGGGATGTTGAGATCAACTGTGGCCTCGATGTGCTCCTTGAAGGCCACAGTATTTGCAGTAGGTGACAGCATTTTAGTGACACCTTTGAAAAGCTGAGCGTCTTCATCCAGCACAAACAGCAGGGGGAGATGGTCAGACGACAGTTCTGTCAGGGTTTGCACGTTGATTTCTTGCTGTCTGAATCCTTTGGAGATCCCGAAATCAATTGCACTTGGAGTGACACTTGTTCGAAAGGGATAGCAAGTAGCTTCTCCAGTTGCAACAATGTCAATACCTTTGCCCGCCAGAGCGGAGAGCAGCACCCTGCCTCTAGTGCACATCCTGTAGTTTCCCCACCATCTGTGCTTTGCGTTCCAATCACCTGCCGCTAGGAACTTTGTGCCAAATTGAGAGATGATAAGCTCAACGTCAGCCTCCGTCCACCTAAGGTTAGGAGGGCAGTATACTGAGGCAATGTTAAAAGTACCCCTGCTTGCCGTCAGCTGGATAACTGCTGCCTGGATGTGATTTTCCGACAGGGTGGAGAAGAGTTGATGGGAGATGAGTGATCTAATAAGGATCGCCGCACCTCCGCGACGGCTGTCATCCGGGTGGTTGGCAGTGTGGAGGGTAAAGCCAGGAATTCTAAAAGTGGACCGGGAAACGAAGTGGGTTTCCGACAGCAGGAGGATGTCGATTTCGTGAAGCTCGATGAAGGCGAGGATCTCATTGGTCTTCGAGGAGGCCCCATTGGCATTCCAAGCTGCTATCTTAAGAGGACCCATTTTGAGTAGCAGAAGGGAAGGTGCGATTTTGCATGAGCAGTTGCATTAGTGTTTCAACTAGTGACAACATCCTGTCAAGCCTAGAAAACAGTTGTTCCAGCTTAGACTCAAGGTTGGCGCTTGCAGGGGGGACAGTAACGGCAGGCTTGGCGACGGGCTGACTTCCTCTGACTATACTAGCAAAGGAAGGCTTACCAGACATAAGGACTGGTGGACTGGGTTGGTGTACTCCTCTTGCAGGACCAGAAACAGAGGGTTCATTGACTTTCCGTTGATGTTTGCGGTTAGAAGCCTCTAGCAGGTATTTTTTGCAACCTTTAAAGTTTGCTGCATGGGGGCCGCCACAGTGAAAACAGAATCTGGCCTCGTCCTGTTCCAGCTTGCACTCTGCAGTGGGGTGATTTTCTCCGCATTCTCTGCATATATAGTGCCGAGAACAATATGCCTTGGTATGACCATAGCCTTGGCACCTGTGGCATTGAATCGGTTCCGATTGTTTACGGGGTTTCTCCCAAGTTACCCTGTGCCTACAGACAACCGGTATGCCCTTTACTTGATTGTTGTTCTCAGCTTTTTTGAGGTCAATGAACCTCATATTAAGAGGAAGAGAGGTAGCCTTGTTGCGCGGAGTATAAATCCGTACAACGTTATGTCCTTCGTTCTGGAGGGCTGCGATGATATCCACCGATGGGACTCCGTGGTGAATATTGCGCATGACAATCTTGTAGGGTCGGTCCTCCGGTAGCTGATGGTGATGGAAAAGGGATCCTTTGTCGAGAAAGTGACGGGCCACCAGCCTGTAGCTTTCTGGGGAGTTGCACTGAACAGCGCAATCTCCCGAATTCAGGGCCTTTATTGTATAGGAGTCTCCCACAAGAGCGTCCAGCTCGTCGCGAAATGATGTGAAGTTCACCACATTGGGAAACATCATTCTAGGTACCTTAGAGTGACGGCTTGATTTCGGGGCTGGTACAGTTTGGTGAGCACCTTTCAGCTGTTGTTTTTGTCCTGCTTTCCTTGCGGCACGGTTGAGGGCGGTATTCGAGGAGCATGGCTCGTCGTTGTCACTCGAAGATTCCACGCCCAGGACCATATCTTCCTTGTCGCTAAGGGCTTGGAAGCGATTGGCAGTGATTTTAGCCGGCTTGTCAGACGCCACCTTTTTTACCATTTTAGGGGAGAGGACCGCACCTGCTCTCTTTATATTTCCTCTATTCCTAGATTTAAAGGAGACATCCTGCCAGCCGGAGGCAGATTGTGGCTTCGCAATTGAGCTGACAGATGCACTGTTGTGAGTTGTACTGGCAGTAGTAGAGCATACCTTGCCGCTCAAGGAGGAGGTGAATATGTACGCAGACGAGATAGTCGAGCTGGTGGTGGTCAGTGTGAAGGTCGAGCTGCAGTAGGTATTAGAAATACTGGTAGTAGCGAAGGCTGGATCTTCACTCAGCCAGCTCTTTGTCAATTCCTTCCGAATCTCTTTAGGGCCAGCGCCAGCAATTAGCTTCATCGACTCATAATCGATAGATTTTTGCTGTGGATCGTTATCCATAATCAAAATCTGCCAGCTAAAAGCTTACAGTTCAAGCAGCAGAGTGTCTAAGACACAAGCGACCGCGTGGCCGCTGGGCAGCAGAGCCCCACTTCGTGCAAACAAATTCACGTTGAGTTCCACTACAATATCACAGATAGCGACTTAAGGGTCACTATTAACAATTTGTGCCACTATTTTGGATTTGATTTTAGTTTAAAAATTCACGAACAAAAAACTATAAACTCTGACCTACTTGAAAGGTGTGTTGCCCAGCTCGTTGATAAAATCGAGCAGGGCACTTCTCAGTCCATCCCAACCGCGAACGCTGCGCACCAGGCCTACATTTCCTCTGGCTGTCGGTTGCCTCTATGCGATACAGAAGTTTTCGCAGGCGACTATCTTCGCTGGCCGACTTTCCGGGATCTTTTCACAGCCATTTATATCAATAATCCACGACTGACTCCGGTTGAAAAGTTATTCCACTTAAATGCCAAAACAAGTGGCGACGCGCACGCCATAGTCTCGATTTCCTCTCACCAACGAGGGTTTCCGCTCTGCGTGGGAAAACCTGATAGAGCGTTTCGAAAATAAACGATTGTTGGTAAACAGTCAATTGAAAATACTGTTTAATGTGCAGTCGATACCACAGGAATCTGGGGCGGCCTTGAAGGTACTGCAAAGTACTGTTCAAGGTTGCTTGACTGCCTTAGAACTGTCAGACATCAACACTGAGAACTGGGACTGCCTGCTGGTATATCTGTGCTCATCCAAGCTCCCGAAGATAACTCTCTCCTTATGGGAGCAGTCGCTACATAAGAAAGCCGACATCCCGACATGGGGAGAGCTGAACACCTTCCTCACAGAACGTCATCGAACCCTAGAAGCAATCGATGATGTGAGACCGTTCGTACCGAGTCAGTCGCATTCCAAAGCTATAAACTCAAGTGGGCCCTCTAGAAAATTAAATTCCTATGAGACGAAAGTGGCTCCAAAATTGAAAAGTTGCGACTTGTGCAACAAGGAGAACCATCCTGTCCGTGTATGTGCGCGGCTTCTCCAAAAGTCGGTTGACGACCGGTCTGCCTACATTAAACGGAAGCAGTTATGCTTAAACTGCTTCGCAACGGGACATCAGCTTCGTGAGTGCAAAAGCACTCACAATTGTTTTACTTGCCGTGGCCGGCATCACACGTTGTTGCACCGAAACAACCTCTGTTCCAGCAATTCAAGCCCTTCAAATCCTGCGAGGCCAATTTCCGCTAATCAGGCCAATTTCGTTCCAAATGAGCAAGCCGGTGTTCAAAATTATTTCGCCACGGGCTCAAGAGCTATCCTTCTTGGCACTGCCATAATCAACATCTCCCATCTTGGCACTAACTTTAAGGCACGCGCCCTGATCGACTCCGGATCAGAAGCGACATTCATAACCGAGCGACTGTTCAATCTAATTAGATTGCCATTCCAGGTGGTTCAAGCCCAAGTCTCGGGCTTAAACCAAACAGTAGCTGCTCAGTCCAAGAAGCTCTGCAGTTTCACCATCCGATCTTCAACTAGGCCCGCGTTGCAGTTGGAGACGACGGCCTATGTCCTCCCTCAACTAGCCGGAAATCTGCCTTCCTACACAATTCCGCAAAATTTCCTTCGGGATCTTCCCGATTTTCCACTGGCGGATCCAAAATTCTATGAGAGCGCACAAATAGATGTACTTATCGGAGCCGACATCCTGCCTTCGGTGCTTTTGAGTGGAGCAAAAACCAACATCTGTGGCTCTCTCTTGGGGCAAGAGACCATTTTCGACTGGGTACTAACTGGGCCAGTGTCAGCCTCAGCCCAAAGTAGAATTTCCTCTTTCTCGACACAGATCACCCACGCGTACGATAATTCACTGGACAAACTCCTCACAAAATTTTGGGAGGTGGAGGATATACCAACAAAGTTGGTAAAAGAATCCGATTCCATGTGCGAGAAGAATTTCCTCCAAACGACCACGAGAAACGAGTGCGGCAAATATGTCGTTACTCTGCCTTTTCGCGACCCAGAACATATCGGTTCCGGGCTAGGGCATTCTAGGTCTTTCGCGTTGGCTCAGTTCTTAAGAAACGAGCAGCGTCTAAGAAGAGATGAGGCCTTAAAAGCGAGATACGATTCGGTGATCCAGGAATATCTCGACTTAAAGCACATGCGACAAGTTCTTCCTGCCCATGATTGCAACGCCTATTACATGCCACATCACGGCGTCTTAAAACCGGAGAACGTAACTACTAAACTCCGTGTAGTATTCAATGCCTCCAGCCCTTCATCGAATGGTACTAGTTTAAATGATATCCTTCATGCTGGCCCTGTCTTACAGTCCGACTTGACCATTCAAATTCTGAAGTGGCGCTATTTCCGATACGTGTTCAACGCCGATGTCGAGAAAATGTATCGGCAGATCTGGGTAGATCCGAGACACACTCCATTCCAGCGAATACTTTTCCGTAACAATAGAGGGGAAATCAGAGATTTCGAACTGAAAACAGTAACCTTTGGAGTCAATTGCGCGCCTTTCCTGGCCATCTGAGTACTGCAGCAGCTAGCAGCTGACGTAGAACTCAGCCATCCAAAAGCTAGCAATGTCATTCGAAATTTCATGTATGTGGATGATGTTCTGGCCGGAGCGGACTCAACGGAAGAAGCTCAGCTCATGGTGCAAGAGCTCCGAGACGCCCTGAATTCCGCCGGATTTCCATTGAGGAAATGGACCTCCAACCAAAAGGAAGTTTTAGCGGCCATTCAGAGCAACCATCTTTTAAATACTGATTTTCTCGAGATCGATGCAGAAAGTACTGCCAAAACCCTCGGTATTCGCTGGAAAGCAACCTCCGACGAATTCTTCTTCGTCCCGCCAGAGTTGGCTATCGAAACGTCCTTTACAAAACGCCAAGTCCTGTCCCAAATTGCCAAATTGTTCGACCCTGCAGGCTGGTTAGCACCGTTTATCGTTCGAGCTAAAATTTTCATGCAGGAGATTTGGCTGCAGGAGCTTGGATGGGACGAAAACATTCCAAATGAGCTTTTTCAGCGATGGCTGAATTATTCAGTGTTAGAGCAGATACGCATTCCACGCTGGCTATCGTTTCGTCCAGATTTCAAGGTCGAGCATCATGGCTTTTGCGATGCGTCGCAAAAGGCTTATGGGGCGGCCATATATGTCCGAGTAGAAGTGGGCAGCACCATTATGGTGCAACTCCTAACCGCGAAAACCCGGGTAGCACCAGTCAAAACGGGGTCGCTCCCAAGACTGGAGCTGTGCGGAGCGTTATTGCTTTCCGAAATGGCTGCAGCCATCATTCCGCAGATGCCTACGATTAACCTCGAACTTTACTGTTGGACGGACTCCACGATAGTGCTTGCATGGTTAAGCAAGCCAGCGTGCCAGTGGACCACATTTGTAGCCAATAGGGTGACGAAGATCGCCCAGGCCACAAAAACAGAGAATTGGTCTCATGTTCAATCTGAGCATAATCCCGCAGACCTGGCAAGTAGAGGAGTTTCCCTCCAAGATCTAGCCGATAGCCAGTTATGGTGGCACGGACCGACTTGGTTGCAAAATCCACGCAACCAATGGCCAACTCAAGTCGACAACGCTCCGGTGACCGACCTGGAGAAGCGTGCTCTAAAAGTCCATCTCGCAAAAGCTCCTTCTGAAGAGTTGTTGGCACGTTTCTCCAAGCTAAAGAAAGCTCTACGAGTCCATGCTTATGTTCATCGCTTCATTCAGCGGAAGCAGACATCTCCATCTGATGTGCATTTGCTGGCCACTGAAATCGCCGCCGCCGAGCGGTTCCTAATCTTGAACACTCAGCGCAGAGAATTCCCTGTGGAATATCACTGCCTAAGTGAAAAGCGTCCAGTGCCAAGTTCAAGTGCCATCCTAAGCATGAACCCGTTTCTAGATCCGCAAGGACTGATCAGGGCATGCGGCCGTGTGACGGCTTCCGAAAGCCTTCAATACAATAAACGCCATCCAGTGATTCTTCCGTATAACTGCCTGCTTTCTCGCCTCCTTGCGAATTTCACTCATCGCATAACTCTCCATGGTGGTAACCAGTTAATGGTGCGCCTCATCCGGTCGAAATACTGAATTCCGAGAATTAAGAACCTGATGAAAGCAGTAGTAAATTCGTGCAAAGTATGTGTGATCCACAAAAAGCGGTTGCAAAGCCAACTGATGGGTGTCCTGCCCAAAGAAAGAGCATCGTTCTCCCGACCATTCACGTATACTGGCATGGATTACGCCGGTCCGTTCGATATAAAGAACTATACGGGAAGAGAATGTCTTATTACAAAGGGGTATGTGTTAGTTTTTGTTTGTTTCTCCACCAAGGCCATCCACTTAGAGCCTCCATCTGACTTAACGACCGAAAAGTTTCTTGCCGCTTTCTCTCGTTTTGTATCCAGAAGAGGGTGTCCACGTCAAGTACAGTCAGACAATGGCAAAACCTTTGTTGGCGCTGCCACCCTGCTTTCCCGCGATTTCCTTCAAGCCGTAAAAGAGTCGGTGACGAATGCCTATATTCATCAAGAGATGCAATGGCAATTTATTCCTCTGGGGGCACCCCATATGGAAGGCCTTTGGGAAGCAGGCGTAAAAAGCTTCAAGACGCTATTTTACAAATGCATTGCCACGCGAAAATACACGTTCGAAGAGCTCTTTTGCTCTTGGCAAAAATAGAAGCGTGCCCTAACTCCAGGCCGCTCTCTCCTATGTCTGAGGATCCGACAGATTTGCTGGCTCTGACGGCATTTCCTTGTCGGGGGACCCCTTATGTCCACGGTGGAACCCGAAGTAAAGGGGGAAACGAAATCCCTTCTTAATCGGTGGCAGCATTTGAAGGCTCTCCATCAGCAGTTCCGTGTGCGATGGAAAGAAGAGTACCTCAAAGAACTCCACAAGCGTTCTAAATGGCAGGCCCCGTCCAAAAATCTCCGCATCGATGACATGGTCGTCATCAAGGACGACAACTTGCCCTCTAATGAGTGGCGGCTCGGCAGAATTGAGTCTGTTTTCCCAGGAGCAGACGGCAACGTCCGTGTAGTAAATATCCGTACTGCACGTGGAGTTATTAAACGTCCAGTGGCAAAAGTCGTGCTTTTGCCGACGGAGTCTTCCGAATCTCCACAATAATAGGCGCTCCTCTCGTCCTTAGTTGTAGTTCACTAGCACTAATCATCCATTATTTTTCATTTCGTTTTCGATCTCCGTTCGACATTCGACTACGCGCAGCATGGCCCCTCGTCAACAAAACGCACGCAGTGCTCGTGCCGTGGAGAGCAGACGTACCCGAGGTATTCAATCCTACCGATGCCGAGTCTGCCGCGGTATCCATCCTCTTCGGAAGTGCGCGAGGTTCCTAAAGCTCAGCGCTGAAAAGCGTTTGCGAGCAGTCCTCATTAACAAATACTGCGCCAATTGCCTCGCTCACGAGCATTCCACGGGAGACTGCCGAAGCGGTGATCGTTGCAAGAAGTGCGACCGATCCCACCACACGCTGCTCCACATGCACGAGCAGGTTAGCTCGTTGTAGCGGTCGCGAGCGCGCTCGCGTCTCCAACCGGTGCCAACCCGGCAAGCAGCTTCGGCCTCGTCCCAACGTTCCCGCCGGCACAGTCCGCCAACTCAGCGTAGGAGTTCACCGCCACGACGCCCGGAATCGACGACGCCAGGCCCATCGCTCTCGTCGCTGCTGCAACGCCACAGCATGAACATCCTTCCTACAGCGCTGGTCAAGTTGGAGACCGGGACGAAGACCTTCGAGACCGCAGCACTTATCGATCCGTGCAGTCCCATGAGCTGCATCGACGCTTCGTTGGCGTCAGCCTTTAAGCTTCCGATGACCAATTTTGGCGACGAGAAGGTCTGCACGACGACGATTCGCTCCAGGATCGACGGGAACACGAAGCTCGAGGTCGTGCTCAAGATCGAGCCCAGGGTGCGGATCCGTACACCGGTCCGGGCATTGAGCGACACCGTAGTGTCCAAGTACCGGGACATCATGCTGGCTGATGACGGGTTCCATCGGCCTGCTACCCTATCCATGGTCTTAGGAGCAGATATTTATCCTAAGGTTATCCAATCCGGATTCCTGACCTTCGACGAGGGAATGCCGGTCGCTCAAAAGACCGTGTTTGGGTGGATCGTGTCCGGTGCCTGCAGCTTGCCGTAGGATGGCTATGTTGCAACCCCAGTGATTGCAAGGGGGGCGGAATGTTCAAGTTACGGGGTTTGGACTGTCACCCGCTCTCCGCTCCCTCTTACGCTCTCCACTCCCTCTTACGCACTCCCGCTCTTCACCACAGAGTCTCCGCTGCGCTTGGGAGAACCCAACGAATTAGAATAAGCTTTAGTGTGTAAAAACTACCCACGATCAATAAAACATACGCCCGGTCGCGCCCGCGCTATTTCTACAAATCTTCAAGTGTTTTTTCGAGTGTTCTATTTTCAGCAAACTAGGAATTTTCCAGGACCAGCAAACCCCATCATCCTAACAATAGGAGCTAGCCTGTTTTATGAGCTGCTGTGCGTAGGTCATATAAAGTTGTTGCCAGGACTGCCCCTGCTTCAAAAAACTCGTCTGGGCTGGGTTGTGTCTGGAGGCTGCGCGCGCCCTTGCGGTAGCGCCTTAATAGCTTCACGCGTTCCTTCTTCAGCCAGCAAGGAAAACATATTTATGGCAAATAGGGTTGCTGCCATTCAGGAGCTGACAGATGTCACGGCTTGGCGTTATGTTCCAACAGCTTTAAATCCGGCTGACATCTTATCCAGAGGATCCCTGCCGTCTGAGCCTAGCGAATCGTCACTCTGGGCGCATGGACCCGCCTATCTTACGGAGCCTGAAAAAGATTGGCCAACAGATGTTTGTCCTGACAAAACAATTATTTCGCATTACCATGAAAGCGGTCTTCATGCCGGACTTCGAGCTCTTCCGAGTGCAAGTCGATCCCAATATTGGCCTGTTGGGGGGAGGAAGACGGTTACCAAGGCCGTGAACAGGTGCATCAGATGTTTTCGGATTAAGCCGCGGCTGATAGAGCACATAATGGCGGACCTTCCCAAAGAGCGCTTGGAAGGATCTCACGCTGTTGAGATTACTGGTATAGACTTCTGTGGACCCTTCTTTCACAAGTCGGATACTTGCAACAAGCCCGCGGTTAAATGCTACGTCTGCGTATTTATATGCTTTGCAACCAAGGCACTGCACCTGGAGCTGATCAAGGATCTCTCGACAGTTGCTTTTCTGTGCGGACTCAAGAGGTTCATATGCACCCGGCGGAAGCCGAAGCAAAGTTGGTCAGACAACGCCACCAACTTTGTCGGCGCCAAAAATGAACTTCTGGAACTTCGAAGGTTATTTCTCAGCAGCGAGCATCAAAGCTCCGTTCAGAATTTTTGCCTTTCGGAGACGATTGACTGGCGGCTCATCCCTCCACTGTCGCCCCATTTCGGTGGACTTTGGGAAGCAGCGGTGAAAACGGCCAAACATCATTTCTACCGCGCTGTGGGTACGGCGGTTCTGACCTTCGACGAGCTGAGGACGATGGTGTGCCACATCTCGGCAGTTATTAACTCCAGACCTTTAGTTCCCATTTCAGAGAACCCTGCCGATCTGGATGTCCTCACTCCGGCGCATTTTCTCAATGGTGGTCCGCCTTCGTCGTTTGACGAGCCAGATATAACGGGCCTAAACTATAATCGGCTTGACTCTTGGCAGCGCATCTCCTTTCTTCAGCAAATATTTTGGTCGCGATGGAAGGAAGAGTACTTGACGTTGCTCCAGCAGCGTTCCAAGTGGCGCACCCCAAAGCCTGGCGTAGACGAGAATCTACCCCCAATGAGATGGCCTTTGGCGAGAGTCATGCAGTTGATTCCTGGCAGAGACGGCGTCGCTCGAGTTGCAGAATTGGAGTAATAAGGCGGGCAGTGAACAAGCTGTGTCTGCTTCCCCTTGAGGACTCTGTTGGAAGCCAAGCTTCCAATGGGGGGAGGATGTTGGGTCATGCAGCCGCATGATTTTTTTTTTTTTTTTTTTTTTTGCTTTTCTTTTATTTATTGAATCTTCTTGTATAAGAACTAACAATAAGTTTAAAAATCTTAACTATAACAAGTATTTTTTGAACAGTTGTATTATTTTTCCAACTGTTCTATGATTAAGCGGCCCTAATAATTTATTCGCTGGGTTGGTAGGTCCTTTCGCCGGAGTCGGGAACGGCTGCTGAGCTGGATTAGACCTCGCGCTAGGTGGTTGGGGTGCGTGTAAAGCTTGCTATGGTATTTTTCCTTAAGTTCCGTGATTGCGTTGGTAACTGATGGGATATTTAAGTCTCTTTGGATGTTTTCACTCCGAACGTACCACGGTGCCCCAGTGATGGTTCTCAGGATCTTTGATTGTGCTCGCTGTATGATGTCAATATTGCTGTTGCTGGCATTGCCCCATAACTGTGAGCCATAGGTCCAGATAGGTTTCAATACAGAATTGTAGAGCAAGACCTTGTGGTCTAGGCTGAGCGGAGAACCAGAGTTGATGAGCCAGTGTAAGTTGTTGGCTTTGAGTTTAAGTTGGGTTTTTTTGGCTTCAATGTGCCTGCGCCATGTGAGTCTTCTGTCAAGGTGTACTCCTAGGTATGCTACCTCATCTGCTTTCGGGAGTGGTATGTTGTTCAACAAGAGCGGAGGACAGTCTTGTCTGTTTAGCGTAAACGTCACGTGCTTGCATTTTTGCTCGTTTACTTTTATTCGCCAGTCAGAGAGCCACTTCTCAATGTCGATGAGGTACAGTGCCAACTGTGCTGTGGCTTGGATAGGGGACCTTGAACGGCTAAGGATAGCTGTGTCGTCGGCAAATGTGGATACCGTTAAGCGACTATTTGTAGGGATGTCGGCTGTATATATGAGGTATAATGTTGGCCCAAGAACGCTGCCTTGGGGGACTCCAGCCTCAATTGTATGATCAGTGGAAGTGGCAGTGTTGCACCGCACTGCAAACTTTCTGTTATAGAGGTAAGACTTTAGAAGTTTGTGTGTGCTTTCGGGTAGGGATGTTTTAATTTTAAACATTAGGCCGTCGAGCCAGACTCTGTCGAATGCTTGGGATACGTCTAAAAATACTGCTGTACAGTATTCGCGATATTCAAATGCAGTTCTTATTTCCGTTGTAATACGATTCACCTGTTCAATGGTTCCATGGCTTTCGCGAAATCCAAATTGGTGGGCTGGGATTATATTGTGGTATATCAGATGTTGATTAAGTCGGATCAGCAGGCATTTTTCAAATAGTTTCGAGATACATGAGAGTAGACTTATTGGTCTGTAAGATGAAGCGACTGTGTGGTTCTTACCAGGCTTTGGAATCATTATGATAATCGACCTCTTCCATCGTTGTGGAAAGTAACCAAGTTTGGTGATGGCATTAAAGAGCTTGGTTATGTAGCGAACTGCAGAATGTGGCAGCTGGATGATCATTTCCGGTGTTATAAGGTCGCAGCCGGGGGATTTTTTCGGGCTGAGATTGTCTTTGATTATTTTAGTTACTTCTTTAGGGCGAAACACAATTGGGGTGTGTTGCTGGTGGCAGTTTACGGGATAGGACGGTAGCGCGAATGTGCTAGTAGCCTGGTTTGGCGTGAACACATTTTGTAGGTGAGCGGCAAATGTGGTGGCTCTGTCTTCATCACTACGGGCCCAGCCACCTGAGGAATTCCTTATCGGCAAAACGGTTTCAGTCGGTGGGCGAAGAGTTGAGAGGGCTCGCCACAGTGACTTTTGTTTTGTGCCTGTTGGTGTGAGTTGCTCTATGTATCGGCGCTGATCGTCGTCCTCTTCTTGTTTCAGAGCGTTGGCCAGTTTCCGTGTGGCTACTTTTAGCTTTTGTTTTGCAGTTGGGGATCTGGAGGATTGCCATTCTCTGCGTAAGCGTCGTTTTACGTGGACGAGTTGCTCGATTTGTACGTTGGTCTTTTTTGAATTAATTGTATTATTTGTTATTTTGGGCGTTGCAGTAAGAGCTGCTGCAGTAAGGATGGATTGCAATGCACACGTGCAGCTCTCTATATCAGATTCAGTATTGAGTTTTGGGTTTAGCTCAATATGTGAACTTATATATTTTTTATACCTGAGCCAGTTTGTTTTGTGGGAAGTCAGTCTGGATGGTGGTTTAACGTTTTCTGCGTGCCGGCGGAGGTGAATTAGTACAGGCGAGTGGTCAGATGACAGATCCGGCAGACATTCAGCTTTAACCAAACTGCGGGAAATATTTTTCGTAACTGCGAAGTCGATCAGGTCAGGCAGCTTATTGAGGTCTGATGGCCAGTATGTAGGACTCCCGGGGGAAACATGGTCGAGTTTATTAGTGGCTTTAATTATAGTCTTATAAAGCTGTTTTCCTTTTGGGTTCACAAGTCGCGATCCCCAGTGAGTGTGTTTAGCGTTGTAGTCGCCTGCTGCAATGAAGTGTGGCCCTAGTGCTTGGAAGAAATCCAGGAATTGATCTTCTAATACTGTGAAACGGGGGGGGCAGTATACGGCCGCTAGTGTAAGGAGAGTGTTGTCTTCCAGCTGAATGTTGATGGATGTGGCCTGAAGATGATTTTCCGCAAATTCTTTGTAAAAGTGGTGCTTCATACGGTTCCTTATGAGTATGGCGGTGCCACCGTGTGCTTTTCCGTCGGGATGATTTGTACCGTAGAAATGGTAGTCTCTTATTTGGAAATTGTATTTGCTTGTGAGATGAGTTTCCGAAAGAAGCATAACGTCGATATGCTTCTCATGTAGGAATTGAGCTAGCTCAAGTTTGCGCTGTGAGACGCCATTGGCGTTCCACGTAGCTATGCGTAAGGTAGCCATTGTTTATTTGTTTTGTTGGGCTACAAGCATTTGTATCAAAAGGTTTTGATTACGCATCATGTCTTGGATGGTGGTCTTCATGAATGTCATAAATTCCATCATGCTCTGTTGTAAGGCTTGGATCATAGCTTCAGTTTTTGTTTCCTGCTGCGCAGCTGGGCTATAGTTTTGTTGTGTGTCTAATTTTGTGTACACTTCATGTGGAGTTCGGGAATTTTGGGTTGGAGGCGTCATACCTGATTTTAAAACGTTTGCAAATGTTGTCTTGTTAGTGTTGGATGTAGGCCAGGGAGCGAAACTTGCTGCTTTCGAGAAAATTACTTCAGGATTTGTCTCTGATGGTATCAGCGTAGCTGTTCCTTGGTGTGCCCGCGCCGTGTTCATTCTTTTGTGAAGACGGGTTTTCAGCTCTTTGTAGATTGGACAGCCTCTGTAGTTTGCTGTGTGATTGCCCCCACAGTTATTGCATTTTTTCTCACATGCATTTTTTTTGTTAGTTTGACACTGTTTGGAGTCGTGGAGATCTCCACAGACTACGCACACCGGGCGAAGTGTACAATACGACCTTGTGTGGCCGTACTCTTGGCAGTTTGTACATTGTACAGGAGCGATACGTTTGTGCGGCTCTTCTACCGTGATCCTACGGTGCAGAAGGAGCTGGAGTTTGTAAATTGGGTGAACCTCGTTTTTTCTAAGAGGCTTGTTTTCTGGTTCAAGCTCAATCTTGAAGAGTGGTTGGGGTTGCCTGTTTCTGTTTTTGATATTGAACACGCTTTTGGCGTAAAATCCCTTTTCCTTTAGCGCCTCAGTTATCTCTTCGGGCGTAACATCAGACTCAATGCCCTTCAGGACTACTTGCAGACCCTTGCTGCTTTTAAGCTGGTAGGTGTAGAAGCCTATTTTTTGTGCGGTAAAATAGTTTGTGACTTTTCTGTAGTTGTCCTCCGTTTTCGTCTGAAGTTTGATTTCATTGATAGTACCTCTTACGAGGGGAATTATATGAAAGCTATCTTTTCCAATAAGGCCAATCAAAGTATTTACAAAACCGCTTGTGCTCTTCTCGCGGATGTATATTGGCGGAGGTTTTGTTTTCTTCGGTTCGATATCAACGGATCCCAGCGGCACGTCCTCAGCGGTATCTACCAGCAAGGCAAATCTGTTGGTATTTGCAGGGGCTACATTTTTGATCAAGGTAGAATTGTCGCGTGTATTTTTCGGCTTGTTTTCCAGATCTGATTTTTCCGGGCTGAGCTTTCGCTTTATTGTAATGTAGCGGTCCATTCCAGTTTGCCAGGTCGACCCAGCTTTTTTGTTTACGTTTTCGTTTAGTTTTGTTGGTAGTGCAGCAGTACCGTTTATTGCTTGCGTTTTTGCTTTCGCTGACTCAGTCAGAGCGTGAGCGGGTGCAGCCGATAACGAGGTAGAGCGGGCTGTCGGTCTGTCTCCAGCTGTTGTTGTTGGAGGTAGCGGAGGTAGCGGGGCTTCTGTCGGAGCTAGGAGAGCGGGGGAGCAGGAGCGCGCTCTTTCTTGATTTGTTGGTAGAATAAGGTTTTTTGGGCTATGGGTTATTGACCGCTCGATGTCTGCGTTTGGGATTGTCGGTGAGACGTAGGAGAAGTACGCGTTGTTGCGTTGAATTGAGAGCCGACGTTCGTCTTGCTCGCGCTGTCGCTGAGCGCGAGTGTCGTTCTGACTCATAGTTTTATAATTTAAGATAACAAATCACTAAATAATTAAGCGATCTTGCATCGCATAGAGCGTCTCTTTCGCTTTCGGATTTTTTATTTAGTTTACTTTTTTTGGCGTTCACTTCACTCAAAACAACCGATTTTGTGCGGAGCTCGGTAAAAAACGTCTTCACACTTCGGCGGTCGAAATGGCCGCATGATATCGCATATTCTTTAATATTATAAGCCAAATTAGTCAGTGGTAGCAGTTGCGATGCCCATAGTGCAAACCGCTGTTCTCGCACGCATTTATCTGTACGGCGCTCATTCCTTGTTTGTTGTTGTTAGCTACCTACGTTAAGCTTGGGCGCTGCATTTCGGCTGTCTGCCCCGCCAATTGCCATTTCGTCGTGTTTCGGAAAAGACTTAGCTTAGGCCTTAGCTGCCTTAAACAATTCGCAAAATAAACAGTGTCGTAATATAAACAAACTTTCTTCGGTTTTCTTTATTTTTCGCAACAGCTATTGAAAAAGATCAATAGCTAAACAATTTATTAAATTATTTTTTAAATTTTTTTTGAAAATGTTAAAAAAAAAATAATCATCCATAAATAAATAATACGGCCAAAGACAAGTCGTTCACCCGACTAATATTTCCTTTTCGTATTGCTTGGATATTAGTTTGTGGTTGTTTTAGAAGTATTTACAACGCGGAGAAAAGACTTCAATTCCAGTCATTCCATTTTCTCCGTTTCCAGTTGTAAATAAAAGAATAAAATTTTCTTCCTTCTAATAAACATTTTATATCACCGTGTTCCACATTCCAAGGGTTCCAACCATAAATAAGGTGGACCCAATTACCGTAAATCACAGGTCATTTATACAATTCGCTGTTCACTCCGAGTCACCTGTCCGATCAGTCTAAACTACCACGTTTCCACTTCGTAAATTTTACACCACTTAAATTATTAAGTGCAGTCTGAGGAATCTGTCTACTTTTTCAAAAGTTTGACCGGGCTCCAAAACCGCTTCCCTTCCATTTCGTATTTCTTCGATTATGCCCATCGGGGACGATAAGAAGAAATTGTCCGCTGACAAACCCAGGTCTACTTTTTCACCACAAGGGCCCAAGAGTCCAAGAATCCCAAGCATTTCGGTGAGAACGCCTGCGCAGATTTCCGACGACTGTGCTACTCCATCCAAAGCCACAGTACAGCGCACAGCTAAAAATATGGCTGCTTCCGATCTAGCGCTAGCCAAATTCATTTCGGTTTCTGACCGCTTAAGCGAATTTGAGGCTCAGATCAACACTCCGGAATTCGCAGCTCCAACCGTCACGATGCTTGGCGTCCGTCGCGACCAAGTCCGAACCCTATGGGACAAGGTTGAAAAGGAATACGATCTCTGCTCAGAGTGCCTTGTGTCAGCAGGCGAAGCGGCAGCAAGCAACATGCCTATTCTCAGGGCTAAATACAATTATTGCTATTCAGTCTATGAAAGGTGTGTTGCCCAGCTCGTTGATAAAATCGGATGGACTTCTCAGTCCATCCCAACCGCGAACGCTGCGCACCAGGCCTACATTTCCTCTGGCTGTCGGTTGCCTCTATGCGATACAGAAGTTTTCGCAGGCGACTATCTTCGCTGGCCGACTTTCCGGGATCTTTTCACAGCCATTTATATCAATAATCCACGACTGACTCCGGTTGAAAAGTTATTCCACTTAAATGCCAAAACAAGTGGCGACGCGCACGCCATAGTCTCGATTTCCTCTCACCAACGAGGGTTTCCGCTCTGCGTGGGAAAACCTGATAGAGCGTTTCGAAAATAAACGATTGTTGGTAAACAGTCAATTGAAAATACTGTTTAATGTGCAGTCGATACCACAGGAATCTGGGGCGGCCTTGAAGGTACTGCAAAGTACTGTTCAAGGTTGCTTGACTGCCTTAGAACTGTCAGACATCAACACTGAGAACTGGGACTGCCTGCTGGTATATCTGTGCTCATCCAAGCTCCCGAAGATAACTCTCTCCTTATGGGAGCAGTCGCTACATAAGAAAGCCGACATCCCGACATGGGGAGAGCTGAACACCTTCCTCACAGAACGTCATCGAACCCTAGAAGCAATCGATGATGTGAGACCGTCCGTACCGAGTCAGTCGCATTCCAAAGCTATAAACTCAAGTGGGCCCTCTAGAAAATTAAATTCCTATGAGACGAAAGTGGCTCCAAAATTGAAAAGTTGCGACTTGTGCAACAAGGAGAACCATCCTGTCCGTGTATGTGCGCGGTTTCTCCAAATGTCGGTTGACGACCGGTCTGCCTACATTAAACGGAAGCAGTTATGCTTAAACTGCTTCGCAACGGGACATCAGCTTCGTGAGTGCAAAAGCACTCACAATTGTTTTACTTGCCGTGGCCGGCATCACACGTTGTTGCACCGAAACAACCTCTGTTCCAGCAATTCAAGCCCTTCAAATCCTGCGAGGCCAATTTCCGCTAATCAGGCCAATTTCGTTCCAAATGAGCAAGCCGGTGTTCAAAATTATTTCGCCACGGGCTCAAGAGCTATCCTTCTTGGCACTGCCATAATCAACATCTCCCATCTTGGCACTAACTTTAAGGCACGCGCCCTGATCGACTCCGGATCAGAAGCGACATTCATAACCGAGCGACTGTTCAATCTAATTAGATTGCCATTCCAGGTGGTTCAAGCCCAAGTCTCGGGCTTAAACCAAACAGTAGCTGCTCAGTCCAAGAAGCTCTGCAGTTTCACCATCCGATCTTCAACTAGGCCCGCGTTGCAGTTGGAGACGACGGCCTATGTCCTCCCTCAACTAGCCGGAAATCTGCCTTCCTACCCAATTCCGCAAAATTTCCTTCGGGATCTTCCCGATTTTCCACTGGCGGATCCAACATTCTATGAGAGCGCACAAATAGATGTACTTATCGGAGCCGACATCCTGCCTTCGGTGCTTCTGAGTGGAGCAAAAACCAACATCTGTGGCTCTCTCTTGGGGCAAGAGACCATTTTCGACTGGGTACTAACTGGGCCAGTGTCAGCCTCAGCCCAAAGTAGAATTTCCTCTTTCTCGACACAGATCACCCACGCGTACGATAATTCACTGGACAAACTCCTCACAAAATTTTGGGAGGTGGAGGATATACCAACAAAGTTGGTAAAAGAATCCGATTCCATGTGCGAGAAGAATTTCCTCCAAACGACCACGAGAAACGAGTGCGGCAAATATGTCGTTACTCTGCCTTTTCGCGACCCAGAACATATCGGTTCCGGGCTAGGGCATTCTAGGTCTTTCGCGTTGGCTCAGTTCTTAAGAAACGAGCAGCGTCTAAGAAGAGATGAGGCCTTAAAAGCGAGATACGATTCGGTGATCCAGGAATATCTCGACTTAAAGCACATGCGACAAGTTCTTCCTGCCCATGATTGCAACGCCTATTACATGCCACATCACGGCGTCTTAAAACCGGAGAACGTAACTACTAAACTCCGTGTAGTATTCAATGCCTCCAGCCCTTCATCGAATGGTACTAGTTTAAATGATATCCTTCATGCTGGCCCTGTCTTACAGTCCGACTTGACCATTCAAATTCTGAAGTGGCGCTATTTCCGATACGTGTTCAACGCCGATGTCGAGAAAATGTATCGGCAGATCTGGGTAGATCCGAGACACTCTCCATTCCAGCGAATACTTTTCCGTAACAATAGAGGGGAAATCAGAGATTTCGAACTGAAAACAGTAACCTTTGGAGTCAATTGCGCGCCTTTCCTGGCCATCTGAGTACTGCAGCAGCTAGCAGCTGACGTAGAACTCAGCCATCCAAAAGCTAGCAATGTCATTCGAAATTTCATGTATGTGGATGATGTTCTGGCCGGAGCGGACTCAACGGAAGAAGCTCAGCTCATGGTGCAAGAGCTCCGAGACGCCCTGAATTCCGCCGGATTTCCATTGAGGAAATGGACCTCCAACCAAAAGGAAGTTTTAGCGGCCATTCAGAGCAACCATCTTTTAAATACTGATTTTCTCGAGATCGATGCAGAAAGTACTGCCAAAACCCTCGGTATTCGCTGGAAAGCAACCTCCGACGAATTCTTCTTCGTCCCGCCAGAGTTGGCTATCGAAACGTCCTTTACAAAACGCCAAGTCCTGTCCCAAATTGCCAAATTGTTCGACCCTGCAGGCTGGTTAGCACCGTTTATCGTTCGAGCTAAAATTTTCATAAAGGAGATTTGGCTGCAGGAGCTTGGATGGGACGAAAACATTCCAAATGAGCTTTTTCAGCGATGGCTGAATTATTCAGTGTTAGAGCAGATACGCATTCCACGCTGGCTATCGTTTCGTCCAGATTTCAAGGTCGAGCATCATGGCTTTTGCGATGCGTCGCAAAAGGCTTATGGGGCGGCCATATATGTCCGAGTAGAAGTGGGCAGCACCATTATGGTGCAACTCCTAACCGCGAAAACCCGGGTAGCACCAGTCAAAACGGGGTCGCTCCCAAGACTGGAGCTGTGCGGAGCGTTATTGCTTTCCGAAATGGCTGCAGCCATCATTCCGCAGATGCCTACGATTAACTCCGAACTTTACTGTTGGACGGACTCCACGATAGTGCTTGCATGGTTAAGCAAGCCAGCGTGCCAGTGGACCACATTTGTAGCCAATAGGGTGACGAAGATCGCCCAGGCCACAAAAACAGAGAATTGGTCTCATGTTCAATCTGAGCATAATCCCGCAGACCTGGCAAGTAGAGGAGTTTCCCTCCAAGATCTAGCCGATAGCCAGTTATGGTGGCACGGACCGACTTGGTTGCAAAATCCACGCAACCAATGGCCAACTCAAGTCGACAACGCTCCGGTGACCGACCTGGAGAAGCGTGCTCTAAAAGTCCATCTCGCAAAAGCTCCTTCTGAAGAGTTGTTGGCACGTTTCTCCAAGCTAAAGAAAGCTCTACGAGTCCATGCTTATGTTCATCGCTTCATTCAGCGGAAGCAGACATCTCCATCTGATGTACATTTGCTGGCCACTGAAATCGCCGCCGCCGAGCGGTTCCTAATCTTGAACACTCAGCGCAGAGAATTCCCTGTGGAATATCACTGCCTAAGTGAAAAGCGTCCAGTGCCAAGTTCAAGTGCCATCCTAAGCATGAACCCGTTTCTAGATCCGCAAGGACTGATCAGGGCATGCGGCCGTGTGACGGCTTCCGAAAGCCTTCAATACAATGAACGCCATCCAGTGATTCTTCCGTATAACTGCCTGCTTTCTCGCCTCCTTGCGAATTTCACTCATCGCATAACTCTCCATGGTGGTAACCAGTTAATGGTGCGCCTCATCCGGTCGAAATACTGAATTCCGAGAATTAAGAACCTGATGAAAGCAGTAGTAAATTCGTGCAAAGTATGTGTGATCCACAAAAAGCGGTTGCAAAGCCAACTGATGGGTGTCCTGCCCAAAGAAAGAGCATCGTTCTCCCGACCATTCACGTATACTGGCATGGATTACGCCGGTCCGTTCGATATAAAGAACTATACGGGAAGAGAATGTCTTATTACAAAGGGGTATGTGTTAGTTTTTGTTTGTTTCTCCACCAAGGCCATCCACTTAGAGCCTACATCTGACTTAACGACCGAAAAGTTTCTTGCCGCTTTCTCTCGTTTTGTATCCAGAAGAGGGTGTCCACGTCAAGTACAGTCAGACAATGGCAAAACCTTTGTTGGCGCTGCCACCCTGCTTTCCCGCGATTTCCTTCAAGCCGTAAAAGAGTCGGTGACGAATGCCTATATTCATCAAGAGATGCAATGACAATTTATTCCTCTGGGGGCACCCCATATGGAAGGCCTTTGGGAAGCAGGCGTAAAAAGCTTCAAGACGCTATTTTACAAATGCATTGCCACGCGAAAATACACGTTCGAAGAGCTCTTTTGCTCTTGGCAAAAATAGAAGCGTGCCCTAACTCCAGGCCGCTCTCTCCTATGTCTGAGGATCCGACAGATTTGCTGGCTCTGACGGCATTTTCTTGTCGGGGGACCCCTTATGTCCACGGTGGAACCCGAAGTAAAGGGGGAAACGAAATCCCTTCTTAATCGGTGGCAGCATTTGAAGGCTCTCCATCAGCAGTTCCGTGTGCGATGGAAAGAAGAGTACCTCAAAGAACTCCACAAGCGTTCTAAATGGCAGGCCCCGTCCAAAAATCTCCGCATCGATGACATGGTCGTCATCAAGGACGACAACTTGCCCTCTAATGAGTGGCGGCTCGGCAGAATTGAGTCTGTTTTCCCAGGAGCAGACGGCAACGTCCGTGTAGTAAATATCCGTACTGCACGTGGAGTTATTAAACGTCCAGTGGCAAAAGTGGTGCTTTTGCCGACGGAGTCTTCCGAATCTCCACAATAATAGGCGCTCCTCTCGTCCTTAGTTGTAGTTCACTAGCACTAATCATCCATTATTTTTCATTTCGTTTTCGATCTCCGTTCGACATTCGACTACGCGCAGCATGGCCCCTCGTCAACAAAACGCACGCAGTGCTCGTGCCGTGGAGAGCAGACGTACCCGAGGTATTCAATCCTACCGATGCCGAGTCTGCCGCGGTATCCATCCTCTTCGGAAGTGCGCGAGGTTCCTAAAGCTCAGCGCTGAAAAGCGTTTGCGAGCAGTCCTCATTAACAAATACTGCGCCAATTGCCTCGCTCACGAGCATTCCACGGGAGACTGCCGAAGCGGTGATCGTTGCAAGAAGTGCGACCGATCCCACCACACGCTGCTCCACATGCACGAGCAGGTTAGCTCGTTGTAGCGGTCGCGAGCGCGCTCGCGTCTCCAACCGGTGCCAACCCGGCAAGCAGCTTCGGCCTCGTCCCAACGTTCCCGCCGGCACAGTCCGCCAACTCAGCGTAGGAGTTCACCGCCACGACGCCCGGAATCGACGACGCCAGGCCCATCGCTCTCGTCGCTGCTGCAACGCCACAGCATGAACATCCTTCCTACAGCGCTGGTCAAGTTGGAGACCGGGACGAAGACCTTCGAGACCGCAGCACTTATCGATCCGTGCAGTCCCATGAGCTGCATCGACGCTTCGTTGGCGTCAGCCTTTAAGCTTCCGATGACCAATTTTGGCGACGAGAAGGTCTGCACGACGACGATTCGCTCCAGGATCGACGGGAACACGAAGCTCGAGGTCGTGCTCAAGATCGAGCCCAGGGTGCGGATCCGTACACCGGTCCGGGCATTGAGCGACACCGTAGTGTCCAAGTACCGGGACATCATGCTGGCTGATGACGGGTTCCATCGGCCTGCTACCCTATCCATGGTCTTAGGAGCAGATATTTATCCTAAGGTTATCCAATCCGGATTCCTGACCTTCGACGAGGGAATGCCGGTCGCTCAAAAGACCGTGTTTGGGTGGATCGTGTCCGGTGCCTGCAGCTTGCCGTAGGATGGCTATGTTGCAACCCCAGTGATTGCAAGGGGGGCGGAATGTTCAAGTTACGGGGTTTGGACTGTCACCCGCTCTCCGCTCCCTCTTACGCTCTCCACTCCCTCTTACGCACTCCCGCTCTTCACCACAGAGTCTCCGCTGCGCTTGGGAGAACCCAACGAATTAGAATAAGCTTTAGTGTGTAAAAACTACCCACGATCAATAAAACATACGCCCGGTCGCGCCCGCGCTATTTCTACAAATCTTCAAGTGTTTTTTCGAGTGTTCTATTTTCAGCAAACTAGGAATTTTCCAGGACCAGCAAACCCCATCATCCTAACAATAGGAGCTAGCCTGTTTTATGAGCTGCTGTGCGTAGGTCAGATAAAGTTGTTGCCAGGACTGCCCCTGCTTCAAAAAACTCGTCTGGGCTGGGTTGTGTCTGGAGGCTGCGCGCGCCCTTGCGGTAGCGCCTTAATAGCTTCACGCGTTCCTTCTTCAGCCAGCAAGGAAAACATATTTATGGCAAATAGGGTTGCTGCCATTCAGGAGCTGACAGATGTCACGGCTTGGCGTTATGTTCCAACAGCTTTAAATCCGGCTGACATCTTATCCAGAGGATCCCTGCCGTCTGAGCCTAGCGAATCGTCACTCTGGGCGCATGGACCCGCCTATCTTACGGAGCCTGAAAAAGATTGGCCAACAGATGTTTGTCCTGACAAAACAATTATTTCGCATTACCATGAAAGCGGTCTTCATGCCGGACTTCGAGCTCTTCTGAGTGCAAGTCGATCCCAATATTGGCCTGTTGGGGGGAGGAAGACGGTTACCAAGGCCGTGAACAGGTGCATCAGATGTTTTCGGATTAAGCCGCGGCTGATAGAGCACATAATGGCGGACCTTCCCAAAGAGCGCTTGGAAGGATCTCACGCTGTTGAGATTACTGGTATAGACTTCTGTGGACCCTTCTTTCACAAGTCGGATACTTGCAACAAGCCCGCGGTTAAATGCTACGTCTGCGTATTTATATGCTTTGCAACCAAGGCACTGCACCTGGAGCTGATCAAGGATCTCTCGACAGTTGCTTTTCTGTGCGGACTCAAGAGGTTCATATGCACCCGGCGGAAGCCGAAGCAAAGTTGGTCAGACAACGCCACCAACTTTGTCGGCGCCAAAAATGAACTTCTGGAACTTCGAAGGTTATTTCTCAGCAGCGAGCATCAAAGCTCCGTTCAGAATTTTTGCCTTTCGGAGACGATTGACTGGCGGCTCATCCCTCCACTGTCGCCCCATTTCGGTGGACTTTGGGAAGCAGCGGTGAAAACGGCCAAACATCATTTCTACCACGCTGTGGGTACGGCGGTTCTGACCTTCGACGAGCTGAGGACGATGGTGTGCCACATCTCGGCAGTTATTAACTCCAGACCTTTAGTTCCCATTTCAGAGAACCCTGCCGATCCGGATGTCCTCACTCCGGCGCATTTTCTCAATGGTGGTCCGCCTTCGTCGTTTGACGAGCCAGATATAACGGGCCTAAACTATAATCGGCTTGACTCTTGGCAGCGCATCTCCTTTCTTCAGCAAATATTTTGGTCGCGATGGAAGGAAGAGTACTTGACGTTGCTCCAGCAGCGTTCCAAGTGGCGCACCCCAAAGCCTGGCGTAGACGAGAATCTACCCCCAATGAGATGGCCTTTGGCGAGAGTCATGCAGTTGATTCCTGGCAGAGACGGCGTCGCTCGAGTTGCAGAATTGAGGACCGCGTCTGGAGTAATAAGGCGGGCAGTGAACAAGCTGTGTCTGCTTCCCCTTGAGGACTCTGTTGGAAGCCAAGCTTCCAATGGGGGGAGGATGTTGGGTCATGCAGCCGCATGATATCGCATATTCTTTAATATTATAAGCCAAATTAGTCAGTGGTAGCAGTTGCGATGCCCATAGTGCAAACCGCTGTTCTCGCACGCATTTATCTGTACGGCGCTCATTCCTTGTTTGTTGTTGTTAGCTACCTACGTTAAGCTTGGGCGCTGCATTTCGGCTGTCTGCCCCGCCAATTGCCATTTCGTCGTGTTTCGGAAAAGACTTAGCTTAGGCCTTAGCTGCCTTAAACAATTCGCAAAATAAACAGTGTCGTAATATAAACAAACTTTCTTCGGTTTTCTTTATTTTTCGCAACAGCTATTGAAAAAGATCAATAGCTAAACAATTTATTAAATTATTTTTTAAATTTTTTTTGAAAATGTTAAAAAAAAAATAATCATCCATAAATAAATAATACGGCCAAAGACAAGTCGTTCACCCGACTAATATTTCCTTTTCGTATTGCTTGGATATTAGTTTGTGGTTGTTTTAGAAGTATTTACAACGCGGAGAAAAGACTTCAATTCCAGTCATTCCATTTTCTCCGTTTCCAGTTGTAAATAAAAGAATAAAATTTTCTTCCTTCTAATAAACATTTTATATCACCGTGTTCCACATTCCAAGGGTTCCAACCATAAATAAGGTGGACCCAATTACCGTAAATCACAGGTCATTTATACAATTCGCTGTTCACTCCGAGTCACCTGTCCGATCAGTCTAAACTACCACGTTTCCACTTCGTAAATTTTACACCACTTAAATTATTAAGTGCAGTCTGAGGAATCTGTCTACTTTTTCAAAAGTTTGACCGGGCTCCAAAACCGCTTCCCTTCCATTTCGTATTTCTTCGATTATGCCCATCGGGGACGATAAGAAGAAATTGTCCGCTGACAAACCCAGGTCTACTTTTTCACCACAAGGGCCCAAGAGTCCAAGAATCCCAAGCATTTCGGTGAGAACGCCTGCGCAGATTTCCGACGACTGTGCTACTCCATTCAAAGCCACAGTACAGCGCACAGCTAAAAATATGGCTGCTTCCGATCTAGCGCTAGCCAAATTCATTTCGGTTTCTGACCGCTTAAGCGAATTTGAGGCTCAGATCAACACTCCGGAATCCGCAGCTCCAACCGTCACGATGCTTGGCGTCCGTCGCGACCAAGTCCGAACCCTATGGGACAAGGTTGAAAAGGAATACGATCTCTGCTCAGAGTGCCTTGTGTCAGCAGGCGAAGCGGCAGCAAGCAACATGCCTATTCTCAGGGCTAAATACAATTATTGCTATTCAGTCTATGAAAGGTGTGTTGCCCAGCTCGTTGATAAAATCGAGCAGGGCACTTCTCAGTCCATCCCAACCGCGAACGCTGCGCACCAGGCCTACATTTCCTCTGGCTGTCGGTTGCCTCTATGCGATACAGAAGTTTTCGCAGGCGACTATCTTCGCTGGCCGACTTTCCGGGATCTTTTCACAGCCATTTATATCAATAATCCACGACTGACTCCGGTTGAAAAGTTATTCCACTTAAATGCCAAAACAAGTGGCGACGCGCACGCCATAGTCTCGATTTCCTCTCACCAACGAGGGTTTCCGCTCTGCGTGGGAAAACCTGATAGAGCGTTTCGAAAATAAACGATTGTTGGTAAACAGTCAATTGAAAATACTGTTTAATGTGCAGTCGATACCACAGGAATCTGGGGCGGCCTTGAAGGTACTGCAAAGTACTGTTCAAGGTTGCTTGACTGCCTTAGAACTGTCAGACATCAACACTGAGAACTGGGACTGCCTGCTGGTATATCTGTGCTCATCCAAGCTCCCGAAGATAACTCTCTCCTTATGGGAGCAGTCGCTACATAAGAAAGCCGACATCCCGACATGGGGAGAGCTGAACACCTTCCTCACAGAACGTCATCGAACCCTAGAAGCAATCGATGATGTGAGACCGTCCGTACCGAGTCAGTCGCATTCCAAAGCTATAAACTCAAGTGGGCCCTCTAGAAAATTAAATTCCTATGAGACGAAAGTGGCTCCAAAATTTAAAAGTTGCGACTTGTGCAACAAGGAGAACCATCCTGTCCGTGTATGTGCGCGGTTTCTCCAAATGTCGGTTGACGACCGGTCTGCCTACATTAAACGGAAGCAGTTATGCTTAAACTGCTTCGCAACGGGACATCAGCTTCGTGAGTGCAAAAGCACTCACAATTGTTTTACTTGCCGTGGCCGGCATCACACGTTGTTGCACCGAAACAACCTCTGTTCCAGCAATTCAAGCCCTTCAAATCCTGCGAGGCCAATTTCCGCTAATCAGGCCAATTTCGTTCCAAATGAGCAAACCGGTGTTCAAAATTATTTCGCCACGGGCTCAAGAGCTATCCTTTTTGGCACTGCCATAATCAACATCTCCCATCTTGGCACTAACTTTAAGGCACGCGCCCTGATCGACTCCGGATCAGAAGCGACATTCATAACCGAGCGACTGTTCAATCTAATTAGATTGCCATTCCAGGTGGTTCAAGCCCAAGTCTCGGGCTTAAACCAAACAGTAGCTGCTCAGTCCAAGAAGCTCTGCAGTTTCACCATCCGATCTTCAACTAGGCCCGCGTTGCAGTTGGAGACGACGGCCTATGTCCTCCCTCAACTAGCCGGAAATCTGCCTTCCTACCCAATTCCGCAAAATTTCCTTCGGGATCTTCCCGATTTTCCACTGGCGGATCCAACATTCTATGAGAGCGCACAAATAGATGTACTTATCGGAGCCGACATCCTGCCTTCGGTGCTTCTGAGTGGAGCAAAAACCAACATCTGTGGCTCTCTCTTGGGGCAAGAGACCATTTTCGACTGGGTACTAACTGGGCCAGTGTCAGCCTCAGCCCAAAGTAGAATTTCCTCTTTCTCGACACAGATCACCCACGCGTACGATAATTCACTGGACAAACTCCTCACAAAATTTTGGGAGGTGGAGGATATACCAACAAAGTTGTTAAAAGAATCCGGTTCCATGTGCGAGAAGAATTTCCTCCAAACGACCACGAGAAACGAGTGCGGCAAATATGTCGTTACTCTGCCTTTTCGCGACCCAGAACATATCGGTTCCGGGCTAGGGCATTCTAGGTCTTTCGCGTTGGCTCAGTTCTTAAGAAACGAGCAGCGTCTAAGAAGAGATGAGGCCTTAAAAGCGAGATACGATTCGGTGATCCAGGAATATCTCGACTTAAAGCACATGCGACAAGTTCTTCCTGCCCATGATTGCAACGCCTATTACATGCCACATCACGGCGTCTTAAAACCGGAGAACGTAACTACTAAACTCCGTGTAGTATTCAATGCCTCCAGCCCTTCATCG
Source organism: Drosophila sechellia (assembly GCF_004382195.2). Taxonomy (NCBI): domain Eukaryota; kingdom Metazoa; phylum Arthropoda; class Insecta; order Diptera; family Drosophilidae; genus Drosophila; species Drosophila sechellia. The sequence goes on along the minus strand of NC_045949.1, from coordinate 24,425,692 downwards.
AATGGTACTAGTTTAAATGATATCCTTCATGCTGGCCCTGTCTTACAGTCCGACTTGACCATTCAAATTCTGAAGTGGCGCTATTTCCGATACGTGTTCAACGCCGATGTCGAGAAAATGTATCGGCAGATCTGGGTAGATCCGAGACACACTCCATTCCAGCGAATACTTTTCCGTAACAATAGAGGGGAAATCAGAGATTTCGAACTGAAAACAGTAACCTTTGGAGTCAATTGCGCGCCTTTCCTGGCCATCTGAGTACTGCAGCAGCTAGCAGCTGACGTAGAACTCAGCCATCCAAAAGCTAGCAATGTCATTCGAAATTTCATGTATGTGGATGATGTTCTGGCCGGAGCGGACTCAACGGAAGAAGCTCAGCTCATGGTGCAAGAGCTCCGAGACGCCCTGAATTCCGCCGGATTTCCATTGAGGAAATGGACCTCCAACCAAAAGGAAGTTTTAGCGGCCATTCAGAGCAACCATCTTTTAAATACTGATTTTCTCGAGATCGATGCAGAAAGTACTGCCAAAACCCTCGGTATTCGCTGGAAAGCAACCTCCGACGAATTCTTCTTCGTCCCGCCAGAGTTGGCTATCGAAACGTCCTTTACAAAACGCCAAGTCCTGTCCCAAATTGCCAAATTGTTCGACCCTGCAGGCTGGTTAGCACCGTTTATCGTTCGAGCTAAAATTTTCATGCAGGAGATTTGGCTGCAGGAGCTTGGATGGGACGAAAACATTCCAAATGAGCTTTTTCAGCGATGGCTGAATTATTCAGTGTTAGAGCAGATACGCATTCCACGCTGGCTATCGTTTCGTCCAGATTTCAAGGTCGAGCATCATGGCTTTTGCGATGCGTCGCAAAAGGCTTATGGGGCGGCCATATATGTCCGAGTAGAAGTGGGCAGCACCATTATGGTGCAACTCCTAACCGCGAAAACCCGGGTAGCACCAGTCAAAACGGGGTCGCTCCCAAGACTGGAGCTGTGCGGAGCGTTATTGCTTTCCGAAATGGCTGCAGCCATCATTCCGCAGATGCCTACGATTAACTCCGAACTTTACTGTTGGACGGACTCCACGATAGTGCTTGCATGGTTAAGCAAGCCAGCGTGCCAGTGGACCACATTTGTAGCCAATAGGGTGACGAAGATCGCCCAGGCCACAAAAACAGAGAATTGGTCTCATGTTCAATCTGAGCATAATCCAGCAGACCTGGCAAGTAGAGGAGTTTCCCTCCAAGATCTAGCCGATAGCCAGTTATGGTGGCACGGACCGACTTGGTTGCAAAATCCACGCAACCAATGGCCAACTCAAGTCGACAACGCTCCGGTGACCGACCTGGAGAAGCGTGCTCTAAAAGTCCATCTCGCAAAAGCTCCTTCTGAAGAGTTGTTGGCACGTTTCTCCAAGCTAAAGAAAGCTCTACGAGTCCATGCTTATGTTCATCGCTTCATTCAGCGGAAGCAGACATCTCCATCTGATGTGCATTTGCTGGCCACTGAAATCGCCGCCGCCGAGCGGTTCCTAATCTTGAACACTCAGCGCAGAGAATTCCCTGTGGAATATCACTGCCTAAGTGAAAAGCGTCCAGTGCCAAGTTCAAGTGCCATCCTAAGCATGAACCCGTTTCTAGATCCGCAAGGACTGATCAGGGCATGCGGCCGTGTGACGGCTTCCGAAAGCCTTCAATACAATAAACGCCATCCAGTGATTCTTCCGTATAACTGCCTGCTTTCTCGCCTCCTTGCGAATTTCACTCATCGCATAACTCTCCATGGTGGTAACCAGTTAATGGTGCGCCTCATCCGGTCGAAATACTGAATTCCGAGAATTAAGAACCTGATGAAAGCAGTAGTAAATTCGTGCAAAGTATGTGTGATCCACAAAAAGCGGTTGCAAAGCCAACTGATGGGTGTCCTGCCCAAAGAAAGAGCATCGTTCTCCCGACCATTCACGTATACTGGCATGGATTACGCCGGTCCGTTCGATATAAAGAACTATACGGGAAGAGAATGTCTTATTACAAAGGGGTATGTGTTAGTTTTTGTTTGTTTCTCCACCAAGGCCATCCACTTAGAGCCTCCATCTGACTTAACGACCGAAAAGTTTCTTGCCGCTTTCTCTCGTTTTGTATCCAGAAGAGGGTGTCCACGTCAAGTACAGTCAGACAATGGCAAAACCTTTGTTGGCGCTGCCACCCTGCTTTCCCGCGATTTCCTTCAAGCCGTAAAAGAGTCGGTGACGAATGCCTATATTCATCAAGAGATGCAATGGCAATTTATTCCTCCGGGGGCACCCCATATGGAAGGCCTTTGGGAAGCAGGCGTAAAAAGCTTCAAGACGCTATTTTACAAATGCACTGCCACGCGAAAATACACGTTCGAAGAGCTCTTTTGCTCTTGGCAAAAATAGAAGCGTGCCCTAACTCCAGGCCGCTCTCTCCTATGTCTGAGGATCCGACAGATTTGCTGGCTCTGACGGCATTTCCTTGTCGGGGGACCCCTTATGTCCACGGTGGAACCCGAAGTAAAGGGGGAAACGAAATCCCTTCTTAATCGGTGGCAGCATTTGAAGGCTCTCCATCAGCAGTTCCGTGTGCGATGGAAAGAAGAGTACCTCAAAGAACTCCACAAGCGTTCTAAATGGCAGGCCCCGTCCAAAAATCTCCGCATCGATGACATGGTCGTCATCAAGGACGACAACTTGCCCTCTAATGAGTGGCGGCTCGGCAGAATTGAGTCTGTTTTCCCAGGAGCAGACGGCAACGTCCGTGTAGTAAATATCCGTACTGCACGTGGAGTTATTAAACGTCCAGTGGCAAAAGTGGTGCTTTTGCCGACGGAGTCTTCCGAATCTCCACAATAATAGGCGCTCCTCTCGTCCTTAGTTGTAGTTCACTAGCACTAATCATCCATTATTTTTCATTTCGTTTTCGATCTCCGTTCGACATTCGACTACGCGCAGCATGGCCCCTCGTCAACAAAACGCACGCAGTGCTCGTGCCGTGGAGAGCAGACGTACCCGAGGTATTCAATCCTACCGATGCCGAGTCTGCCGCGGTATCCATCCTCTTCGGAAGTGCGCGAGGTTCCTAAAGCTCAGCGCTGAAAAGCGTTTGCGAGCAGTCCTCATTAACAAATACTGCGCCAATTGCCTCGCTCACGAGCATTCCACGGGAGACTGCCGAAGCGGTGATCGTTGCAAGAAGTGCGACCGATCCCACCACACGCTGCTCCACATGCACGAGCAGGTTAGCTCGTTGTAGCGGTCGCGAGCGCGCTCGCGTCTCCAACCGGTGCCAACCCGGCAAGCAGCTTCGGCCTCGTCCCAACGTTCCCGCCGGCACAGTCCGCCAACTCAGCGTAGGAGTTCACCGCCACGACGCCCGGAATCGACGACGCCAGGCCCATCGCTCTCGTCGCTGCTGCAACGCCACAGCATGAACATCCTTCCCACAGCGCTGGTCAAGTTGGAGACCGGGACGAAGACCTTCGAGACCGCAGCACTTATCGATCCGTGCAGTCCCATGAGCTGCATCGACGCTTCGTTGGCGTCAGCCTTTAAGCTTCCGATGACCAATTTTGGCGACGAGAAGGTCTGCACGACGACGATTCGCTCCAGGATCGACGGGAACACGAAGCTCGAGCTCGTGCTCAAGATCGAGCCCAGGGTGCGGATCCGTACACCGGTCCGGGCATTGAGCGACACCGTAGTGTCCAAGTACCGGGACATCATGCTGGCTGATGACGGGTTCCATCGGCCTGCTACCCTATCCATGGTCTTAGGAGCAGATATTTATCCTAAGGTTGTCCAATCCGGATTCCTGACCTTCGACGAGGGAATGCCGGTCGCTCAAAAGACCGTGTTTGGGTGGATCGTGTCCGGTGCCTGCAGCTTGCCGTAGGATGGCTATGTTGCAACCCCAGTGATTGCAAGGGGGGCGGAATGTTCAAGTTACGGGGTTTGGACTGTCACCCGCTCTCCGCTCCCTCTTACGCTCTCCACTCCCTCTTACGCACTCCCGCTCTTCACCACAGAGTCTCCGCTGCGCTTGGGAGAACCCAACGAATTAGAATAAGCTTTAGTGTGTAAAAACTACCCACGATCAATAAAACATACGCCCGGTCGCGCCCGCGCTATTTCTACAAATCTTCAAGTGTTTTTTCGAGTGTTCTATTTTCAGCAAACTAGGAATTTTCCAGGACCAGCAAACCCCATCATCCTAACAATAGGAGCTAGCCTGTTTTATGAGCTGCTGTGCGTAGGTCAGATAAAGTTGTTGCCAGGACTGCCCCTGCTTCAAAAAACTCGTCTGGGCTGGGTTGTGTCTGGAGGCTGCGCGCGCCCTTGCGGTAGCGCCTTAATAGCTTCACGCGTTCCTTCTTCAGCCAGCAAGGAAAACATATTTATGGCAAATAGGGTTGCTGCCATTCAGGAGCTGACAGATGTCACGGCTTGGCGTTATGTTCCAACAGCTTTAAATCCGGCTGACATCTTATCCAGAGGATCCCTGCCGTCTGAGCCTAGCGAATCGTCACTCTGGGCGCATGGACCCGCCTATCTTACGGAGCCTGAAAAAGATTGGCCAACAGATGTTTGTCCTGACAAAACAATTATTTCGCATTACCATGAAAGCGGTCTTCATGCCGGACTTCGAGCTCTTCTGAGTGCAAGTCGATCCCAATATTGGCCTGTTGGGGGGAGGAAGACGGTTACCAAGGCCGTGAACAGGTGCATCAGATGTTTTCGGATTAAGCCGCGGCTGATAGAGCACATAATGGCGGACCTTCCCAAAGAGCGCTTGGAAGGATCTCACGCTGTTGAGATTACTGGTATAGACTTCTGTGGACCCTTCTTTCACAAGTCGGATACTTGCAACAAGCCCGCGGTTAAATGCTACGTCTGCGTATTTATATGCTTTGCAACCAAGGCACTGCACCTGGAGCTGATCAAGGATCTCTCGACAGTTGCTTTTCTGTGCGGACTCAAGAGGTTCATATGCACCCGGCGGAAGCCGAAGCAAAGTTGGTCAGACAACGCCACCAACTTTGTCGGCGCCAAAAATGAACTTCTGGAACTTCGAAGGTTATTTCTCAGCAGCGAGCATCAAAGCTCCGTTCAGAATTTTTGCCTTTCGGAGACGATTGACTGGCGGCTCATCCCTCCACTGTCGCCCCATTTCGGTGGACTTTGGGAAGCAGCGGTGAAAACGGCCAAACATCATTTCTACCACGCTGTGGGTACGGCGGTTCTGACCTTCGACGAGCTGAGGACGATGGTGTGCCACATCTCGGCAGTTATTAACTCCAGACCTTTAGTTCCCATTTCAGAGAACCCTGCCGATCCGGATGTCCTCACTCCGGCGCATTTTCTCAATGGTGGTCCGCCTTCGTCGTTTGACGAGCCAGATATAACGGGCCTAAACTATAATCGGCTTGACTCTTGGCAGCGCATCTCCTTTCTTCAGCAAATATTTTGGTCGCGATGGAAGGAAGAGTACTTGACGTTGCTCCAGCAGCGTTCCAAGTGGCGCACCCCAAAGCCTGGCGTAGACGAGAATCTACCCCCAATGAGATGGCCTTTGGCGAGAGTCATGCAGTTGATTCCTGGCAGAGACGGCGTCGCTCGAGTTGCAGAATTGGAGTAATAAGGCGGGCAGTGAACAAGCTGTGTCTGCTTCCCCTTGAGGACTCTGTTGGAAGCCAAGCTTCCAATGGGGGGAGGATGTTGGGTCATGCAGCCGCATGATATCGCATATTCTTTAATATTATAAGCCAAATTAGTCAGCGGTAGCAGTTGCGATGCCCATAGTGCAAACCGCTGTTCTCGCACGCATTTATCTGTACGGCGCTCATTCCTTGTTTGTTGTTGTTAGCTACCTACGTTAAGCTTGGGCGCTGCATTTCGGCTGTCTGCCCCGCCAATTGCCATTTCGTCGTGTTTCGGAAAAGACTTAGCTTAGGCCTTAGCTGCCTTAAACAATTCGCAAAATAAACAGTGTCGTAATATAAACAAACTTTCTTCGGTTTTCTTTATTTTTCGCAACAGCTATTGAAAAAGATCAATAGCTAAACAATTTATTAAATTATTTTTTAAATTTTTTTTGAAAATGTTAAAAAAAAAATAATCATCCATAAATAAATAATACGGCCAAAGACAAGTCGTTCACCCGACTAATATTTCCTTTTCGTATTGCTTGGATATTAGTTTGTGGTTGTTTTAGAAGTATTTACAACGCGGAGAAAAGACTTCAATTCCAGTCATTCCATTTTCTCCGTTTCCAGTTGTAAATAAAAGAATAAAATTTTCTTCCTTCTAATAAACATTTTATATCACCGTGTTCCACATTCCAAGGGTTCCAACCATAAATAAGGTGGACCCAATTCCCGTAAATCACAGGTCATTTATACAATTCGCTGTTCACTCCGAGTCACCTGTCCGATCAGTCTAAACTACCACGTTTCCACTTCGTAAATTTTACACCACTTAAATTATTAAGTGCAGTCTGAGGAATCTGTCTACTTTTTCAAAAGTTTGACCGGGCTCCAAAACCGCTTCCCTTCCATTTCGTATTTCTTCGATTATGCCCATCGGGGACGATAAGAAGAAATTGTCCGCTGACAAACCCAGGTCTACTTTTTCACCACAAGGGCCCAAGAGTCCAAGAATCCCAAGCATTTCGGTGAGAACGCCTGCGCAGATTTCCGACGACTGTGCTACTCCATTCAAAGCCACAGTACAGCGCACAGCTAAAAATATGGCTGCTTCCGATCTAGCGCTAGCCAAATTCATTTCGGTTTCTGACCGCTTAAGCGAATTTGAGGCTCAGATCAACACTCCGGAATCCGCAGCTCCAACCGTCACGATGCTTGGCGTCCGTCGCGACCAAGTCCGAACCCTATGGGACAAGGTTGAAAAGGAATACGATCTCAGCTCAGAGTGCCTTGTGTCAGCAGGCGAAGCGGCAGCAAGCAACATGCCTATTCTCAGGGCTAAATACAATTATTGCTATTCAGTCTATGAAAGGTGTGTTGCCCAGCTCGTTGATAAAATCGAGCAGGGCACTTCTCAGTCCATCCCAACCGCGAACGCTGCGCACCAGGCCTACATTTCCTCTGGCTGTCGGTTGCCTCTATGCGATACAGAAGTTTTCGCAGGCGACTATCTTCGCTGGCCGACTTTCCGGGATCTTTTCACAGCCATTTATATCAATAATCCACGACTGACTCCGGTTGAAAAGTTATTCCACTTAAATGCCAAAACAAGTGGCGACGCGCACGCCATAGTCTCGATTTCCTCTCACCAACGAGGGTTTCCGCTCTGCGTGGGAAAACCTGATAGAGCGTTTCGAAAATAAACGATTGTTGGTAAACAGTCAATTGAAAATACTGTTTAATGTGCAGTCGATACCACAGGAATCTGGGGCGGCCTTGAAGGTACTGCAAAGTACTGTTCAAGGTTGCTTGACTGCCTTAGAACTGTCAGACATCAACACTGAGAACTGGGACTGCCTGCTGGTATATCTGTGCTCATCCAAGCTCCCGAAGATAACTCTCTCCTTATGGGAGCAGTCGCTACATAAGAAAGCCGACATCCCGACATGGGGAGAGCTGAACACCTTCCTCACAGAACGTCATCGAACCCTAGAAGCAATCGATGATGTGAGACCGTCCGTACCGAGTCAGTCGCATTCCAAAGCTATAAACTCAAGTGGGCCCTCTAGAAAATTAAATTCCTATGAGACGAAAGTGGCTCCAAAATTGAAAAGTTGCGACTTGTGCAACAAGGAGAACCATCCTGTCCGTGTATGTGCGCGGTTTCTCCAAATGTCGGTTGACGACCGGTCTGCCTACATTAAACGGAAGCAGTTATGCTTAAACTGCTTCGCAACGGGACATCAGCTTCGTGAGTGCAAAAGCACTCACAATTGTTTTACTTGCCGTGGCCGGCATCACACGTTGTTGCACCGAAACAACCTCTGTTCCAGCAATTCAAGCCCTTCAAATCCTGCGAGGCCAATTTCCGCTAATCAGGCCAATTTCGTTCCAAATGAGCAAACCGGTGTTCAAAATTATTTCGCCACGGGCTCAAGAGCTATCCTTCTTGGCACTGCCATAATCAACATCTCCCATCTTGGCACTAACTTTAAGGCACGCGCCCTGATCGACTCCGGATCAGAAGCGACATTCATAACCGAGCGACTGTTCAATCTAATTAGATTGCCATTCCAGGTGGTTCAAGCCCAAGTCTCGGGCTTAAACCAAACAGTAGCTGCTCAGTCCAAGAAGCTCTGCAGTTTCACCATCCGATCTTCAACTAGGCCCGCGTTGCAGTTGGAGACGACGGCCTATGTCCTCCCTCAACTAGCCGGAAATCTGCCTTCCTACCCAATTCCGCAAAATTTCCTTCGGGATCTTCCCGATTTTCCACTGGCGGATCCAAAATTCTACGAGAGCGCACAAATAGATGTACTTATCGGAGCCGACATCCTGCCTTCGGTGCTTCTGAGTGGAGCAAAAACCAACATCTGTGGCTCTCTCTTGGGGCAAGAGACCATTTTCGACTGGGTACTAACTGGGCCAGTGTCAGCCTCAGCCCAAAGTAGAATTTCCTCTTTCTCGACACAGATCACCCACGCGTACGATAATTCACTGGACAAACTCCTCACAAAATTTTGGGAGGTGGAGGATATACCAACAAAGTTGTTAAAAGAATCCGATTCCATGTGCGAGAAGAATTTCCTCCAAACGACCACGAGAAACGAGTGCGGCAAATATGTCGTTACTCTGCCTTTTCGCGACCCAGAACATATCGGTTCCGGGCTAGGGCATTCTAGGTCTTTCGCGTTGGCTCAGTTCTTAAGAAACGAGCAGCGTCTAAGAAGAGATGAGGCCTTAAAAGCGAGATACGATTCGGTGATCCAGGAATATCTCGACTTAAAGCACATGCGACAAGTTCTTCCTGCCCATGATTGCAACGCCTATTACATGCCACATCACGGCGTCTTAAAACCGGAGAACGTAACTACTAAACTCCGTGTAGTATTCAATGCCTCCAGCCCTTCATCGAATGGTACTAGTTTAAATGATATCCTTCATGCTGGCCCTGTCTTACAGTCCGACTTGACCATTCAAATTCTGAAGTGGCGCTATTTCCGATACGTGTTCAACGCCGATGTCGAGAAAATGTATCGGCAGATCTGGGTAGATCCGAGACACACTCCATTCCAGCGAATACTTTTCCGTAACAATAGAGGGGAAATCAGAGATTTCGAACTGAAAACAGTAACCTTTGGAGTCAATTGCCTTTCCTGGCCATCTGAGTACTGCAGCAGCTAGCAGCTGACGTAGAACTCAGCCATCCAAAAGCTAGCAATGTCATTCGAAATTTCATGTATGTGGATGATGTTCTGGCCGGAGCGGACTCAACGGAAGAAGCTCAGCTCATGGTGCAAGAGCTCCGAGACGCCCTGAATTCCGCCGGATTTCCATTGAGGAAATGGACCTCCAACCAAAAGGAAGTTTTAGCGGCCATTCAGAGCAACCATCTTTTAAATACTGATTTTCTCGAGATCGATGCAGAAAGTACTGCCAAAACCCTCGGTATTCGCTGGAAAGCAACCTCCGACGAATTCTTCTTCGTCCCGCCAGAGTTGGCTATCGAAACGTCCTTTACAAAACGCCAAGTCCTGTCCCAAATTGCCAAATTGTTCGACCCTGCAGGCTGGTTAGCACCGTTTATCGTTCGAGCTAAAATTTTCAAGCAGGAGATTTGGCTGCAGGAGCTTGGATGGGACGAAAACATTCCAAATGAGCTTTTTCAGCGATGGCTGAATTATTCAGTGTTAGAGCAGATACGCATTCCATGCTGGCTATCGTTTCGTCCAGATTTCAAGGTCGAGCATCATGACTTTTGCGATGCGTCGCAAAAGGCTTATGGGGCGGCCATATATGTCCGAGTAGAAGTGGGCAGCACCATTATGGTGCAACTCCTAACCGCGAAAACCCGGGTAGCACCAGTCAAAACGGGGTCGCTCCCAAGACTGGAGCTGTGCGGAGCGTTATTGCTTTCCGAAATGGCTGCAGCCATCATTCCGCAGATGCCTACGATTAACTCCGAACTTTACTGTTGGACGGACTCCACGATAGTGCTTGCATGGTTAAGCAAGCCAGCGTGCCAGTGGACCACATTTGTAGCCAATAGGGTGACGAAGATCGCCCAGGCCACAAAAACAGAGAATTGGTCTCATGTTCAATCTGAGCATAATCCAGCAGACCTGGCAAGTAGAGGAGTTTCCCTCCAAGATCTAGCCGATAGCCAGTTATGGTGGCACGGACCGACTTGGTTGCAAAATCCACGCAACCAATGGCCAACTCAAGTCGACAACGCTCCGGTGACCGACCTGGAGAAGCGTGCTCTAAAAGTCCATCTCGCAAAAGCTCCTTCTGAAGAGTTGTTGGCACGTTTCTCCAAGCTAAAGAAAGCTCTACGAGTCCATGCTTATGTTCATCGCTTCATTCAGCGGAAGCAGACATCTCCATCTGATGTGCATTTGCTGGCCACTGAAATCGCCGCCGCCGAGCGGTTCCTAATCTTGAACACTCAGCGCAGAGAATTCCCTGTGGAATATCACTGCCTAAGTGAAAAGCGTCCAGTGCCAAGTTCAAGTGCCATCCTAAGCATGAACCCGTTTCTAGATCCGCAAGGACTGATCAGGGCATGCGGCCGTGTGACGGCTTCCGAAAGCCTTCAATACAATGAACGCCATCCAGTGATTCTTCCGTATAACTGCCTGCTTTCTCGCCTCCTTGCGAATTTCACTCATCGCATAACTCTCCATGGTGGTAACCAGTTAATGGTGCGCCTCATCCGGTCGAAATACTGAATTCCGAGAATTAAGAACCTGATGAAAGCAGTAGTAAATTCGTGCAAAGTATGTGTGATCCACAAAAAGCGGTTGCAAAGCCAACTGATGGGTGTCCTGCCCAAAGAAAGAGCATCGTTCTCCCGACCATTCACGTATACTGGCATGGATTACGCCGGTCCGTTCGATATAAAGAACTATACGGGAAGAGAATGTCTTATTACAAAGGGGTATGTGTTAGTTTTTGTTTGTTTCTCCACCAAGGCCATCCACTTAGAGCCTACATCTGACTTAACGACCGAAAAGTTTCTTGCCGCTTTCTCTCGTTTTGTATCCAGAAGAGGGTGTCCACGTCAAGTACAGTCAGACAATGGCAAAACCTTTGTTGGCGCTGCCACCCTGCTTTCCCGCGATTTCCTTCAAGCCGTAAAAGAGTCGGTGACGAATGCCTATATTCATCAAGAGATGCAATGGCAATTTATTCCTCCGGGGGCACCCCATATGGAAGGCCTTTGGGAAGCAGGCGTAAAAAGCTTCAAGACGCTATTTTACAAATGCACTGCCACGCGAAAATACACGTTCGAAGAGCTCTTTTGCTCTTGGCAAAAATAGAAGCGTGCCCTAACTCCAGGCCGCTCTCTCCTATGTCTGAGGATCCGACAGATTTGCTGGCTCTGACGGCATTTCCTTGTCGGGGGACCCCTTATGTCCACGGTGGAACCCGAAGTAAAGGGGGAAACGAAATCCCTTCTTAATCGGTGGCAGCATTTGAAGGCTCTCCATCAGCAGTTCCGTGTGCGATGGAAAGAAGAGTACCTCAAAGAACTCCACAAGCGTTCTAAATGGCAGGCCCCGTCCAAAAATCTCCGCATCGATGACATGGTCGTCATCAAGGACGACAACTTGCCCTCTAATGAGTGGCGGCTCGGCAGAATTGAGTCTGTTTTCCCAGGAGCAGACGGCAACGTCCGTGTAGTAAATATCCGTACTGCACGTGGAGTTATTAAACGTCCAGTGGCAAAAGTGGTGCTTTTGCCGACGGAGTCTTCCGAATCTCCACAATAATAGGCGCTCCTCTCGTCCTTAGTTGTAGTTCACTAGCACTAATCATCCATTATTTTTCATTTCGTTTTCGATCTCCGTTCGACATTCGACTACGCGCAGCATGGCCCCTCGTCAACAAAACGCACGCAGTGCTCGTGCCGTGGAGAGCAGACGTACCCGAGGTATTCAATCCTACCGATGCCGAGTCTGCCGCGGTATCCATCCTCTTCGGAAGTGCGCGAGGTTCCTAAAGCTCAGCGCTGAAAAGCGTTTGCGAGCAGTCCTCATTAACAAATACTGCGCCAATTGCCTCGCTCACGAGCATTCCACGGGAGACTGCCGAAGCGGTGATCGTTGCAAGAAGTGCGACCGATCCCACCACACGCTGCTCCACATGCACGAGCAGGTTAGCTCGTTGTAGCGGTCGCGAGCGCGCTCGCGTCTCCAACCGGTGCCAACCCGGCAAGCAGCTTCGGCCTCGTCCCAACGTTCCCGCCGGCACAGTCCGCCAACTCAGCGTAGGAGTTCACCGCCACGACGCCCGGAATCGACGACGCCAGGCCCATCGCTCTCGTCGCTGCTGCAACGCCACAGCATGAACATCCTTCCCACAGCGCTGGTCAAGTTGGAGACCGGGACGAAGACCTTCGAGACCGCAGCACTTATCGATCCGTGCAGTCCCATGAGCTGCATCGACGCTTCGTTGGCGTCAGCCTTTAAGCTTCCGATGACCAATTTTGGCGACGAGAAGGTCTGCACGACGACGATTCGCTCCAGGATCGACGGGAACACGAAGCTCGAGCTCGTGCTCAAGATCGAGCCCAGGGTGCGGATCCGTACACCGGTCCGGGCATTGAGCGACACCGTAGTGTCCAAGTACCGGGACATCATGCTGGCTGATGACGGGTTCCATCGGCCTGCTACCCTATCCATGGTCTTAGGAGCAGATATTTATCCTAAGGTTGTCCAATCCGGATTCCTGACCTTCGACGAGGGAATGCCGGTCGCTCAAAAGACCGTGTTTGGGTGGATCGTGTCCGGTGCCTGCAGCTTGCCGTAGGATGGCTATGTTGCAACCCCAGTGATTGCAAGGGGGGCGGAATGTTCAAGTTACGGGGTTTGGACTGTCACCCGCTCTCCGCTCCCTCTTACGCTCTCCGCTCCCTCTTACGCTCTCCACTTCCTCTTACGCTCTCCCGCTCTTCACCACAGAGTCTCCGAGGAGTCTCCGCTGCGCTTGGGAGAACCCAACGCATTAGAATAAGCTTTAGTGTGTAAAAACTACCCACGATCAATAAACATACGCCCGGTCGCGCCCGCGCTATTTCTACAAGTCTTCAAGTGTTTTTTCGAGTGTTCTATTTTCAGCAAACTAGGAATTTTCCAGGACCAGCAAACCCCATCATTCCTAACTAATAGAAACGTTTTTGTGAAGTCTCAGCGAAACATTATTTATTCTTGCCTCGCATTATTACGCTGTGCACACCCATTTAGGGAAGTTAAAGTTGAAGTCGATTGTTGGGACTTGCAAATTGTGTTACAACCAACAGGAAAGACATGTACATTGTTTAAAACGTCCATCAACTAGCTTAATGGCTATAACACGCTATAATAAATTTTGATTTAAAAAAAATAAATATCAAAATAGTGAAAAACATTACCAATTAAGCAATAACAATTTCTGCTTTAGGACTCGAAAAACATTTCGTGGTTGTCTAGACATCGCCTTGGTGTCTTCGTTTGAGCGTTATTCTTGCCGTGAGGTTAGCCAAGGAGGCTTCCAGCCTTAAAATAGTAGAATTTTGTTTTCAAGGCCTATTTTGCTCGTTGGCTTGAACAGTTGAGCTTCCTAAGCTTGGAAAGACATGTGGGTGTTGTTTTCGTAGTATGCTGTTTCCAGTTGAGCCACTTGTCCAGGAACAAACCCCAGGGAAGATTGGGGAAGGTAGTGTCGTCGGCATAGGTTGTCAAAATAGTGCCTGGTTTATTAAAACAAGGCAAATCTTAAGTGAACAGCGTATTTCACAATGGATCCCGGACACTTCCTTGAGGAACGCAGCAAAAACACATTTTATGTTGGTCTTTTCCTCACTCACTACGGCCATGAAGCTTCTTTTAGTCGGAGTGTAGCTATTTACATTTATAAAGTAAGGTATCATACCACTAGCGGTTAAGAGCTACCTTGACGTCAACGAAAAATGCAGAAAAGGAACGGTTGTTTTCAAAAGCATACAAGGTGTTTTGGACCAGAGAACTGCAAGGGTGGCATTTTTTTCGGCTCAGACCCAAAAATTTTGGATGAGGGTGCCACCCCCCACGCACATCGCGGGTACTTACAAACACCCAGTGAAAATCTGAATGTTCAAGCACGCACCTCGTTATGCGCGAGTTACCGTATCGACTATACAGAGTATATACAATCGGTACCACCCACCAAGCCACAGAGGAGCAGTTCATCGCTCCACTAAACCCGGCGGTCACATCACTGTTGCAAACAAACTAGAACTGCCGCAGCAGCATTTCGCGGAATTAAGACACAAAGCACATTCTTGTAAACATTAGCTTAAGCTTTTATTTGTTCAATAAAATACAGTTAGTTCATTTTTGGACCTCGAAGAGAAAAGTAGCTTGTCTCACTATTTAAAAATACTTGGGATCTGATTTAAAACCTACAGAAATATACCCATATTTGGACGTGATTAAAACACTTGAGAGGGACACTCACACCAGCTGCAGGAGGGACTGGTAACTCGCGCACCCGAATCAATACGGCACTCTGCGTCGCCGGTGCCGATCATACTCGCTACTCATAACGGAGGATAAAGAAGGCAACCAGTTAGAAAAAGGAGAGGAGCCTAAAAAGGGATGAGTGACAAAAACACTCAAAACACACCCACCGTTATACACATGGGTGTTTCCAAAAATACTTGGGTGTCTTGTAGACAGTCGAGTCAAAGACAAGATGCGTAACGCCATATGATTTTTTTGAACACGATTTTTTCGGCGTGGCTCTAAAGGTGGCTCCAGGATCTCTCGAATTTTTGTTCAAGAGCGAGAGAGCGGGAAGAGCTCATGCATTGTACATTTGACAAAATATGCCCTTCATCTTTGAAGTTCCTAGACTTTAAATAATTTTTGATGTAAAAATTCTTGTTTTGCATTGCCTTAACATTATTGTTTTGTTTTTTACTATGCACTTACTAGAACTTACAAGCACTTAGGATTCAGTATGATTTGGAGGAAAAGGTCACAATATTGGCAGAAACATCTGATTTCGTTATGAATAAGTTGCCTATAAACATAAAGGAAAAAGTGTTATTTAGAGCATTTTTTGCTTTGTTTTTACTTTAAGGGAAGATAAAACTGTTCTGGACTGATGGCTTTTCTGCAGTCAATGCCAGAAAGTGCTCAAATTTATACACAAGAACACCTCCAATTTATCCCGCCATTAATAGTTTCTAATATTAAGACGACCAACGGAATTAAAAACTGTTTCAGGAAGCGAAAAGAAAGAAGCTATTGAAAAATGCACCCAATGGGTTGTCCAAGGTTGTCGGCCGTTTTCTGCAGTAACCGGAGCCGGATTTAAAAATTTGTTAATTTTTTTCTTAAAAATCGGTGCAGTCTATGCGGACCAGGTAGACGTCGATGACTTACTACCGGATCCAACAACATTTAGTAGGAAGGATGCAGAAAAGAAGAGGAGTCTTATCTCGTCCGAGATAATAGAAGCTGTGGATAGCGGAGGAGCAACTGCCACCGTCGAAATGCGGACTGACGAGTATGTCCAATGAAACTCTTCGGGCATAACTTATCATTATGAAAAATAATTTAAACTTCGTGACATGATTTTAGGACTCAAGTAGATGGATTTTAAAAAATCGACTGAAAGAAAACATTTTAATGAAAATCAAGTGCTTATTTTCGGAATTCAATGTCGAGAACATTGAACATTGCAGCAAATATAAAAAGGCTATAGAAAAAGGCTTAGAATTGAATTGTAGCAGTCACCTGTTGTCAAATGTAATAGAAAAATCTTTTAACAAGACCAATGAACTCAACAAAATCGTTAAAGCATTCAAAAAATCGTAAAGTATTTCAAAAAGTCAACTTTGCAGCATACTTTAGAAGAGCGCATGTCAGACTAGATGGAACTCCAATTACAACATGATAATGTCCATTCTGGATAAGTGGGGTAGTGTGGATAAAATATTAAGTGAGATGAAATCCATATAGATGTAAATAAATCAGCATTAAAAGTTGTGGTAGATCTTTTAGAGGATTTTGAGAGAATTTTTAAGGAGTTGCAAACATATCACTCACCATCAATATGCTTTGTATTGCCTTCCCTTTCTAAAATTTTAGAATTATGCGAGCCGAATATCTTAGAACTTTCGGCAGTAGCATTGCTTAAAGAAATAATTTTGGAAAATGCGATTTGGATGGCAAATCTAAGCATATGGCATAAGGAGGCTTTTTTTATATCCACCCGCTCACATTTGCCTTTCTGAAATTCAAATTTTATGTACCACTTCGACAAGAAATTTAATACAAATTTAATTCAATACACACTAAGCTCAGAAACCCAACTAGATGATGATTCCCTGAGGCTTCGAGAGTTCCGTTGAAGTTGGTTAGGAACAGCGTTCCTTCGTCGACTTTTTCAACCTTTGCATCTTTAAGATAATACTCGAACAAGGTCTCAACCCCACCTATTTGCCAAGGTAACGGCTTCATGAGCGATTTCCTCTATTAGTTGTCGCATTTTTCCCAGGACAACGACGTGAACCATCTTGAAGACGCCATTGATCCTCCAGATTTCGCTGTGCTGAAGCGGGAATATCGGTCCTTCGTACTTGTAGATATGGACGGCTCACTAGGCAAGTGAGAACGAAGACTACAAAAAAAAATAAGGTTTTCCAAATCATTGCTATGCTATTGTAGTTGCTTATATCTAACGACAACTGTACTCCAGTATGCCTTTACAGAATAGCAGCCAAAACATTGTAAAACTTTGTCGCAAACACTGGACTTTAATCCAAGTGTTATATGATCCTCGATTTCTGAATGGTCTGCATTCTTACGCTGCCTAGATACAGCCACATACATTAATACATAAGCACAAGACAACGGACTACACTAGTTGGCTCAGTGTATGAAACATAATATCAAAGTGCTGACCCAGCATTGGGCCGGAAACCCGTGCGCAGCCGGCAAACACAGCATATTTGCGTGGCCGCTGCGAGTCTTTGTTAGCTTGAAGAATCATTTTAAGTTCAGTTTGTATTTGCATTTACCAGAATAAAGAGCGGCAGCTCGTGAACTCCGACTAAGCGTAAGATATATTTTTATTAATTACTCTGCCAGACCACAAGGACGGCATTTAAAAGATGACGTAAATAATAATCTTCTAATCCCCGGAGTAGCCAGCGAAGGAAGCCCTTCACCTCTAGAAGAACCCTGAATACGACAGTATCGCAAGACGGTGCGATCAATCTTTAAATAATTGGCACTCAACTAGTGGTAAAAACCACCACTCACCACTAACCATCACCAACACCGCCCACACAGCTTCTAAATTTGCGACAAGGCAAAAGACAGCGGCGCGGGAGAAGTAAAGGGATTAATAAAGAAATAACACACACACCGAAAATAAAAATCATGTGAGTGGGAACCGATATTTTTATGTAACACAAAGCGCTGCACAGAAGCGTTTTAAATAAAAAAATACATTGTTAATCAACGCCAATGTTACAGTGAAAAAAATTATTACCAACAAAAACTATTTTAAACAAAAAAATTATTTTAAACAAAAAAATAATTTTAAACAAAAAAATTTATTTTAAACAAAAAAATTAATTTTCAAAATCAATGTGGATGGAAACAAAAATCGTATAATTATTTTTTGTAACAGCGCGTACGTTCGCTTTTCATTTTATATTTCCGTTCGATTCAAGCGCGACATTCGGCGCTGCAGCCGTTGTCTTTATTTATTGTTTGTCTGTCTTTGGCCAACTGCCACCCACACAGGCAGCTTTTGCATACCTAAGCGAGTTGGACTGCTCATGCAGCCCGGATTCTCACAGTATAGGAATAATAGACCATACTCCACCGACCGAGTCCGATAGCGAAAATCAAGCTCCCCCTCTAAGACGTGAACCCGCGAATCCCCCTGCAATGGCGATAGATCCAGAACAGCTCAAAGCTGTAATACAGGCAATTGTGGCCAGTACTTCAGCGGAGGAGGCGGCCAAAAACGAACTCGCACAAATGGCGTCAGAAAATTCAGGAGCTGGCCAGCGGGTTGGCAGAGGCATATGTCGCGCCCACCTCAGCCGTGGCCCCCGTAATCAGAACCAACGAACCCACAGATATACCTAATAATTTTCCATGTGGCGTGACTTTAGACGCCGTTAAATATTTGCCTGAATTCTCGGGGTCACAGGAATCATATGTTTCGTGGCGACAAGCGGCGATAGCCGCATATCGCATATTTAAAAATTTCAACGGCACCTCTCGCCATTACGAGGCAGTGACAATTATTAGAAACAAAGTTAGGGGCGCGGCCGATAACGTTTTATCCTCGTTTGGCACTGTACTGAATTTCGATGCCATTATAAATCGGCTCGATTTCACTTACAGTGACAAGCGTCCAATGCATGTCATTGAACAGGACATGAGTACTTTAAGACAGGGGAACAACATGACCCTGTTACAATATTATGATGAGGTCGAGAAAAAACTCACCCTACCCACAGATAAAGCTCATATGTCCCACGAGCCATCAGTGGCAAAAATATTGTGCGAAAAGTTCCGAGAGGACGCCTTGCGTATTTTCATCTCGGGACTTAAACGTAACCTCACTGATGTGCTTTTCGCGGCAAAGCCGAAAGACATGCCGTCAGCTTTGGCCTTAGCACAAGAAGTAAAGTTTAACCACGAGAGGTACGTTTTTGCAGCCAGTTTTGCAAAAAGTCAGGGAGGCAAAGATCGCAAACCTATTGCAAAGGCGCAGGATCGTCAACTTGACAAGTACGACCACCATGACCCACAACCTAATAATACCAAAAATCCGTATTTCAATAGGCAGCATAAGGTACAGGCTCACGCCGACCCGCAAAATGTAAAAATTACAAAATAACGGCACACCAGAGCCTATGGAGGTCGATCCCTCATCTTATAAATTGCAACAGCCGCCCCAGGCGAATGGCTCTCAGAATAGAAGACCAGCCACCTCTGAGGGCACAGGCGCCGTAAGGAAACAGCAAAGAATTAACTTCATTTCGCAGAATGCGGAAGAAAAGACCAAAGCATATGCCGGCGCCGCATCCAAAGCGGAATCGAAAATAGACGACGATGCCGAGTATTATTCGGACTACGTCAATTTTTTTGGGGAAAATCCCTGTTACCCGTCATCAGACGAAGAGTACCAATGAATTTCCTTCTAGACACCGGCGCGTCAAAAAATCCGACCTCGCAAAGAGCTAAAGGATATCCGCCCGGTGGACTCTCCTTTCAAAGTTCACTCAATTCATGGCGCCACCACTCTAACAAATAAATGCTTCGTCTCGATTTTTAACTTAAAAGCGACTTTTTTCATTCTACCAGATTTTACAATATTTGGCGGAATAATCGGGGCCGACCTGTTAACACAGGCCGTCGCATCTCTTTGCTCTCTTCCGCCCAACTCAAGTGAGGTAACGAGCTTGAGAAGATTTCAATCCATAAATGCACTGACGTCAACTTCATTAACGTGGAGTGCGTAGATGCACCACTTTTGGTGAAGAAGGCATTTCTGAGAATGATCAAAAGCCGAAAAAATGCCTTCGCAGATCCCAACGAGGCCCTGCCATATAACACATCGGTAGTGGCCACGATAAGGACGACTAGTGAAGAGCCCATTTACGCAAAATTATATCCATACCCAGTGGGGCAGCAGATTTCGTCAACAACGAGATACAAGACCTGCTTAAAAATGGTATAATTCAGAAGTCGGTGTCTCCTTATAACAACCCAATAAGGTTGGTTGATAAAAAAGGAACCGACGAGGCCGGCAATCAAAATAGACGATTAGTCATAGACTTTTGTAAGCTAAACGAAAGGACTATTCCGGACAAATACCCGATGCCAGATATCTCTATCATACTGGGCAACTCGGGCAAGGCCAAATTCTTTACGACACTAGACCTCAAGTCTGGGTATCACCAGATCGTCTTAGCGGAAAATGACCGCGAAAAAACTTCCTTCTCCGTAAACGGAGGGAAGTACGAATTCAAGAGACTTCCCTTTGGCTTGAGAAATATGCCAGCATCTTTCAGAGAGCCATTGATGACATTCTCAGAGAGCAAATCGGCAAGACTAGCTATGTCTATGTCGACGATGGAATAATCTTCTCAGAATATAAGAATTCTCATATCAAGCACGTGGATTGGGTTTTAAAAACCATAAGCTATGCAAATATGAGAGTCTCAGTAAAAAAGTTAAGTTTTTTAAAGAAAGCGTAAACTTTATTGGCTTTATAGTCACCAGTGATGGACCCACTACCGACCCAGAAAAGGTCAGGGCCATAAGAGAGTTCCCCGAACCAAAGACAGTATCTGAGGTGAGATCATTCCTAGGTCTCGCGAGCTATTACAGATGCTTTATTAAGGACTGTGCAGCTATAGCAAGGCCTATTTCGGACATCTTAAAGGGCGAAAATGGAAGTGTAAACAGACATAGATCGCGACACATCCAAGTACAATTCAATGAGGCGCAAAAAATTCTTTCCGAAAACTGCGCAACATTTTGGCATCAGAAGATGTCATGCTCAGAAACCCGGATTACAAGAAGCCATTCCATCTAACGACGTATGCTTCAGCCTACGGTATTGGAGCAGTGCTTTCACAAGAGAACCGTCCTATTACAATGATCTCGAGGACATTGAAGGATAGGGAAATGAACTACGCCACAAACGAAAGGGAATTATTAGACATCGTTTGGGCGTTGGCCAAGCTGCGACACTATTTATATGCGGTGAAAGATATAACTATTTCACCGATCGTCAGCCATTGTCATTCTCGGAATCAGATTCTAACCCTAACGCGAAAATTAAAAGGTGGAAGGGTCGCATCGAGGAAACGGGTGCGAAGGTAGTCTATAAACCGGGAAAAGAAAATTTAGTTGCTGATGCCCTATCTAGGCAGCCAATTAATGCCATAGAAGAACAGGACGCGGAATCATGCGTTGGGACCATTCACAGTGAGATTTCTTGGCTTGAAGGCTTGGCAATAAACTCACTCCCTTGTGTGAGGAAAAAACCATACAAGCAGACCTGGGGACCACGGTCCTCATTGAAGGGAGGGTGGTCCACAAGGACAACTTAAAATGACTCTTTCGCTTAATTTTAAATTTTTTATTATCACCAGCCATTTGGCAAACTTCCATTTAGTAGACATTAAGTCCGTTGCCAAAGGCGCGATGTTTTAGTTTTAGGATAAAAGTAATTGGTGATGGGATAAACCTCAGCGAACAAGAAAAAGCGACTAAAAAAATACATTTCCACAGGTGCAGAGTTTTCATCCTCCTCTCACTGGCATTGGTGTCAGCGCACATCACTAACTACTCACAGACAAGGTATATCCCCATCATAGATGGAGAGATCCTGGTGTGGGAGGAGCTCGCGTATGTGACCCACTCGGCAAATCTTTCGGAATACATGCGCATAATAGAAGAAACAAGCAGCATGAACGAGATGTTTCCACAGTCTCATATGAGGAGATTGCTAGAAGTGGATATCTCGCACCTTCGAGATACGCTGGATTCGTTGAAAGTCCACCATAGAATCGCAAGGAGTTTAGATTTTCTAGGCTCAATGCTAAAGGTAGTAGCGGGGACCCCGGATGCCGGCGATCTAGAAAGAATTAAATTCACAGAGTGGCAGTTGACACAATCAAACAATAGGCAAATCAGAATTAATACTAGAATACAAGATCGAATTAACCAATTAACAACAACTGTAAATCAAATCCTACAAACTCATAAAAATACCCAAATTGACACCGGCCATTTATACGAGACACTGCTGGCTAGGAATAGAATACTAATGTTGGAGTTACAGAATTTAATGTTGGCTGTAACACTGGCGAAAATCAATATTGTCAGTCCAAATATCCTAGATCATGCAGACTTAAAATAAGTTTGGCTGAAAGAGCCCACAGATACCCCCATAGGGGATCTTATGTCCGCATCGTCCGTTAAAATACTACAATCCTCTAACATGATACACTTTATTATTAAATTTCCCAAAATAAAATTATCTTGTAAGAAGGTCACTATTTTCCCGGTCACTTGCAAAGAAGTTATGCTGCGGATAACTGACAACATGGTGGCAAAGTGTGGAGAAGAGGTCCATACAATCAAAGATTGCACCCCAACACCGGGGGCTACCTTTTGCCAACTATCAACGGAAAGCTCATGCGCCAGGGAACTACACGCAGGCGTCCTAGCGCATTGCGAGTCGAAACCAAGCGACCTACACCCGCTTACCCGCGTGGGTGAGGGAATCATCATCATCAATGACCGGCCAGCCAGGGTCACGGTGGACAACGGAACAGAAGTCTACCTACGTGGCACACATCTCATCACCTTCAACGATCGTGTCGTGATAAACGCCACCACCTTTATAAATCACGACAAGGCCCAAACAAGAGCTCCAGGGGTAGCGAGTTCCCCATCATTGAATATCACCGCCAACAGAGATATTCTGAGTCTCCCCTACCTTCACCAGCTGAGTGAACGTAACTTGGAGTTCATCAAAGAGTTCGGGGGAGAAATTGATACTAACCATTCACATCGCATAATACTTATCGCAGCAGCGATTTGTTGTGCAATGATTTGTATCGGCATCACCTGTCTACGGTTCATCGGAGCGCGTAGATCTGCAATCCAACTAAACGGGATGATCGCTGAGTTAGGACCAACCGAGGACGGCCGGAATCTTGAAGGGGGAGTAGTTAACACAAGCCAACGTACTAGAACAGTTGGCTCAGTGTGCGAAATATGATATAAAAACGTCAAAAGTGCTGACCCGGCATTGGGCCGGAAACTTGTGCGCAGACGGCAATCACAGCATATTTGTGTGGCCGCTGCGATTCTTTTGTTAGCTTTAAGAATCATTTTATGTGGCAGTTCGTTTTGAAGCCTCATTGAATAAAGAGCACAAGCTCATATGAGAACAACTCCGCAATAGCCGTTATTCTTTTATTAAAATAAAACTGACTGAGTCCCTAGGCCAGCAGTTAAGAAGGGTAGTCCCCCTTCCAGCATAATCTTCTTAATTTGCACTTCTTGCCTCAAGATATAACTATTGCAATAAACAGTTTTTATATTTTTACTTATTTTGTACATTTTTTATTTCTCAATAGACTCGGACTTCGGGAAACTAAAGGCACCATCTGATCTTTTTTTTAATATTTGAAAAATACACATTTAAATTTTTGAAATATTTTTAAAAATAATAAAAAAACGTGTGTGTATTAACAAGTATATTGTTGAGCGGTACATTAAGTGCACAAATAAAAGTAGTGTTTTCTCAAAATGGTTTTATGTAAATATTGAATGTTATATATATTTCACATAGTTAATTATACAAATAATTATAAATATGTTAACGGTCTAAGAGAAGACCTAGGCAGGTTTGAGATCGCAGGGTAAATGTGCCACAGGCCGACATAGTGCAGTTAATGGCTATGTATCATTTAACAGTCCATCGCAGTCCATCGTTGCATGCAGCCATTCCTAAACTGCATTTTAAGCGAATTGCAAGGATGAGTGCGACGCAAGCATGGCGGTGTCATCAACGTAAGTGACCAGGTGCAGCTGAGCAGGGCTTCATCGGCGTTGTTGGCGGGAGTTGGCATGTCAGCAGTGTACAGGGTATATATGAAGGGTCCAAGCATACTTATCTGTGGCACCCCAGGCTTGAGCGAGAGTCTCGTACTGAAACATCAAAGCACCGATCATCGATGAAGGAGCTGAAGATGGCATAATGGACTGCTGCAGACCTTCATGTCACATCTTATGAAACGCTTCTTTCACGTCCAAAAATACGTCTGTGTAAAGCTTGTGAACAAAGCCATGTGTGATGTGCTTTACAAGGCGATTGATCTGTTACGGGCCAACCATACCGGCGGCAGTTCAATCAAGCGGGTAAGCAAAATTCTCTCAGAAACTTTGGATACAGTTGGTAGCAGGCTTATCGGGCGGTATGAGTCGATCTGTGTTCGTGACTTTCTTTGGGACTTTGGGGATCATTACAATGCGCGAGTAACAATCCTGTGACCCAGGGAGGAAAGCTTAAAAAAAAAACAACTGAGCAGTTTGAGGTATGAAATGAGAATGAATCTCTTTATTACAAAAGTTGCATACTTCTCCCAAACGCGTCTTCGTTCGAGTTCGTATTGGCGATCTTCGTTGAACTTTCGCTCGCCTCTCAGTACCTTGTTGTTGGGTCGGTGTTGGCTCTTTTTTCTCCCCCCCTAGTCCGAAGAGAAGGCCGTAAGAGTAAATGGGCGGATCTGAGAAGGGTGATTAGGCGACGTGTTGTTGGTGAATGCCACGAACTCCGACGATATTTTGAATTTAACTGTAATGCATGAATTAAATATGTGTTCAATAGGGTGTATTTTAGAGGTTAGTGAACATGTAACAACAGTAGGCGCTAGGTTGTTTGTGGGTTGTGTTCCCTTTTATATTTTGTTACCTCATATTTTTTTTTTTTTTTTTTTAAATACAGTGGTTCTTTTCTCGTAGAGCGTGGTGTGCAATAAGAATTTAACCGAATTTAACAGAATTCAACAGTGTACAAGTGAACACAGCGTCAAGCGTCGCGCCGCCACTCTGGCGCGACATCAGCTCTTGGTGGCAGACAATGTACAGTGATACACATTTATGCTTAATTGATTTTGCCAAAGAAAACCGTATCACTGTGCAAATATTTTAATTTTATTTATTATTTATTACTATTATTATTTTTTTTTGGTTAGTTTTGTGTTCATGTAAATTGATAAGTGAAAACGATCCCGGTGCCTTAACAGCGATTGTTGTACACATATTCGGTCGTTAAGCACACAACTCACATTTATTTTTTTTTATAAACCACTGTTGTCTTGGAGGCGACGTTCTGTATTAATGTATTTATTTGTTAAATAAATTTGTGTACATGTTAATTGATAAGTGAAAACGATCCTGGTGCCTCAATAGCGATTGTACACATATTCGGTCGTTAAGCACACAACTCACATTTATTTTTTTTATAAACCACTGTGCAGAAGATCCCGTTGTCTTGGAGGCGACGGATTTACACGTTCACCTCTTGCGCAGCGAGTTCTGTATTTATGTATTTATTTGTTAAATAAATTTGTGTTCATGTAAATTGATAAGTGAAAACGATCCCGGTGCCTGATCAGCGCTTGATGTACACATATTCGGTCGTTAATCACACATTAGTTTGACATATCAGAAAAAAAAATTTTTTTTTTTTTTTTGATTAATTTACCATTTTTATGGGTTAGCAACTTGTTGGTATAATTGTTGTAAATTGTCTGCACAGGCGATCCCGGTGCCTTATCAGCGATTGATATACACATATACGGTCGCCTGAGAAGCAATTTGTACCTGATTTCGTTTCTTTCTTTTGTTTTACTTGCACGTCATTATGTTTCAATACACTTTATTTAATTCTTTTTTATTTCACCACTCAATAATAAAATCCCCACAACCACTGCCGTCACATGTTCATCACCTCTTTAGAATTTGAACGATAAGCGTAATGGGCATTGTTAATACCTTGTCCGTAGTCCGGCTGCGCCAGTTACAATCCTGTGGCCGAGGGAGGAAAGCTTCCAAAAAAAAACAACTGAGCAGTTCGAGGTATGAAATGAGAATTAATCTCTTTATTACAAAGTAGCATGCTTCTCCAAATGCGTCTTCGTCCGAGTTCGTATTGGCGATCTTTGTCGAACTTTCGCTCGGCTCTCAGTCCCTTGTTGTTGGGTCGATGTTGTCTCTCTTTGCAGTACTGGGTACTGGGTACTGGGGAAGTACTGAGGAAATAACCTAAACTTAGCAGGGCATTAAATATTTTCACAAGAGCAAACACTCCTTTGCGTGGTAGAAATTTTGCAATTCGGTTGCCATCGTAACCAGGGTGTCGCGGAATGGATAAGTTGGCTATCGATAAGTAGTTAAGTAATTTGTCACCGATAGAGGGCACTCGGAATTAGTATTTTAATGTATGCGTTTCTATCGTTATTGTAATTGTTTACATCGATTTAACTAAGAATTAAGCTATACTTGGCGCGTCAGATCAGTTCGTCTGACGATAACCAAGAGTGAGGGAAGAGAAACTGCGGTACGTAAAATTCAGAACAGATATAAGGTCAAAATGTGTAATGCCTTGCAAAACTGTATTATTTCACTATAGAATAAAACCATCTTTATTTTTCTAAGCCAATTCATTCCAATTTCTTTTATTCGCACCCTGTGATTTGCAACATGCCGGCGCTGAGGCGAAGCCCCAGACTAGATCAGTCCAAGGGGCCCACGACGATCACAACCACACAAACTGGCACTCCGAACAGATCTATGAGTGTGACTATTTATATACAGCAGCCTCAAAGTTCCAAGGAAAGTGGATTACTCGGCCAGAATCCGATTGGTACTCCGCAGCCTGCCAAAGCAGGGCAGACTACAAATTCCACAACTGTAAAGGTGGCGAACCTACTGGAAAGAATAGCAACCTTAGAAAGGGAACTATCCAAGGCAAAGGCAAATGAAGGGCAAGTAGAGACCGCAAGGAATCCCGTTGGAATCGGGTTGAGCGGTAACGGTAACGGTGCGGCGAATACACCTCTAAGTATGAGTGAAACGTCGTCAGCTATGAGTGAAGCGACGACGCAGATGATGAGTGAAAATCTGCAACGGGAACAATTTGTGACGCCATCTTTCAATGAACCGTTGCCCGCACAAGTTCAAGTTTGCAGCCAGAATTGAGTGGAACTAGTGGGCAACA
The DNA here is from genome assembly GCF_004382195.2 of Drosophila sechellia. Classification (NCBI taxonomy): domain Eukaryota; kingdom Metazoa; phylum Arthropoda; class Insecta; order Diptera; family Drosophilidae; genus Drosophila; species Drosophila sechellia. The sequence continues at coordinate 24,398,732 of NC_045949.1, read as the reverse complement.
AGTCACACGAAATAATAACTGTACAACAGTGAGCCTATCTCCGCCTTGCTACGTTACGGCCACGGTGCAGCCAGAACTAGGGTATGTTAATCCACTACGGGTCCACTGCGCCTGGGTCCTACGGGACAGCATCGGCGAGTATACCAAATGTATGGACGCCACGTAGATTGCCGGATCTTCCAGAGTTCGAAGGCCAGCCTGAGGAATGGCCAATATTCCAGTGCTCGTTTACGGAGACGACGGATGCATGTCAGTGTACAGCTTTTTAGAACAATCAAAGGGTAGTGAAGGCTTTGAAGGGTGAGGCACGAGCGGCAGTAAAGGCGCTGCTCATCCACCCGAACAATGTGCAAGAAGTTATGGAGCAGCTTTGATTTCGATATATACGCCCGGAGCAACTGATTCGAAGTCAACTGGAGAGTGTGCGAGATGTGCTGCCAATATCAGAATAGAACATAGCCAGGATTGTGCCGTTAGCCACAAGGGTGAGCAACCTGGCTTCGTTTTTGGAGACAACAAAGAACGACATTCAGCATTTAGGAAATCCTACCCTAATGGAGGAGCTGATAGCTAAGTTGCCTATTAGCAAGAGGTTGGACTGGGCGAAGCATGCGGCTACGATAGAACCATATCCAACAGTGATGCATCTTACCGAATGGCTACACGAGCTCCCTAAGTTGATATGCATTGTCACGGATGCTGCAAGTAAAGAACCGAAGCGAAGGCTATTGCACGAAAGCACAAGTCTTCTGGATGGAAAGGATACTGACTCTCACAAATGTTGTCCAATATGTGAGGGGCAGCATGGGATCAAGGACTGCGAGGAATTTAATCATGCACTTCCGGCAGCGAGAACCGAGTTAGCAAGGAAGCATAGGATCTGCTTCGCGTGTTTGGAGAGTAGACACATGGCCCGGTTCTGCAAGAAGGGCACCAAATGCAGTGTCGACGGGTGCCAAAGAAGGCATCACTACCTGCTACACGATAGAATCGGGAATTCCAGGCTACCACAGCCGAACGGCGGCCGCTTGAGGGAGCAAAGAGATCAGGAGCTGCAAAGGGACACCAGACATCGCCGACGTAATCCCTTTACGCCAACGACTGCAACGCTAGAAGCAGGACAAGCCGAGGATGGCCAGGAATCGCCACACCGAAACCTTAGCTGCGACGACCCGGATGGAGGTCATCTGCTATTCCGGATTTTGCCCGTGACGTTGTACGGGAGGAATAAGCAAGTGGACACATACGCGCTGCTTGATGAGGGATCGTCCGTAACGCTTATTGACGACGATATCATCCAGAGCCTGAACCTAAAGGGAGAGAGTCGACAGCTCAACGTGCAGTGATTTGGTGGCAAATCCGCCAGAGAGCACACAACGTTAGTAAGCCTTCAGATAAGTGGCACGGGCAAATCCAAGCGCCATGACCTACGTACGCTGTATCGAATCTAAATCTTCCGATGCAAAGCTTGCGTCGGGAGGATGTTAAGGCAAGAAAGGAAAATGCACGCCTTCCCGTTAAACCATACTTCGATGCAACGCCAAGGATCTTGATCGGCTTAGATCACGCTCATTTGGGTATTCCACTGAGGACCAGAAGCTTTGGAGCAGGAGGACCATTTGCAGCCGCCACCAAACTTGGATGGGTGCTGTACGGACCGGAAAAAGGGAGTACAAGTCCACCGGTATCGAGATCATGCCTTTAGCCGTGTCACACGATAATCTTCTAGAGAAGATGGTCATCGATTACTTCGAAACTGAGAATTTTGAAGTAAAGCCCGCACCGCCGGTCGCAGCTGGTGACGATGTGCGAGCCTTAAGCATTTTGGAGGACACGACTAAACGTGTAGGCCGACGATACCAGACTGGTCTGCTATGGAAAGACGACGAGGTGAGACTGCCAGATAGCTACAAAATGGCACTCAAGAGACTCGTCAACCCGTCGAACACGGAAACCCACGAGATGAAGGTCATGACACTCGGAGCAACTTGCTCTGCTTGTGCAGTGGACTATGTGAAGCTCATCAACGCTTCGCAATATAGTAGTGCGGATCCGCGAGTGGTTCTGGCGATAAAGGAGTACCACTACGTGGACGACTATGTGGACAGTTTCATGAGCAAGGACGAAGCTGTCGCCGTTTCGTCACGGCTGAGAGAAATACACGCAAACGCAGGATTTGATTTGTGTCATTGCACGCATTGGTACGGCTGGCGCACAGAGAAGCGTTCGACGAGGAAGCTCAAAGAGGAACGGTTAGCAAGACCAGCCAATTATCAAGAATGTCGCCGTATTTGGATAGAGAGGGTATCATGCGTGCCAATGGAAGGATTGACGCAGCGGCATGCGAACCATATGGGGCTCGCCGTCTGACCATACTTATCGTTCGTCACAACCATGAGAGGATGTGCCACCAAAACGTGGAGGCCACCATCTGCGAGATTCGTGGGAAGTTTTTTTCGCTATGAGAAACGTCATGTGCCGCCGTGGACCGGTGGTTAGGATAAGGAGCGATAATGGCAAGAACTTCTTAGGAGCCGATAAATAAGCCAGACGATTCAGCGATGTGTTTGACCCAGCGAAGATACAGGGCGAGTTGTCATCTAAAGGAATCAAATGGATCTTTAACTGCCCATCAAACCCAGGTGAGGGAGGTGTCTGGGTAAGGATGGTCCAGTGCGTGAAAAAGGTTTTGGCGCATACGATTAAGGAACTTGCACCCAAGGAGCCAGTGCTGGAGAACTTGATGATCGAGGCGGAGAACATAGTGAATTCCCGCCCGCTTACGCACTTGCCGATCACAGTGGACCAGGAGGCTCCACTGACACCGAACGACCTGTTGAAAGGAATGCCCGATGTGCCAAGTCTTCCTGGAGATGATGAATTGGCATCTGAGAGATGCACAACAAGGAAAGAGTGGCGTATCGTTTGGATGATGAGAGATCGGTTCTGGAAACGATGGGTGCACGAGTACTTGCCCACGCTTGTTCGCAGAAAGAAATGGTGCCAGCGTGTTATCCCATGCGTCGAGGAGGCCTGGTATACATCTGCGATCCGGCCATACAACGCAGGGAGTGGAAAAGAGGCGTCGTTGAAGAGGTGTTCACCCGGAAAGATGGAGTGCCACGGCGGGCTTCGGTGAGGACTAGTGCTGCGTCCAGCTTCGAAGTTAGCCGTTCTGAATGTGGTGAATGCTGTTGCTTCACGGGGGAGGGGATGTCGCGGAACGGATAAGTTGGCTATCGATAATTAATTAAGTAATTTGTCACCGATAGAGGGCACTCGGGATTAGTATTTTAATGTATGCGTTTTTATCGTTATTGTAATTGGTTACATCGATTTAACTAAGAATTAGGCTTGGCGCGTCACATCAGTTCGTCTGACGATATCCAAGAGTGAGGGAAGAGAAAATGCGGTACGTAAAAATCAGAACAGATAAGGTCCAAATGTGTAATGCCTTGCAAAACTGTATTATTTCCCTATAGAATAATACCATCCTTATTTGTCTAAGCCAAGGAGCTTTGTCATCATCCGTCTAAAACCAGATGCCACCTCGATCCTGAATTGGTGATTGAAACAAAGGCTGTCTCTTGATGCCTCTCATGAGCTTCCATATTGAGAATGCACTATTTCTATCTGGACCAGCACTCTCCAATAAGAGTCTATGAATTTGGACCGGGAGGAGTTTCTGACAACAGGAGGATGTTTATGTCGTGAAGCTCAATAAAAGCGAGGATCCGTTTAAAGGACCAGCAGAGGGGGATTCGTTGGTCTTCAAATGATGCTTACGAGTAGAAGCTTCTTTTAGGCTGCATGGGGCTTTCTACAGTTATAGCAGTGTCTGGCATCATCTTGCTGGAGCCTACGCTCCGAAGTGGGGTAGTTTTCTCCACATTCCGAGAACAGTACGTTATGGTATGACCATAGCCTGGACATCTATGGCATTGTACATGCTCAATTTTTTTTTTTTAAGATCAATAAACCTCATATTAAGAGGGAGTTTGGTCGACTTATTGCGTGGATTATATACACGTACAACGCTATGGATTTCATTCTGTAGGCATGCGATGATATCCTCCGATGAAACTATATGGTGTATGTTACGCAATACGATTCTGTATGGTCGGTCCTCGGGGAGCTGGTGATGATGAAATAAGGATCCTTTCTCTAGAAAATGCCGAGGCACCTGCCTGTAGCTATCCGAGGCGTTGCACTGAAGTCTCCTGAATTCAGTGCCTTGAATCTCCTACAAGGGCGTTCAGTTCACATTGGGAAACATTATTCTGGGTACCTCGAGTGATGGATTGGCTTCGCGGTGGGTGGTCTGCTTGGTTAACACTAGCCAGCTGGTTGTTGCGTGTTGTTTTCCTTGAAGCACGAATAAGGGGAACTTAGACTTCGTCAAGTTCTTCAACAAATGCTTACGAATCTCTATTGGGCCCGCACCAGCAATTTGCTTCATCAACTTAAAGTCCGGTGATTGTTGCGGTGGGCCATTATTTTCCATTTCCCGTTGAAATGATTAAATGTTTAGCGACCCGAATTTTACAATTTTAAGGCAAGCTGTACATAACTTGTACATACTTGGTAAAATCATCTACTTGAACAATTACGTACTCCTTCTAATCACTCTTGCCACTTAATTTCCCTGTTATATCGATGTTGATAGTGTGCCAAGGAATATTGGCTTTTGGGATTGAATGAAATTCGGCCTGAATTTGTCCTGAGTTTGATTTGGACACCCTCGACTTATGTACTTAATTTATAACAGACCACCTGAAGTAACGAGGCACCACTGGAAGACAGCGTATTCTGCCATTTCTCTGTATTTTTGGTAAAGAACTTCTGCGCTTAGTTCATAGGTTTTCGTAATATCTTCAGCAAGAGAAAAATCCTTTAATTTGCTCACGATTTCAGCTATGTACGAGTCTCGACGCTATTCAGCAATGAGCCAGTTGCTTGAAATTTCCAAGGTAACCCTCTTCTCTTTAATCACCTTTACAGCAGAAATAGACTTTAGTAAGATAGAATTTCTCGACAAAAAGTAAACATGTGCCATTTTATTCCCTCCTCTATACTGAATTTCAAATGTAAATGATTGCAAATAAGCCAACCAAGCTTGTTTATTTCTTCACGCCTTTAGTGAGTTACAGTCGTGCAATTCAATTGGATATTTTGGGTTAAGAATAACAAGGACTGGTTTATCAGTAAGAGTATAAATAATCTTTTTCCGTATCCGTTCATGTTCCGTTTTCCAAATAAATTTATTTTTGTCTGACGTTAAAAAATGTAACGGTTTCAACAACTGTGAAAATCCCTCAATAAGCTGTTTGACGTAAGTTGCTAATCCAATAAATTGCCTAAGCGATGTGACTGACTGTGGAGGCGGAAGAACAGTCAACGCAACATTTTTTTCAGGGCTTGGGAGAATTTCACCTGCACTAAAATTATAGCTTAAATATTGAACCGATGTTTTCAAGTAGGAACACTTTGTTGAAATGTTTAATGAAAACTCGGCCTCTGTCAGAACATTTAGAACAATTTGTAATCTTTCTAACGCCTCACATTGTGTTGACGCACTTATCATGATGCCGTCCATATAGACTATAACATAAGAATTTGCAAGATCCCCTAGCGCTTGCATTACTAAACTTTGAAATACCGACGGCGCGTTTTTAAGCCCGAATGTCATAGATACAAACTCATACTGGCCATCGGGTGTAACGAACGCTGTATACTCAATTGAATTCGCATTTAAAGGAATTTGGTAATAGCCACTGGCCATATCTAAATGTGTAAAATAATGAAGTCCTAGAAGTCTATTTATTTGATCCTGTATAAGTGGCAGCGTGTTTGAATTTAACTCTTTATAGTCACCACAATATCTATCTGAACCATTTTCTTCGCTTTACCAGCAATATAGGGCTTGCACAAGGTGAACAGCTTGGTCTAATTATATTACATTTCAGAAATTCGTCAATTTTACTTCGAACTAAATCTCGCTCACGTGGGATTAATCGATATGGCCTTCTTAGAACTGTCTGTCTTGCCATTTAAGTGAAAGGGTATAGAAGTGTAAGCTACCTGAAGTACGACAGAGGGTTCAAAAACTACTATAGGTAGGTATTATGTGTTTGGTTATGCAGCCAGCAACAGCTCATCATAAATTTAAGTTATTTTTTTATCCCTCTTATACATTGCTCTGTGCAGCAATAGATTTTGTATTCCTCTTTATGCTATGCTCCTCTCTCTCTCAATAGAGAGCGAGCACAGTTGTTTTCATTTTTATTTTGTAAAACTTGATAATTTGTCTTCTGCATAGCAAGCTCAGTTACAAATTAAGTGTTGATCGCACTGGTATTGCTGTGATACACTTTAACTTTTAATCGGTTCGGTACGGGCACTGCCGCCGTTCGTTATACCCTACAACCCTGTGTGGCAAAATATATTTAAATAAAACTGAAATATTAATTTAAAGTACCGTGTTTATAAATTGACGCCCCTTTTCTCCAAGTCAATGAAAAAGCTCATTGCCTAAACATTTGGTGACCCCGACGTGATTCGTAACTTTTTTTTTTATCGTGAACTCAAAAACAGATTAATTAATTTCGGAGCATTGTGTGTGTACATAAGGGGCTGTACTTTTCGACCTAGCTACTTTTCGTTTATCGCAAGCCAATTCGCATAGCGGCAGTTGCACCCGTTTCGCTTGCTCTCGCCCGTTTTCGGTTTCTTCTTTGCCTACCGCCAAATTCGTTTCGTTTTGGCTGTGAAAAAGAATTGACTTTGTGCATAAACACACACACATCATTGCTATTGTGTGTGTGCAGTTTGGTTGCCGGTGCAAATACGCTCGCCCGTTTTAGGTTTCTTCTTTGCCTGCCGCCAAATTCGTGTCGTCTCGGTTGTACCCGTTTCGCTTTCTCTCGTTTCGTTTTCGGTTTCTTCTTTGCCGACCGCCAAATTCGTGTCGTTTTGGCTGTGCAAAAAGAATTGACTTTGTGCATAAACACACACATATCATTGCTATTGTGTGTGCTGTTTGGTTGCCGGTGCAAGTACAGCGCTTATAGAACTGTTTACCATTGTGCGTGCATTTTACATTGACCGGTTCAAAATTCAGTGCTTGAATTATTAAAATAAATTAAAAGGCCAAGCAACGACACAGTCAGCATGCCAGCTGACAAAATAACATTTTTAAAGCGCATGGAAAATTCCATATTTGTCGACGCTAAAAAAATTGCTGCAGGATTAACCAACGAATCGGTCACTTGCATTAATGATGATGGCCTGCATTTAAAGCTGGATTTAATAAACCAGACAGAGGCTTCGTTTAACTTGTCTCACGTTTCCCTGGAGGAACTGGATCTCAATCAAATAGGAAGCGAATTGCGTGACCAGGTCGACAACATTGTCTTTGAAATGCGGTATGTTGTAAAAACGGAACTCAGTAGACGCAAAGTGCGAGAGCTTGCTTGTTCAACTATGCGTTAAGATCCAGGAACTGACTGGTCTTCAGGTTCTCTATTTCGACGCCCGAATGTGCCTGACATGAAGCTTCCAACCTTTAGTAGAACTTATACTGAATACACAGATTTTAAGTCGATGTTTTCCACTGTCATCGATAAAAACCCAATACTGGCTGACATGGAGAAGCTTCAATACATCAAGTCAAATTACCCGGCTGCCCTAGAGTTGTTAGATAAGCGCTACAACAATAAGCGGCTTATTTTCGAGACTCACATTTCGGCGATCATGAACCTACCAATGGTAGAGAGTTCATCTTCTGTAAAGCTTCGTGATGGTGATCTGGGTATCTCCAGATCAGCAACGCCAACGATGGAGCCGATCATATAATGGTCGGAAGTACAGGAATAGCTCAGGTGAACATCCATCGCGCCAAGGCTGCCTCGGCTGTGCTGGCAAGGATGTTCACCAAACAACATCTTGGGCTAGCCCTGGTACAGGAACCCTGGTATAACCAGGGAATAAAAGGACTGTACGTGAAGAACGCCAAGGTAATTTGGGATCAACGGGCCTCTAGCCCTAGAGCCTGTATCCTGGCATGTAGAAGTATTAATTATAATATACTTACAGAATTTCTCACGAGGGACTGTGTACCGATCGTGGTAGAAGATGTGGGAGCAGCCAAAAAGACTGTGGTGGCATCGGTATACTTTGCCGGTGACGAGGCGTGCACACCGCCCGAAATCACCGCACTGGCACCGGGAAACTCCGTATCACTATAGAACTGGAGGCCGCCGTAGAAGATATTAACTCGTGTCTTACTAACGCGTTTAGAGAAAACTGCTCCCTTGGTCGAGCCAAGAGGGAAAAATATGCTCCATGGTGGAACGACCAATTGGAGAAGTTACGGAAAGCGACCAGGCGTCTCTTTAACAAAGCAAAAAGAGAAGGGAACTGGGATGCCTACCAGAATAAACTGACTATGTATAACCATGAGATCAGAAAAGCCAATCGAATGAACTATAGAACCTTCTGTGAGGCAATAGTAAATACATGTGAAGGCGCAAGACTTCACAGAGCAATCTCCAAAGGAGTGCCAGAATCAAATCAGGCAGTACGTACGGAGGATAACTACTATACTATAGGAAGTAAGGAGAAACTTGAGCTACTACTGGTAACTCAATTTCCGGGAAGCACGCTTCAAACGGATGGGAATACCCCGGTAACGGCTACTAGAATAGACCGTGTACTACTGATTGGGCCAAAGCAAAATCAATAGTAACAACGGAAAGATTAAGATGGGCAATTGGTACATTCCAGCCCTACAAATCTCCTGATCCAGATGGTATTCAGCCAATCCTGCTACAACGAGCGCTAAATCAGCTCGCAGTGCCGATCAGGAAAATACTGATCAGCAGTCTAGCTTTAGGACACATACCTACTGCCTGGAGTATAGCAAAAGTGGTCTTCATTCCAAGAGCTGGAAAGAAAGACATCACTGATCCGAAGTCGTTCAGACCCATCAGCTTGACATCGTTTTTGCTAAGAACGTTGGAAAAGCTAGTGGATGTCCACTCCGTCCACTCCACTCTGTTTGTAGAGCATCCGCTCCAACGGACGCAGCATGCCTACAGGGCGGACAGATCAACTGATACTGCCCTATATCACCTGAAAAGCCTTATTGAGGATTCACTTACTCATAAGGAAGTGGCGTTATGTGCCTTCTTAGACATACAGGGTGCATTCGACAATACCTCTCATGAGGCGGTCAACGCATCCCTGGCAAGAAGAGGACTAGATGCAACAACCAGTAGATGGATCAAATCACTACTGGCATCTAGGCGAGCCATGGCCACTATAGGAGGACAGTCGTCCACAGTATCTACCACAAGGGGATGCCCCCAAGGGGGTCTCCTCTCGCCTCTCTTGTGGAGCTTGCTGGTAGACGAGCTGCTGGACAGACTGACCCGCAGAGGTATACTTTGCCAGGGCTATGAGGACGATATTGTCAATACAGCCAGAGGTATATATGAGGAAACACTCTGCGATATCATTCAAATGGGCCTCAACATGACCAGCGAATGGTGCAAGGAAGTAGGCCTGAGCCTAAATCCTAGCAAAACTGTTATTGTTTCTTTCACAAATAGGTACAAGCTACAGAGAATGAAGACAATAACCCTGTCAGAATGTCGCATAGAGGCCAGCAAAAAAGTTAAGTATCTTGGGATAACCCTCGACTCCAAACATAGCTTCAAACCTCATGTCGATAACACAATCGATAAGTGCACCAGAGCACTTTTCACGTGTAGTAAAATTGCTGGAAAATCGTGGGGAACCTCACCACGCATAATAAGATGGCTGTACCTCATGGTAGTCAGACCCATACTAACCTATGGAGTATTAGCCTGGGGTGATAGAGCACGCCTTAGCACCACCAAGGTGAAACTTCATAAGCTCCAAAGAATGGCCTGCATATGCATGACAGGAGCAATGCGCACCTGTCCCACTGCAGCCCTAGAAGTACTAATGGAGGTAACGCCGCTTCATATCGTCATTGAAATGAAACGGAAAGCCACCCAAATAAGAATTGAGGGAGCAGGAAATGACTGCAACCTTACAAGAAAGGATGCTGAAAGCTTAAAAAGGGATATCCCTTTGCTGATGCAACCAAGGGATGAGATGCCAGCTGAGCACAGGTTCGCTCAGAACTTCAGCACTCATCTCAGTAATAAAAACAGTTGGATAACCCTGGGGAAAGTACACTCTATGAAACCACAAACAATAAAGTGGTATACAGACGGATCCCTCACCGACGAGGGAAGTGGGCTGGGGGTTGTAGGCCCTAGGTTAAAATACCACGAATCAATGGGCAGATACACCAGCATTTTTCAAGCTGAGGTCTGTGCTATTGGATGCTGTGCCGAGTTTAGTCTGCAAAGGAACTATCGGGGCAAGGAGGCCTGTTGGGCTGGGCTGATGAAAGGCCCTCAGCGCTACAAATCCCTACCAGCACTTCCTTCCACTTCCGGGAAGGAGCAGTTGGAGTATGTGGAGACATCAAGGACATGTTTTACCAAGTGCTGATACAGCCACAGGACAGATGTGCCCAGCGATTCTTGTGGAGAAATGGAGAGAATCGTCGGAACCCGGAAACCCACGAGATGTAGATCATAACACTCGGAGCAACATGCTCTGCTTGTGCAGTGGACTATGTGAAGCTCATCAACGCTTCGCAATATAGTAGTGGGGATCCGCGAGTGGTTCTGGCGATAAAGGAGTACCACTACGTGGACGACTATGTGGACAGTTTCATGAGCAAGGACGAAGCTGTCGCCGTTTCGTCACGGCTGAGAGAAATACACGCAAACGCAGTATTTGATTTGTGTCATTGCACGCATTGGTCCGGCTGGCGCACAGAGAAGCGTTCGACGAGGAAGCTCAAAGAGGAACGGTTAGCAAGACCAGCCAATTATCAAGAATGTCGCCGTATTTGGATAGAGAGGGTATCATGCGTGCCAATGGAAGGATTGACGCAGCGGCATGCGAACCATATGGGGCTCGCCCTCTGACCATACTTATCGTTCGTCACAACCATGAGAGGATGTGCCACCAAAACGTGGAGGCCACCATCTGCGAGATTCGTGGAAAGTTTTTTTCGCTATGAGAAACGTCATGTGCCGCCGTGGACCGGTGGTTAGGATAAGGAGCGATAATGGCAAGAACTTCTTAGGAGCCGATAAATAAGCCAGACGATTCAGCGATGTGTTTGACCCAGCGAAGATACAGGGCGAGTTGTCATCTAAAGGAATCAAATGGATCTTTAACTGCCCATCAAACCCAGGTGAGGGAGGTGTCTGGGTAAGGATGGTCCAGTGCGTGAAAAAGGTTTTGGCGCATACGATTAAGGAACTTGCACCCAAGGAGCCCGTGCTGGAGAACTTGATGATCGAGGCGGAGAACATAGTGAATTCCCGCCCGCTTACGCACTTGCCGATCACAGTGGACCAGGAGGCTCCACTGACACCGAACGACCTGTTGAAAGGAATGCCCGATGTGCCAAGTCTTCCTGGAGATGATGAATTGGCATCTGAGAGATGCACAACAAGGAAACAGTGGCGTATCGTTTGGATGATGAGAGATCGGTTCTGGAAACGATGGGTGCACGAGTACTTGCCCACGCTTGTTCGCAGAAAGAAATGGTGCCAGCGTGTTATCCCATGCGTCAAGGAGGCCTGGTATACATCTGCGATCCGGCCATACAACGCAGGGAGTGGAAAAGAGGCGTCGTTGAAGAGGTGTTCACCCGGAAATATGGAGTGCCACGGCGGGCTTCGGTGAGGACTATGATCCAGATGGTATTCAGCCAATCCTGCTACAACGAGCGCTAAATCAGCTCGCAGTGCCGATCAGGAAAATACTGATCAGCAGTCTAGCTTTAGGACACATACCTACTGCCTGGAGTATAGCAAAAGTGGTCTTCATTCCAAGAGCTGGAAAGAAAGACATCACTGATCCGAAGTCGTTCAGACCCATCAGCTTGACATCGTTTTTGCTAAGAACGTTGGAAAAGCTAGTGGATGTCAGCATTAGAACCACTCTGTTTGTAGAGCATCCGCTCCAACGGACGCAGCATGCCTACAGGGCGGACAGATCAACTGATACTGCCCTATATCACCTGAAAAGCCTTATTGAGGATTCACTTACTCATAAGGAAGTGGCGTTATGTGCCTTCTTAGACATACAGGGTGCATTCGACAATACCTCTCATGAGGCGGTCAACGCATCCCTGGCAAGAAGAGGACTAGATGCAACAACCAGTAGATGGATCAAATCACTACTGGCATCTAGGCGAGCCATGGCCACTATAGGAGGACAGTCGTCCACAGTATCTACCACAAGGGGATGCCCCCAAGGGGGTCTCCTCTCGCCTCTCTTGTGGAACTTGCTGGTAGACGAGCTGCTGGACAGACTGACCCGCAGAGGTATACTTTGCCAGGGCTATGAGGACGATATTGTCAATACAGCCAGAGGTATATATGAGGAAACACTCTGCGATATCATTCAAATGGGCCTCAACATGACCAGCGAATGGTGCAAGGAAGTAGGCCTGAGCCTAAATCCTAGCAAAACTGTTATTGTTTCTTTCACAAATAGGTACAAGCTACAGAGAATGAAGACAATAACCCTGTCAGAATGTCGCATAGAGGCCAGCAAAAAAGTTAAGTATCTTGGGATAACCCTCGACTCCAAACATAGCTTCAAACCTCATGTCGATAACACAATCGATAAGTGCACCAGAGCACTTTTCACGTGTAGTAAAATTGCTGGAAAATCGTGGGGAACCTCACCACGCATAATAAGATGGCTGTACCTCATGGTAGTCAGACCCATACTAACCTATGGAGTATTAGCCTGGGGTGATAGAGCACGCCTTAGCACCACCAAGGTGAAACTTCATAAGCTCCAAAGAATGGCCTGCATATGCATGACAGGAGCAATGCGCACCTGTCCCACTGCAGCCCTAGAAGTACTAATGGAGGTAACGCCGCTTCATATCGTCATTGAAATGAAACGGAAAGCCACCCAAATAAGAATTGAGGGAGCAGGAAATGACTGCAACCTTACAAGAAAGGATGCTGAAAGCTTAAAAAGGGATATCCCTTTGCTGATGCAACCAAAGGATGAGATGCCAGCTGAGCACAGGTTCGCTCAGAACTTCAGCACTCATCTCAGTAATAAAAACAGTTGGATAACCCTGGGGAAAGTACACTCTATGAAACCACAAACAATAAAGTGGTATACAGACGGATCCCTCACCGACGAGGGAAGTGGGCTGGGGGTTGTAGGCCCTAGGTTAAAATACCACGAATCAATGGGCAGATACACCAGCATTTTTCAAGCTGAGGTCTGTGCTATTGGATGCTGTGCCGAGTTTAGTCTGCAAAGGAACTATCGGGGCAAGGAGGCCTGTTGGGCTGGGCTGATGAAAGGCCCTCAGCGCTACAAATCCCTACCAGCACTTCCTTCCACTTCCGGGAAGGAGCAGTTGGAGTATGTGGAGACATCAAGGACATGTTTTACCAAGTGCTGATACAGCCACAGGACAGATGTGCCCAGCGATTCTTGTGGAGAAATGGAGAGAATCGTCGGAACCCGGAAACCCACGAGATGTAGATCATAACACTCGGAGCAACATGCTCTGCTTGTGCAGTGGACTATGTGAAGCTCATCAACGCTTCGCAATATAGTAGTGGGGATCCGCGAGTGGTTCTGGCGATAAAGGAGTACCACTACGTGGACGACTATGTGGACAGTTTCATGAGCAAGGACGAAGCTGTCGCCGTTTCGTCACGGCTGAGAGAAATACACGCAAACGCAGTATTTGATTTGTGTCATTGCACGCATTGGTCCGGCTGGCGCACAGAGAAGCGTTCGACGAGGAAGCTCAAAGAGGAACGGTTAGCAAGACCAGCCAATTATCAAGAATGTCGCCGTATTTGGATAGAGAGGGTATCATGCGTGCCAATGGAAGGATTGACGCAGCGGCATGCGAACCATATGGGGCTCGCCCTCTGACCATACTTATCGTTCGTCACAACCATGAGAGGATGTGCCACCAAAACGTGGAGGCCACCATCTGCGAGATTCGTGGAAAGTTTTTTTCGCTATGAGAAACGTCATGTGCCGCCGTGGACCGGTGGTTAGGATAAGGAGCGATAATGGCAAGAACTTCTTAGGAGCCGATAAATAAGCCAGACGATTCAGCGATGTGTTTGACCCAGCGAAGATACAGGGCGAGTTGTCATCTAAAGGAATCAAATGGATCTTTAACTGCCCATCAAACCCAGGTGAGGGAGGTGTCTGGGTAAGGATGGTCCAGTGCGTGAAAAAGGTTTTGGCGCATACGATTAAGGAACTTGCACCCAAGGAGCCCGTGCTGGAGAACTTGATGATCGAGGCGGAGAACATAGTGAATTCCCGCCCGCTTACGCACTTGCCGATCACAGTGGACCAGGAGGCTCCACTGACACCGAACGACCTGTTGAAAGGAATGCCCGATGTGCCAAGTCTTCCTGGAGATGATGAATTGGCATCTGAGAGATGCACAACAAGGAAACAGTGGCGTATCGTTTGGATGATGAGAGATCGGTTCTGGAAACGATGGGTGCACGAGTACTTGCCCACGCTTGTTCGCAGAAAGAAATGGTGCCAGCGTGTTATCCCATGCGTCAAGGAGGCCTGGTATACATCTGCGATCCGGCCATACAACGCAGGGAGTGGAAAAGAGGCGTCGTTGAAGAGGTGTTCACCCGGAAATATGGAGTGCCACGGCGGGCTTCGGTGAGGACTATGATCCAGATGGTATTCAGCCAATCCTGCTACAACGAGCGCTAAATCAGCTCGCAGTGCCGATCAGGAAAATACTGATCAGCAGTCTAGCTTTAGGACACATACCTACTGCCTGGAGTATAGCAAAAGTGGTCTTCATTCCAAGAGCTGGAAAGAAAGACATCACTGATCCGAAGTCGTTCAGACCCATCAGCTTGACATCGTTTTTGCTAAGAACGTTGGAAAAGCTAGTGGATGTCAGCATTAGAACCACTCTGTTTGTAGAGCATCCGCTCCAACGGACGCAGCATGCCTACAGGGCGGACAGATCAACTGATACTGCCCTATATCACCTGAAAAGCCTTATTGAGGATTCACTTACTCATAAGGAAGTGGCGTTATGTGCCTTCTTAGACATACAGGGTGCATTCGACAATACCTCTCATGAGGCGGTCAACGCATCCCTGGCAAGAAGAGGACTAGATGCAACAACCAGTAGATGGATCAAATCACTACTGGCATCTAGGCGAGCCATGGCCACTATAGGAGGACAGTCGTCCACAGTATCTACCACAAGGGGATGCCCCCAAGGGGGTCTCCTCTCGCCTCTCTTGTGGAGCTTGCTGGTAGACGAGCTGCTGGACAGACTGACCCGCAGAGGTATACTTTGCCAGGGCTATGAGGACGATATTGTCAATACAGCCAGAGGTATATATGAGGAAACACTCTGCGATATCATTCAAATGGGCCTCAACATGACCAGCGAATGGTGCAAGGAAGTAGGCCTGAGCCTAAATCCTAGCAAAACTGTTATTGTTTCTTTCACAAATAGGTACAAGCTACAGAGAATGAAGACAATAACCCTGTCAGAATGTCGCATAGAGGCCAGCAAAAAAGTTAAGTATCTTGGGATAACCCTCGACTCCAAACATAGCTTCAAACCTCATGTCGATAACACAATCGATAAGTGCACCAGAGCACTTTTCACGTGTAGTAAAATTGCTGGAAAATCGTGGGGAACCTCACCACGCATAATAAGATGGCTGTACCTCATGGTAGTCAGACCCATACTAACCTATGGAGTATTAGCCTGGGGTGATAGAGCACGCCTTAGCACCACCAAGGTGAAACTTCATAAGCTCCAAAGAATGGCCTGCATATGCATGACAGGAGCAATGCGCACCTGTCCCACTGCAGCCCTAGAAGTACTAATGGAGGTAACGCCGCTTCATATCGTCATTGAAATGAAACGGAAAGCCACCCAAATAAGAATTGAGGGAGCAGGAAATGACTGCAACCTTACAAGAAAGGATGCTGAAAGCTTAAAAAGGGATATCCCTTTGCTGATGCAACCAAGGGATGAGATGCCAGCTGAGCACAGGTTCGCTCAGAACTTCAGCACTCATCTCAGTAATAAAAACAGTTGGATAACCCTGGGGAAAGTACACTCTATGAAACCACAAACAATAAAGTGGTATACAGACGGATCCCTCACCGACGAGGGAAGTGGGCTGGGGGTTGTAGGCCCTAGGTTAAAATACCACGAATCAATGGGCAGATACACCAGCATTTTTCAAGCTGAGGTCTGTGCTATTGGATGCTGTGCCGAGTTTAGTCTGCAAAGGAACTATCGGGGCAAGGAGGCCTGTTGGGCTGGGCTGATGAAAGGCCCTCAGCGCTACAAATCCCTACCAGCACTTCCTTCCACTTCCGGGAAGGAGCAGTTGGAGTATGTGGAGACATCAAGGACATGTTTTACCAAGTGCTGATACAGCCACAGGACAGATGTGCCCAGCGATTCTTGTGGAGAAATGGAGAGAATCGTCGGAACCCGGAAACCCACGAGATGTAGATCATAACACTCGGAGCAACATGCTCTGCTTGTGCAGTGGACTATGTGAAGCTCATCAACGCTTCGCAATATAGTAGTGGGGATCCGCGAGTGGTTCTGGCGATAAAGGAGTACCACTACGTGGACGACTATGTGGACAGTTTCATGAGCAAGGACGAAGCTGTCGCCGTTTCGTCACGGCTGAGAGAAATACACGCAAACGCAGTATTTGATTTGTGTCATTGCACGCATTGGTCCGGCTGGCGCACAGAGAAGCGTTCGACGAGGAAGCTCAAAGAGGAACGGTTAGCAAGACCAGCCAATTATCAAGAATGTCGCCGTATTTGGATAGAGAGGGTATCATGCGTGCCAATGGAAGGATTGACGCAGCGGCATGCGAACCATATGGGGCTCGCCCTCTGACCATACTTATCGTTCGTCACAACCATGAGAGGATGTGCCACCAAAACGTGGAGGCCACCATCTGCGAGATTCGTGGAAAGTTTTTTTCGCTATGAGAAACGTCATGTGCCGCCGTGGACCGGTGGTTAGGATAAGGAGCGATAATGGCAAGAACTTCTTAGGAGCCGATAAATAAGCCAGACGATTCAGCGATGTGTTTGACCCAGCGAAGATACAGGGCGAGTTGTCATCTAAAGGAATCAAATGGATCTTTAACTGCCCATCAAACCCAGGTGAGGGAGGTGTCTGGGTAAGGATGGTCCAGTGCGTGAAAAAGGTTTTGGCGCATACGATTAAGGAACTTGCACCCAAGGAGCCCGTGCTGGAGAACTTGATGATCGAGGCGGAGAACATAGTGAATTCCCGCCCGCTTACGCACTTGCCGATCACAGTGGACCAGGAGGCTCCACTGACACCGAACGACCTGTTGAAAGGAATGCCCGATGTGCCAAGTCTTCCTGGAGATGATGAATTGGCATCTGAGAGATGCACAACAAGGAAACAGTGGCGTATCGTTTGGATGATGAGAGATCGGTTCTGGAAACGATGGGTGCACGAGTACTTGCCCACGCTTGTTCGCAGAAAGAAATGGTGCCAGCGTGTTATCCCATGCGTCAAGGAGGCCTGGTATACATCTGCGATCCGGCCATACAACGCAGGGAGTGGAAAAGAGGCGTCGTTGAAGAGGTGTTCACCCGGAAATATGGAGTGCCACGGCGGGCTTCGGTGAGGTGAGGTGAGCCGTTCTGAATGCTGTTGCTTCACGGGGGAGGGGCTATCGATAATTAATTAAGTAATTTGTCACCGATAGAGGGCACTCGGAATTAGTATTTTAATGTATGCGTGTTTATCGTTATTGTAATTGTTTACATCGATTTAACTAAGAATTAAGCTATACTTGGCGCGTCAGATCAGTTCGTCTGACGATATCCAAGAGTGAGGGAAGAGAAAATGCGGTACGTAAAAATCAGAACAGATATAAGGTCCAAATGTGTAATGCCTTGCAAAAATGTAAAAAACCATCCTTATTTGTCTAAGCCAATGAGCGTTTAAGGCATTCCCTGGATATTGTCGGCGGCTTAAAACAGGGGTTTTCTTGGGTTGCAAAGCCTTTAGCTGCATCATTACTTCTTGCGGTGAGGTATGTCTTATAGGGCGTGTCTGAGCAGTCGAAGTATCAAAATAATTTGCGATGGTTTCACTA
Organism: Drosophila sechellia; assembly: GCF_004382195.2. Lineage (NCBI taxonomy): Eukaryota > Metazoa > Arthropoda > Insecta > Diptera > Drosophilidae > Drosophila > Drosophila sechellia. Next base: position 24,380,442 of record NC_045949.1, on the reverse strand, counting down.
TTGGTGTCGTCCATTAAATTGAAGGCCATGAAGGTGAAAGACAGGTGCGAAGCAAAAGCACTTGCTTTCTCATCATCCGTCTAAAACCAGATGCCACCTCGATCCTGAATTGGTGATTGAAACAAAGGCTGTCTCTTGATGCCTCTCATGAGCTTCCATATTGAGAATGCACTATTTCTATCTGGACCAGCACTCTCCAATAAGGTATCCAGGTAAGCTCCACGGTTATTGGCTAGCAGACGGCGCAGATGATTAGTAGTACTTGAATATTGCTGGTAAATTCTAGTATCTCGTGTCGTGATCTATTGTCTTCTGAGGCGTCTTTTGTGGCTAAGCAAGTCCCTAGTCTACAAGCTTAAGATGGGAGGGCTCCTTATGGCCTTGAGACCAACGTGGTGAGGGGTTGGTGTAGCCTGCCTTGCAACTTCAATGATTGCAGATGTGAAGTAGTCGACGTACGCTTTCAGCCTACTGCAAGTGTCAATGGGAATGTTGAGTTCTACAGTAGCCTCGATGTGTTCTTTAAGGATCCGAATGTTTGCTTGAGGATACCGCATTTTTGTTACATCGCCGCACCTCCGTGTTGTCTGTCATCCGGATGGTTGACAGTATGGTGGGTAAAAAAATTCAGGGTCTATGAATTTGGACCGGGAGGAGTTTCTGACAACAGGAGGATGTTTATGTCGTGAAGCTCAATAAAAGCGAGGATCCGTTTAAAGGACCAGCAGAGGGGGATTCGTTGGTCTTCAAATGATGCTTATGAGTAGAAGCTTCTTTTAGGCTGCATGGGGCTTTCTACAGTTATAGCAGTGTCTGGCATCATCTTGCTGGAGCCTACGCTCCGAAGTGGGGTGGTTTTCTCCACATTCCGAGAACAGTACGTTATGGTATGACCATAGCCTGGATATCTATGGCATTGTACAGGCTCAATTTTTTTTTTTAAGATCAATAAACCTCATATTAAGAGGGAGTGTGGTCGACTTATTGCGTGGAGTATATACACGTACAACGCTATGGATTTCATTCTGTAGGCATGCGATGATATCCTTCGATGAAACTACATGGTGTATGTTACGCAATACGATTCTGTATGGTCGGTCCTCGGGGAGCTGGTGATGATGAAATAAGGATCCTTTCTCTAGCAAATGCCGAGGCACCTGCCTGTAGCTATCCGAGGTGTTGCACTGAACAGCGCAGTCTCCTGAATTCAGTGCCTTGAATCTCCTACAAGGGCGTTCAGTTCACATTGGGAAACATTATTCTGGGTACCTCGAGTGATGGATTGGCTTCGGGGTGGGTGGTCTGCTTGGTTAACACTAGCCAGCTGGTTGTTGCGTGTTGTTTTCCTTGAAGCACGAATAAGGGGAACTTAGACTTCGTCAAGTTCTTCAACAAATGCTTACGAATCTCTATTGGGCCCGCACCAGCAATTTGCTTCATCAACTTAAAGTCCGGTGATTTTTGCGGTGGGCCATTATTTTCCATTTCCCGTTGAAATGATTAAATGTTTAGCGACCCGAATTTTACAATTTTAAGGCAAGTTGTACATAACTTGTACATACTTGGTAAAATCATCTACTTGAACAATTACGTACTCCTTCTAATCACTCTTGCCACTTAATTTCCCTGTTATATCGATGTTGATAGTGTGCCAAGGAATATTGGCTTTTGGGATTGAATGAAATTCGGCCTGAATTTGTCCTGAGTTTGATTTGGACACCCTCGACTTATGTACTTAATTTATAACAGACCACCTGAAGTAACGAGGCACCACTGGAAGACAGCGTATTCTGCCATTTCTCTGTATTTTTGGTAAAGAACTTCTGCGCTTAGTTCATAGGTTTTCGTAATATCTTCAGCAAGAGAAAAATCCTTTAATTTGCTCACGATTTCAGCTATGTACGAGTCTCGACGCTATTCAGCAATGAGCCAGTTGCTTGAAATTTCCAAGGTAACCCTCTTCTCTTTAATTACCTTTACAGCAGAAATAGACTTTAGTAAGATAGAATTTCTCGACAAAAAGTAAACATGTGCCATTTTATTCCCTCCTCTATACTGAATTTCAAATGTAAATGATTGCAAATAAGCCCACCAAGCTTGTTTATTTCTTCACGCCTTTAGTGAGTTACAGTCGTGCAATTCAATTGGATATTTTGGGTTAAGAATAACAAGGACTGGTTTATCAGTAAGAGTATAAATAATCTTTTTCCGTATCCGTTCATGTTCCGTTTTCCAAATAAATTTATTTTTGTCTGACGTTAAAAAATGTAACGGTTTCATCAACTGTGAAAATCCCTCAATAAGCTGTTTGACGTAAGTTGCTAATCCAATAAATTGCCTAAGCGATGTGACTGACTGTGGAGGCGGAAGAACAGTCAACGCAACATTTTTTTCAGGGCTTGGGAGAATTTCACCTGCACTAAAATTATAGCTTAAATATTGAACCGATGTTTTCAAGTAGGAACACTTTGTTGTAATGTTTAATGAAAACTCGGCCTCTGTCAGAACATTTAGAACAATTTGTAATCTTTCTAACGCCTCACATTGTGTTGACGCACTTATCATGATGCCGTCCATATAGACTATAACATAAGAATTTGCAAGATCCCCTAGCGCTTGCATTACTAAACTTTGAAATACCGACGGCGCGTTTTTAAGCCCGAATGTCATAGATACAAACTCATACTGGCCATCGGGTGTAACGAACGCTGTATACTCAATTGAATTCGCATTTAAAGGAATTTGGTAATAGCCACTGGCCATATCTAAATGTGTAAAATAATGAAGTCCTAGAAGTCTATTTATTTGATCCTGTATAAGTGGCAGCGTGTTTGAATTTAACTCTTTATAGTCACCACAATATCTATCTGAACCATTTTCTTCGCTTTACCAGCAATATAGGGCTTGCACAAGGTGAACAGCTTGGTCTAATTATATTACATTTCAGAAATTCGTCAATTTTACTTCGAACTAAATCTCGCTCACGTGGGATTAATCGATATGGCCTTCTTAGAACTGTCTGTCTTGCCATTTAAGTGAAAGGGTATAGAAGTGTAAGCTACCTGAAGTACGACAGAGGGTTCAAAAACTACTATAGGTAGGTATTATGTGTTTGGTTATGCAGCCAGCAACAGCTCATCATAAATGATTAAATGTTTAGCGACCCGAATTTTACAATTTTAAGGCAAGTTGTACATAACTTGTACATACTTGGTAAAATCATCTACTTGAACAATTACGTACTCCTTCTAATCACTCTTGCCACTTAATTTCCCTGTTATATCGATGTTGATAGTGTGCCAAGGAATATTGGCTTTTGGGATTGAATGAAATTCGGCCTGAATTTGTCCTGAGTTTGATTTGGACACCCTCGACTTATGTACTTAATTTATAACAGACCACCTGAAGTAACGAGGCACCACTGGAAGACAGCGTATTCTGCCATTTCTCTGTATTTTTGGTAAAGAACTTCTGCGCTTAGTTCATAGGTTTTCGTAATATCTTCAGCAAGAGAAAAATCCTTTAATTTGCTCACGATTTCAGCTATGTACGAGTCTCGACGCTATTCAGCAATGAGCCAGTTGCTTGAAATTTCCAAGGTAACCCTCTTCTCTTTAATTACCTTTACAGCAGAAATAGACTTTAGTAAGATAGAATTTCTCGACAAAAAGTAAACATGTGCCATTTTATTCCCTCCTCTATACTGAATTTCAAATGTAAATGATTGCAAATAAGCCCACCAAGCTTGTTTATTTCTTCACGCCTTTAGTGAGTTACAGTCGTGCAATTCAATTGGATATTTTGGGTTAAGAATAACAAGGACTGGTTTATCAGTAAGAGTATAAATAATCTTTTTCCGTATCCGTTCATGTTCCGTTTTCCAAATAAATTTATTTTTGTCTGACGTTAAAAAATGTAACGGTTTCATCAACTGTGAAAATCCCTCAATAAGCTGTTTGACGTAAGTTGCTAATCCAATAAATTGCCTAAGCGATGTGACTGACTGTGGAGGCGGAAGAACAGTCAACGCAACATTTTTTTCAGGGCTTGGGAGAATTTCACCTGCACTAAAATTATAGCTTAAATATTGAACCGATGTTTTCAAGTAGGAACACTTTGTTGTAATGTTTAATGAAAACTCGGCCTCTGTCAGAACATTTAGAACAATTTGTAATCTTTCTAACGCCTCACATTGTGTTGACGCACTTATCATGATGCCGTCCATATAGACTATAACATAAGAATTTGCAAGATCCCCTAGCGCTTGCATTACTAAACTTTGAAATACCGACGGCGCGTTTTTAAGCCCGAATGTCATAGATACAAACTCATACTGGCCATCGGGTGTAACGAACGCTGTATACTCAATTGAATTCGCATTTAAAGGAATTTGGTAATAGCCACTGGCCATATCTAAATGTGTAAAATAATGAAGTCCTAGAAGTCTATTTATTTGATCCTGTATAAGTGGCAGCGTGTTTGAATTTAACTCTTTATAGTCACCACAATATCTATCTGAACCATTTTCTTCGCTTTACCAGCAATATAGGGCTTGCACAAGGTGAACAGCTTGGTCTAATTATATTACATTTCAGAAATTCGTCAATTTTACTTCGAACTAAATCTCGCTCACGTGGGATTAATCGATATGGCCTTCTTAGAACTGTCTGTCTTGCCATTTAAGTGAAAGGGTATAGAAGTGTAAGCTACCTGAAGTACGACAGAGGGTTCAAAAACTACTATAGGTAGGTATTATGTGTTTGGTTATGCAGCCAGCAACAGCTCATCATAAATTTAAGTTATTTTTTTATCCCTCTTATACATTGCTCTGTGCAGCAATAGATTTTGTATTCCTCTTTATGCTATGCTCCTCTCTCTCTCAATAGAGAGCGAGCACAGTTGTTTTCATTTTTATTTTGTAAAACTTGATAATTTGTCTTCTGCATAGCAAGCTCAGTTACAAATTAAGTGTTGATCGCACTGGTATTGCTGTGATACACTTTAACTTTTAATCGGTTCGGTACGGGCACTGAGGCCGTTCGTTATACCCTACAACCCTGTGTGGCAAAATATATTTAAATAAAACTGAAATATTAATTTAAAGTACCGTGTTTATAAATTGACGCCCCTTTTCTCCAAGTCAATGAAAAAGCTCATTGCCTAAACATTTGGTGACCCCGACGTGATTCGTAACTTTTTTTTTTATCGTGAACTCAAAAACAGATTAATTAATTTCGGAGCATTGTGTGTGTACATAAGGGGCTGTACTTTTCGACCTAGCTACTTTTCGTTTATCGCAAGCCAATTCGCATAGCGGCAGTTGCACCCGTTTCGCTTGCTCTCGCCCGTTTTCGGTTTCTTCTTTGCCTACCGCCAAATTCGTTTCGTTTTGGCTGTGAAAAAGAATTGACTTTGTGCATAAACACACACACATCATTGCTATTGTGTGTGTGCAGTTTGGTTGCCGGTGCAAATACGCTCGCCCGTTTTAGGTTTCTTCTTTGCCTGCCGCCAAATTCGTGTCGTCTCGGTTGTACCCGTTTCGCTTTCTCTCGTTTCGTTTTCGGTTTCTTCTTTGCCGACCGCCAAATTCGTGTCGTTTTGGCTGTGCAAAAAGAATTGACTTTGTGCATAAACACACACATATCATTGCTATTGTGTGTGCTGTTTGGTTGCCGGTGCAAGTACAGCGCTTATAGAACTGTTTACCATTGTGCGTGCATTTTACATTGACCGGTTCAAAATTCAGTGCTTGAATTATTAAAATAAATTAAAAGGCCAAGCAACGACACAGTCAGCATGCCAGCTGACAAAATAACATTTTTAAAGCGCATGGAAAATTCCATATTTGTCGACGCTAAATTCTTTAAGGATCCGAATATTTGCTTGTGCATACCGCATTTTTGTTACATCGCCGCACCTCCGTGTTGTCTGTCATCCGGATGGTTGACAGTATGGTGGGTAAAAAAATTCAGGGTCTATGAATTTGGACCGGGAGGAGTTTCTGACAACAGGAGGATGTTTATGTCGTGAAGCTCAATAAAAGCGAGGATCCGTTTAAAGGACCAGCAGAGGGGGATTCGGTGGTCTTCAAATGATGCTTATGAGTAGAAGCTTCTTTTAGGCTGCATGGGGCTTTCTACAGTTATAGCAGTGTCTGGCATCATCTTGCTGGAGCCTACGCTCCGAAGTGGGGTGGTTTTCTCCACATTCCGAGAACAGTACGTTATGGTATGACCATAGCCTGGACATCTATGGCATTGTACAGGCTCAATTTTTTTTTTTAAGATCAATAAACCTCATATTAAGAGGGAGTGTGGTCGACTTATTGCGTGGAGTATATAAATTATAAGTCGTTTGTTTAGTTTGGTTATATTTATTTACCACTCTCCCGTTAGGGCGAGGGTCACAATATTTGGGTATTTATAATTACAAGGCGTAAGCCTCGGAGTATGATTTAAAAACTAACTTAAGAATTCAGTCCCGGTTCAACTCCAGGCCTCTGGTCCGCAGCAGAACTGCTGGCAGAAGGCCAGGTCAGCACTTCTGCGTCAGCCCGATCACTCGCTCCGCGAGTGCTCCGTGCGGGCTCGGGGCAATTGCACCTGGAGTACGCGATCAGCAGTTTGTTTAGTGCGCGTGCAGACCACCGGATATGGCCTGCAATTCAGCAGTTTCACTCCGTGAGAACTGCTTGTGTTAACTTCTCCGCCTTTTAAGAGGTCGCCGTCCCGGTGACCCACTTGCTCCACATCACTGTTGTCTCCTGGCTTTGTGTGGCCCCTGGTCTTTAGGTGGTGGTAGCTCAACCAAATGGTGGAGCACAATAGGAAGCCAGCAAGTATGGCGAGGGAATTGCTGAGGAGGGACCCCAAGGTGAGTTTCTCTCTAAGAGTCCCGATGTGGTGAAGGTTCCTCAGACTTAGTTCGTGGAGGAGTGGAAGGCTTAACCTATTCTGATGAGCCGTGACGTTTACAACGGCGATGACCGACACAGCAGGTTTTTTATCTGAATTCCCTAGCTGATTAATGTACCAAGTCCCATTGAGGGCTACCTTTTCGGTGTATGTTACCAGGTAGGTACCCGACACTTTCTGGTCTTTCCCTTGGTTGTCGGTTATGGTCACGTTGGCATCATTCACAATGAGAGTGACGTGATCTACAATGGTCACCGGATCCAGGTGGTCGGGAAGTGTAGAACAGTGTGCAAAGGCTCCGGAGATTATCTGCTGAGCGCAAGTGCCATTCTGCAGTTCTTTGCAGAAAGTGGCGCCGACCGTCGTCTTGCAGTTCCCGATGTTGATGTTCCGGGATCTGCATTCAGCCACCAGATTTCCGTCGTCGAAGTTCAATATCTTGTTGTTGTGCTGGACCTGGAAGATTGTAATTTTCTTACATTTAATCTTAGGGTTAGGGAATTTAATTAAAAAGTGTAAAATTTCTGTGTTTTGGAATACGCTTATGCTAGATACTTCTAGTAGCTCTATTAGACTAATGTCAATAGGCTGTTTGTCTCTGAATTCGCCAATATCGGTTTCGTCTAAAATTGATGGACTTACAATGTTCAGTTTTGCTAGGGTTAAGCCCATAAGAATATTTTCTAAATCTGTAATAACAATTCTATTTTTAGCTAAAATGATCTCCAGTAAGTGTGTTTCTTTATTTGTTTCAGTTTTAGAAATTTGATTCATTGTTGTTGCAAGTTTCCGTACGATTCCCAGATGACGATTTCATTGTCCTCTATTGGGATGTAGTCTGCGTTCGTATAGTCGTTAAGTCGTACCGTCGCGTCTGTCTTAACAGCTATTAGTATAAGAATTAGAATGGGATACCGTAACCTAAAAAGATATAAAAAGATTGGAAACGGGGTAAGGACTCTTGCGAAGATGTTTATCGTAGATTGTCCTTGTGGACCACCCTCCCCTTTATTAGGACCGTGGTTCCAAGGTCTGCCTCTATGGTTTCTTCTGAACATAGTGGGGAAAGCTTGTTCCCTAATCGTTTGTTGGTTTTTAAGAACACCTTTTCGCCAACTTGATAGTCCTTGTAGGTTCTATTTTTATTTACTTGATCAAGGGTCTTTTCCTGTGCTTGTTTAATTTTTCTGCTGATTTTTCCTTCGAATACCGCAGACTTCGAGTGGATAATTTCTATCGGTTTTTCATTAGTTACTGAGTGAATTGAATTGTTGTACTTGTTGGTTTCCAACAGAATCAATTCGGTTGTGTCATTTAGGCCAGTTTCCAGCTTTAAGCATCTGGCTATTTCTGCCAGGGTACTGTGAAACCTTCCTACCTGACCGTTTGAGGTGCTGTGCAGAGGAGGGGCGTTGGAAATGGTGATATTAAAATGATTTAGCAACATTGTCTTAATGGTCTCGGAATTTAAGGATCTTTCGTTATCGCAGTAAATGGTTCTTATTTTTGGAAAGAAATTTATTATGTGTAATAGGGGAGATTTTACGTCCACAATAGCCCTCGATGCGATGGTTTGCACTGTGGCAAATTTCGAAAATTTATCAATGCACGTAAGAAAAAGGGTTCCATCTGTTGTAAAGATGTCGATGTGGAGGATTTCCCCCACATAGGAAGGTATAGGTGTTTCTGCTACCGCTTGTTTGGATGGATGACGATTGTATTTAGCCATTGAGCAGGTCTTGCAGTTCAAAGTGGTTTCTGTTGCTAACCGTAGCATCTTAGGAAAAAAATAGTCCCTCAAGATTTGTTTTACGTTTTCTTGTTCTGCTCGGTGAGCTCTGTTGTGCTCTGTTATAACAATTTCTCTCTGCTCAGTTGCATCCGTTATGTCCTGCACAAAGCTTTTCGCATGCTTGAAAGTGGTGCTTGGGAACAATTCAACTAATCGGTGCTGGATAAATGCCAAGATCGGTAGGGAGCAATGTATTGCGTTAACTACTTCAGCATTTACCACGTCTTGTAATGCATTAAGAAGATTTTCTCGTTTAGAAATCCTTATTATGTGTCTCACCTTGCTTTTAAACAAGATGAATGTGTCTACCGAAAAACTGTTTCCTTCTTCGATTATTATTTGATTTCTGAAACAGTTTACCGGGTTGTCCGTTGTGTCAATAGTGTAAGTTAGCGACTGTTCGCTGTGTATCGTTGCTACATCCGACTGTTCGTCATTTAGAACGTTTATCTTTTGGCGAGACAGCGCGTCTGCAACAAGATTTTCTTTGCCTGGTTTGTAGACCAATTTGGCGCCGTGATCATCGATAATTCCCTTCCAGCGTTTTAGTTTCGCGTTATGGTTTTTATCCGAGATGGCAAAGGTAAGTGGTTGGTGATCGGTGAAGATCCGCAACCCTTTTACACCGTATAAGTAGTTTCGGAGGTTTTTCAGTGCCCAAACTATGGCGAGGAGCTCTCGCTCGTTGGTTGCATAATTTTTTTCACTATCTCTAAGGGCGCGTTATATCATTGTGATCGGGCGGCCGTCTTGAGATAGTACCGCTCCTAGACCAAAACCTGACGCATCCGTTGTCAAATCAAATGGTCTCTTAAAGTCTGGGTATGAAAGCAGAACGTCTTCCGATGCCAAGATTTCTCTCAACCTGTTGAACGTTTCTTTCTGTTCTTTGGTCATATCGATGTCGATTTTCCTTGACTGATATTTGCTTGCTTTTCCATTTTCTCCCTTTAGGATATTCGTTAAAGGCCTTGCGATTGTCGCAAAGTCTTTTATAAAGCACCTATAGTAGCTTGCTAGCCCCAGAAATGATCTGAGTTCGAAAAGCGTTTTAGGTAAAGGGAATTCTTTTATGGCTTTGACCTTTTCAGGTGAGGTTCGTACACCCCCTTGCGACACTATGAACCCCAAGTATTCAACGCTCTTTTTAAAGAACTTTGATTTCTCTTGGGATACTCTCATGCCTGCCTCCAAGAGTTTTCTTAAAACCCAATCCACGTCCTTAACGTGGTCTTCCTTTGTTTTGGAGAATATTATGACGTCATCGACGTACACGTAGCATATTTTTGAAATTCCATCTCTTAGGACGTCGTCAATGGCCCTTTGGAAAATGCTTGGGGCATTTTTAAGCCCAAATGGTAATCTACAAAATTCGTACTTGCCGTTGTTTATTGAAAATGCCGTCTTTTCTCTGTCTTTTTCTGCCAGCTCTATCTGGTGAAAGCCTGACTTAAGATAAAGTGTCGTAAAAAATTTTGACTCTCCCATATTTGACAGTATTGTCGAAATTGTTGGGATAGGGTATTTATCGTCAACCGTTCTCTGGTTTAGTTTCCTAAAATCGATAACTAGTCGTTTCTTTTTTACCCCATTTTGGTCTGTTCCCTTTTTATCTACAACCCAGGTCGGGTTGTTGTAGGGAGATTCGGATGGCCTTATTACGCCGTCCGCTAGAAGTTGTTTAACCTCCGCATTGACGAATTCGGTCACACCCATGGGATGCGGGTATGATTTTGAGTATACCGGCTCCCCATCTGTTTTAATTGTGGCGATAGTATTTATATTGAATGGGAATGCCTCGTCTGGGTCAGCGAAGGCTTTGTGATTTTTAACTATCATTTTATCGAACGAGTTTTTAATAGCAAGAGGAACGTCTCCATCGTCGATTTTAATGAAGTTAACGTTTTCCGCCCCAGCAAACTGGATCTTTTCAGTTCCGTTACTAGTATTTAAAACATTTCCAGTAAAATCAAGTTTCGCATTTACTTGTTTAAGTAAGTCGAGACCAATAATACCGTCAAAGTCTTTAAGATTGTTCAGAATAAAGAAGGGTGTCTTTACGTTAAACACCGAAACCATTCATTTTTTATCGATTTTGGTAAAGCCATGAATTGACTTTACAGTAAAGGGTTTTTCCGCTGCCACGACGCCTTTCAGCCCCGGGAGTGGAGTAATATAATTTTTTGAGGTTCCTGTATCTAGTAATAGTTTTATTTCTCCTCCTGCCACCGTACGTGTAATGTAAGGGAGCAGGGACTTTACCCTAAAAAATTGCAGGAGTCCTCTGCATCCAGCTCGTCCTGTATTTCTATGGCGCTTGCCTGAGCAACGGAGTCATAATCTTCTTCGTCGGTGTTTTCTTCCGGCATGAAGTTGATTTTTTGCTGAGACCGTGCCGACCGCCCTCTTTGCCATGTTGTGGTTTGTTTGGACCGGAAGGAAGGGTCAACTTCCATTGGCTCTGGCGCCGGTTGGCTTTGGCCATTACCTGCACTGTTGTGTGGGCCTTGCTTAAAGGAACCGCTTTGATGGTTTGTTCCCTTTAGAGTTCTAACAAAATGAGGGTTCTTTTTAATCGCCCCCGAATTTTTGTTGGGTTCTCCGTATGACTGAGAACTTTTCCAACCTGTTTGTTTCTGGTTGTTTGGCCTATAGGCTCTTTCCTCGTTATGTCGGGCGAACGTGGCCGCGAAAATACTTCTGTCGTTACTTGACTCAGCTTCTTGAGCTAACGCCAATGCTGATGGCAAGTCCCGCGGTTGTGCCGGAAAAACGGCAATTTTTAATGATTTCTTTAAGCCAGATATGAACGCGTGTAACGCGTCATCCCTGTGCTGCTCATTAAGGACGGCCGCTGCGGCTGCGTCGTGTGTCATTATTGTTTTGTTTGTAAGAAGCGTTAGCTTCCGTTCTATCTCATCATAGTATTTGAGTAGGGGTAACTCTCCCTGCCTTGACAAACTTAATTCTTGTTTTATTACGTGTGCCGGAGTTTTGTCCGCATACGTGAATTCTAAGCGCGCTATTATGGCGTGAAAATTAAATACCGTGTTAAATGAGGCTAATACAGCAGACGCTGGGCCACTTACTTTATTTTTTAGGATTCCGGCCTGATAATGTCGGCTGCTACCTTCGTAAGGCGCAAATATTTTGTAGGCTGCAGTGGCGGCCTGTCTCCAGGAAACATAATTTTCCTGCTTGCCGTCAAATTCTGGAACAGACTTGACCATATCAAGGGGCTCACTACACTCAATGTTTGGATTCAATTCGATTTCTTGGAATGTCTGGATTTTCGGTTTTTTATTTTTAAGTAAACTTAACTCCCCCATAATTGCGGTCAGTTTTGCTTCGAATAGTTCTTCCTCCCTTTGAAGTGCGCAGGCTATGGCAGCCTTCATATTCGCAATTTGTTCCGCCTGCATTTCTGTTGCCCTACTGTTTGACGAAATTTCAATTCTATTTATTTCTGGCACTTTTCTATGTAAAAGTTCTAGGACTTCTTCGTCTGAGGAAATGTTCCCAGTATCCCTATACATGAGACAGTTCTTTATGTAAAAAATTTTGCGCGTGTTATAGAACTAAATCAAGAGTTTGTAGAATATTAATTATACGTATTTGTTGTATTTCTTAGCAAGAGTTGAATATCAAATTAATTTGTGGTTCGCTAAAATTTCAACTCCACAACTTGCTGGATATCATTTAGTTGGTTGGTGTATTTTTATTTACTATTCTTTATTTAAATTTTCTAACACATGAGACTGTATTTATTAGCGAACTTTTGGACAAAAAGCCTACTCACATGTTAATAAATTAATTTTATTGTCGAGGTGTTTTGCCGACGGCTTTCCTTCGCCACCATTTGCTGCTGCTGTCGTCGCTGCCGATGCCGCTTCTGCCTCTCTATTTGGTTAAGAATTTTCCGCTTGGTGAAAGTTGGGACCTTTTCCTCTCGGGTGGTTTTTTTTTGATTCGATCTGTCCAATTTATTTAATTTTTGGTGATTGTAATTTTTTCACTTTTTATCTTTTCACTTCGGGTGATTGTATATTATAATTATTTATAATTACAAGGCGTAAGCCTCGGAGAATGATTTAAAAACTAACTTAAGAATTCAGTCCCGGTTCAACTCCAGGCCTCTGGTCCGCAGCAGAACTGCTGGCAGTTCTTACTTATAAACTGCTGAATTCGCGGAGCGAGTGATCGGGCTGACGCAGAAGTGCTGACCTGGCCTTCTGGCAGCAGTTCTGCTGCGGACCAGAGGCCTGGAGTTGAACCGGGACTGAATTCTTAAGTTAGTTTTAAATCATACTCCGAGGCTTACGACTTGTAATTATAAATACCCAAATATTGTGACCCTCGCCCTAACGGGAGAGTGGTAAATAAATATAACCAAACTAAACAAACGACTTATAATTTATACACGTACAACGCTATGGATTTCATTCTGTAGGCATGCGATGATATCCTCCGATGAAACTACATGGTGTATGTTACGCAATACGATTCTGTATGGTCGGTCCTCGGGGAGCTGGTGATGATGAAATAAGGATCCTTTCTCTAGAAAATGCCTAAACACACACATATCATTGCTATTGTGTGTGCTGTTTGGTTGCCGGTGCAAGTACAGCGCTTATAGAACTGTTTACCATTGTGCGTGCATTTTACATTGACCGGTTCAAAATTCAGTGCTTGAATTATTAAAATAAATTAAAAGGCCAAGCAATGACACAGTCAGCATGCCAGCTGACAAAATAACATTTTTAAAGCGCATGGAAAATTCCATATTTGTCGACGCTAAAAAAATTGCTGCAGGATTAACCAACGAATCGGTCATTTGCATTAATGATGATGGCCTGCATTTAAAGCTGGATTTAATAAACCAGACAGAGGCTTCGTTTAACTTGTCTCACGTTTCCCTGGAGGAACTGGATCTCAATCAAATAGGAAGCGAATTGCGTGACCAGGTCGACAACATTGTCTTTGAAATGCGGTATGTTGTAAAAACGGAACTCAGTAGACGCAAAGTGCGAGAGCTTGCTTGTTCAACTATGCGTTAAGATCCAGGAACTGACTGGTCTTCAGGTTCTCTATTTCGACGCCCGAATGTGCCTGACATGAAGCTTCCAACCTTTAGTAGAACTTATACTGAATACACAGATTTTAAGTCGATGTTTTCCACTGTCATCGATAAAAACCCAATACTGGCTGATATGGAGAAGCTTCAATACATCAAGTCAAATTATTTAATAAACCAGACAGAGGCTTCGTTTAACTTGTCTCACGTTTCCCTGGAGGAACTGGATCTCAATCAAATAGGAAGCGAATTGCGTGACCAGGTCGACAACATTGTCTTTGAAATGCGGTATGTTGTAAAAACGGAACTCAGTAGACGCAAAGTGCGAGAGATTGCTTGTTCAACTATGCGTTAAGATCCAGGAACTGACTGGTCTTCAGGTTCTCTATTTCGACGCCCGAATGTGCCTGACATGAAGCTTCCAACCTTTAGTAGAACTTATACTGAATACACAGATTTTAAGTCGATGTTTTCCACTGTCATCGATAAAAACCCAATACTGGCTGATATGGAGAAGCTTCAATACATCAAGTCAAATTACCCGGCTGCCCTAGAGTTTTTAGATAACGCTACAACAATAAGCGGCTTATTTTCGAGACTCACATTTCGGCGATCATGAACCTGCCAATGGTAGAGAGTTCATCTTCTGTAAAGCTTCGTGATGGTGATCTGGGTATCTCCAGATCAGCAACGCCAACGATGGAGCCGATCATATAATGGTCGGAAGTACAGGGATAGCTCAGGTGAACATCCATCGCGCCAAGGCTGCCTCGGCTGTGCTGGCAAGGATGTTCACCAAACAACATCTTGGGCTAGCCCTGGTACAGGAACCCTGGTATAACCAGGGAATAAAAGGACTGTACGTGAAGAACGCCAAGGTAATTTGGGATCAACGGGCCTCTAGCCCTAGAGCCTGTATCCTGGCATGTAGAAGTATTAATTATAATATACTTACAGAATTTCTCACGAGGGACTGTGTACCGATCGTGGTAGAAGATGTGGGAGCAGCCAAAAAGACTGTGGTGGCATCGGTATACTTTGCCGGTGACGAGGCGTGCACACCGCCCTAAATCACCGCACTGGCACCGGGAAACTCCGTATCACTATAGAACTGGAGGCCGCCGTAGAAGATATTAACTCGTGTCTTACTAACGCGTTTAGAGAAAACTGCTCCCTTGGTCGAGCCAAGAGGGAAAAATATGCTCCATGGTGGAACGACCAATTGGAGAAGTTACGAAAAGCGACCAGGCGTCTCTTTAACAAAGCAAAAAGAGAAGGGAACTGGGATGCCTACCAGAATAAACTGACTATGTATAACCATGAGATCAGAAAAGCCAATCGAATGAACTATAGAACCTTCTGTGAGGCAATAGTAAATACATGTGAAGGCGCAAGACTTCACAGAGCAATCTCCAAAGGAGTGCCAAAATCAAATCAGGCACTACGTACGGAGGATAACTCCTATACTATAGGAAGTAAGGAGAAACTTGAGCTACTACTGGTAACTAAATTTCCGGGAAGCACGCTTCAAACGGATGGGAATACCCCGGTAACGGCTACTAGAATAGACCGTGTACTACTGATTGGGCCAAAGCAAAATCAATAGTAACAACGGAAAGATTAAGATGGGCAATTGGTACATTCCAGCCCTACAAATCTCCTGATCTAGATGGTATTCAGCCAATCCTGCTACAACGAGCGCTAAATCAGCTCGCAGTGCCGATCAGAAAAATACTGATCAGCAGTCTAGCTTTAGGACACATACCTAGTGCCTGGAGTATAGTAAAAGTGATCTTCATTCCAAGAGCTGGAAAGAAAGACATCACTGATCCGAAGTCGTTCAGACCCATCAGCTTGACATCGTTTTTGCTAAGAACGTTGGAAAAGCTAGTGGATGTCAGCATTAGAACCACTCTGTTTGTAGAGCATCCGCTCCAACGGACGCAGCATGCCTACAGGGCGGACAGATCAACTGATACTGCCCTATATCACCTGAAAAGCCTTATTGAGGATTCACTTACTCATAAGGAAGTGGCGTTATGTGCCTTCTTAGACATACAGGGTGCATTCGACAATACCTCTCATGAGGCGGTCAACGCATCCCTGGCAAGAAGAGGACTAGATGCAACAACCAGTAGATGGATCAAATCACTACTGGCATCTAGGCGAGCCATGGCCACTATAGGAGGACAGTCGTCCACAGTATCTACCACAAGGGGATGCCCCCAAGGGGGTCTCCTCTCGCCTCTCTTGTGGAGCTTGCTGGTAGACGAGCTGCTGGACAGACTGACCCGCAGAGGTATACTTTGCCAGGGCTATGCTGACGATATTGTCAATACAGCCAGAGGTATATATGAGGAAACACTCTGCGATATCATTCAAATGGGCCTCAACATGACCAGCGAATGGTGCAAGGAAGTAGGCCTGAGCCTAAATCATAGCAAAACTGTTATTGTTTCTTTCACAAATAGGTACAAGCTACAGAGAATGAAGACAATAACACTGTCAGAATGTCGCATAGAGGCCAGCAAAAAAGTTAAGTATCTTGGGATAACCCTCGACTCCAAACTTAGCTTCAAACCTCATGTCGATAACACAATCGATAAGTGCACCAGAGCACTTTTCACGTGTAGTAAAATTGCTGGAAAATCGTGGGGAACCTCACCACGCATAATAAGATGGCTGTACCTCATGGTAGTCAGACCCATACTAACCTAAACAGTTGGACAACCCTGGGGAAAGTACACTCTATGAAACCACAAACAATAAAGTGGTATACAGACGGATCCCTCACCGACGAGGGAAGTGGGCTGGGGGTTGTAGGCCCTAGGTTAAAATACCACGAATCAATGGGCAGATACACCAGCATTTTTCAAGCTGAGGTCTGTGCTATTGGATGCTGTGCCGAGTTTAGTCTGCAAAGGAACTATCGGGGCAAGGAGGCCTGTTGGGCTGGGCTGATGAAAGGCCCTCAGCGCTACAAATCCCTACCAGCACTTCCTTCCACTTCCGGGAAGGAGCAGTTGGAGTATATGGAGACATCAAGGACATGTTTTACCAAGTGCTGATACAGCCACAGGACATATGTGCCCAGCGATTCTTGTGGAGAAATGGAGAGAATCGTCGGAACCCGGAAACCCACGAGATGTAGATCATAACACTCGGAGCAACATGCTCTGCTTGTGCAGTGGACTATGTGAAGCTCATCAACGCTTCGCAATATAGTAGTGCTGATCCGCGAGTGGTTCTGGCGATAAAGGAGTACCACTACGTGGACGACTATGTGGACAGTTTCATGAGCAAGGACGAAGCTGTCGCCGTTTCGTCACGGCTGAGAGAAATACACGCAACCGCAGGATTTGATTTGTGTCATTGCACGCATTGGTCCGGCTGGCGCACAGAGAAGCGTTCGACGAGGAAGCTCAAAGAGGAACGGTTAGCAAGACCAGCCAATTATCAAGAATGTCGCCGTATTTGGATAGAGAGGGTATCATGCGTGCCAATGGAAGGATTGCCCGCACCAGCGGCATGCGAACCATATGGGGCTCGCCGTCTGACCATACTTATCGTTCGTCACAACCATGAGAGGATGTGCCACCAAAACGTGGAGGCCACCATCTGCGAGATTCGTGGAAAGTTTTTTTCGCTATGAGAAACGTCATGTGCCGCCGTGGACCGGTGGTTAGGATAAGGAGCGATAATGGTAAGAACTTCTTAGGAGCCGATAAATAAGCCAGACGATTCAGCGATGTGTTTGACCCAGCGAAGATACAGGGCGAGTTGTCATCTAAAGGAATCAAATGGATCTTTAACTGCCCATCAAACCCAGGTGAGGGAGGTGTCTGGGTAAGGATGGTCCAGTGCGTGAAAAAGGTTTTGGCGCATACGATTAAGGAACTTGCACCCAAGAAGCCAGTGCTGGAGAACTTGATGATCGAAGCGGAGAACATAGTGAATTCCCGCCCGCTTACGCACTTGCCGATCACAGTGGACCAGGAGGCTCCACTGACACCGAACGACCTGTTGAAAGGAATGCCCGATGTGCCAAGTCTTCCTGGAGATGATGAATTGCCATCTGAGAGATGCACAACAAGGAAACAGTGGCGTATCGTTTGGATGATGAGAGATCGGTTCTGGAAACGATGGGTGCACGAGTACTTGCCCACGCTTGTTCGCAGAAAGAAATGGTGCCAGCGTGTTATCCCATGCGTCGAGGAGGCCTGGTATACATCTGCGATCCGGCCATACAACGCAGGGAGTGGAAAAGAGGCGTTGTTGAAGAGGTGTTCACCCGGAAAGATGGAGTGCCACGGCGGGCTTCGGTGAGGACTAGTGCTGCGTCCAGCTTCGAAGTTAGCCGTTCTGAATGTGGTGAATGCTGTTGCTTCACGGGGGAGGGGCTATCGATAATTAATTAAGTAATTTGCCCTCGGAATTAGTATTTTAATGTATGCGTTTTTATCGTTATTGTAATTGTTTACATCGATTTAACTAAGAATTAAGCTATACTTGGCGCGTCAGATCAGTTCGTCTGACGATATCCAAGAGTGAGGGAAGAGAAAATTCGGTACGTAAAAATCAGAACAGATATAAGGTCCAAATGTGTAATGCCTTGCAAAAATGTATTATTTCCCTATAGAATAAAACCATCCTTATTTGTCTAAGCCAATGAGCGTTTAAGGCATTCCCTGGATATTGTCGGCGGCTTAAAACAGGGGTTTTCTTGGGTTGCAAAGCCTTTAGCTGCATCATTACTTCTTGCGGTGAGGTATGTCTTATAGGGCGTGTCTGAGCAGTCGAAGTATCAAAATAATTTGCGATGGTTTCACTATTGGTGTCGTCCATTAAATTGAAGGCCATGAAGGTGAAAGACAGGTGCGAAGCAAAAGCACTTGCTTTCTCATCATCCGTCTAAAACCAGATGCCACCTCGATCCTGAATTGGTGATTGAAACAAAGGCTGTCTCTTGATGCCTCTCATGAGCTTCCATATTGAGAATGCACTATTTCTATCTGGACCAGCACTCTCCAATAAGGTATCCAGGTAAGCTCCACGGTTATTGGCTAGCAGACGGCGCAGATGATTAGTAGTACTTGAATATTGCTGGTAAATTCTAGTATCTCGTGTCGTGATCTATTGTCTTCTGAGGCGTCTTTTGTGGCTAAGCAAGTCCCTAGTCTACAAGCTTAAGATGGGAGGGCTCCTTATGGCCTTGAGACCAACGTGGTGAGGGGTTGGTGTAGCCTGCCTTGCAACTTCAATGATTGCAGATGTGAAGTAGTCGACGTACGCTTTCAGCCTACTGCAAGTGTCAATGGGAATGTTGAGTTCTACAGTAGCCTCGATGTGTTCTTTAAGGATCCGAATGTTTGCTTGAGGATACCGCATTTTTGTTACATCGCCGCACCTCCGTGTTGTCTGTCATCCGGATGGTTGACAGTATGGTGGGTAAAAAAATTCAGGGTCTATGAATTTGGACCGGGAGGAGTTTCTGACAACAGGAGGATGTTTATGTCGTGAAGCTCAATAAAAGCGAGGATCCGTTTAAAGGACCAGCAGAGGGGGATTCGTTGGTCTTCAAATGATGCTTATGAGTAGAAGCTTCTTTTAGGCTGCATGGGGCTTTCTACAGTTATAGCAGTGTCTGGCATCATCTTGCTGGAGCCTACGCTCCGAAGTGGGGTGGTTTTCTCCACATTCCGAGAACAGTACGTTATGGTATGACCATAGCCTGGATATCTATGGCATTGTACAGGCTCAATTTTTTTTTTTAAGATCAATAAACCTCATATTAAGAGGGAGTTTGGTCGACTTATTGCGTGGATTATATACACGTACAACGCTATGGATTTCATTCTGTAGGCATGCGATGATATCCTCCGATGAAACTACATGGTGTATGTTACGCAATACGATTCTGTATGGTCGGTCCTCGGGGAGCTGGTGATGATGAAATAAGGATCCTTTCTCTAGAAAATGCCGAGGCACCTGCCTGTAGCTATCCGAGGCGTTGCACTGAAGTCTCCTGAATTCAGTGCCTTGAATCTCCTACAAGGGCGTTCAGTTCACATTGGGAAACATTATTCTGGGTACCTCGAGTGATGGATTGGCTTCGGGGTGGGTGGTCTGCTTGGTTAACACTAGCCAGCTGGTTGTTGCGTGTTGTTTTCCTTGAAGCACGAATAAGGGGAACTTAGACTTCGTCAAGTTCTTCAACAAATGCTTACGAATCTCTATTGGGCCCGCACCAGCAATTTGCTTCATCAACTTAAAGTCCGGTGATTTTTGCGGTGGGCCATTATTTTCCATTTCCCGTTGAAATGATTAAATGTTTAGCGACCCGAATTTTACAATTTTAAGGCAAGCTGTACATAACTTGTACATACTTGGTAAAATCATCTACTTGAACAATTACGTACTCCTTCTAATCACTCTTGCCACTTAATTTCCCTGTTATATCGATGTTGATAGTGTGCCAAGGAATATTGGCTTTTGGGATTGAATGAAATTCGGCCTGAATTTGTCCTGAGTTTGATTTGGACACCCTCGACTTATGTACTTAATTTATAACAGACCACCTGAAGTAACGAGGCACCACTGGAAGACAGCGTATTCTGCCATTTCTCTGTATTTTTGGTAAAGAACTTCTGCGCTTAGTTCATAGGTTTTCGTAATATCTTCAGCAAGAGAAAAATCCTTTAATTTGCTCACGATTTCAGCTATGTACGAGTCTCGACGCTATTCAGCAATGAGCCAGTTGCTTGAAATTTCCAAGGTAACCCTCTTCTCTTTAATCACCTTTACAGCAGAAATAGACTTTAGTAAGATAGAATTTCTCGACAAAAAGTAAACATGTGCCATTTTATTCCCTCCTCTATACTGAATTTCAAATGTAAATGATTGCAAATAAGCCCACCAAGCTTGTTTATTTCTTCACGCCTTTAGTGAGTTACAGTCGTGCAATTCAATTGGATATTTTGGGTTAAGAATAACAAGGACTGGTTTATCAGTAAGAGTATAAATAATCTTTTTCCGTATCCGTTCATGTTCCGTTTTCCAAATAAATTTATTTTTGTCTGACGTTAAAAAATGTAACGGTTTCATCAACTGTGAAAATCTCTCAATAAGCTGTTTGACGTAAGTTGCTAATCCAATAAATTGCCTAAGCGATGTGACTGACTGTGGAGGCGGAAGAACAGTCAACGCAACATTTTTTTCA
Organism: Drosophila sechellia; assembly: GCF_004382195.2. NCBI lineage: Eukaryota > Metazoa > Arthropoda > Insecta > Diptera > Drosophilidae > Drosophila > Drosophila sechellia. Next base: position 24,359,440 of record NC_045949.1, on the reverse strand, counting down.
GGGCTTGGGAGAATTTCACCTGCACTAAAATTATAGCCTAAATATTGAACCGATGTTTTCAAGTAGGAACACTGTTGGGTCATGCAGCCGCCAAAATTGGGCAGTAGACTAATGTCAAACTTGTTAATATTTAAGCCAAATTAGCAGTAGCATGCCCATAGTGCAAACCGCTGCTCTCGCACGCATTTATCTGTGCGGCGCTCATTCCTTTGTTGTTGTTAGCTACCTACGCTAAGCTTGGGCGCTGCATTTCGGCTGCCTGCCCGCCAGTTGCAAATTCGTCGTGCTTCGGAAAAGAGTTACTTACTTATTGTCGCTATCGCTATTTCGCAAAATAAAACTGTCGTAGTAAAAACAAACTTTTTCGGTTTTTTATTATTCTCAACAGCTATTGAAAAAGCTCAATAGCTCAACAATTGGTGACCCCGACGTGATCAGTGTTAATTTGCATACATTAATTTATGCACTTATCGCGTTTATAAATAAATATAAATACATTAAAGCGCAATCGGTTGGACAAGTGAGTGGAGATTTCGGTGATAGTGGCTGTGTTTAAGCGAGCTAGCATTGCGTATATACAAACATTGCTACATATAGCTACGTGCATTGACCCCGCTTGCATTTTCGGCCTCTATTTTGTGCTCATCTTCCCGCTGAACCGAATCAAAAGCGATTTGTTGCGATGCCCGCTGAAGGTGAAAAAAACAGGGTGACCTTTTTGAAGCGCAAAGCCAATGCGCTGTTCAGCAGGTTGCAGAGGCTACAAACGTCGCTGTCTAATGAGACGCTAAGCGGATACGACGAATCCACTCTTACGGTGAGGTTGGAGCATATTGATGAGCTGCAAAGTGCCTTCAATGTTCTGCATACAGAACTGGAGGAATTGGACTTCGACGAAATTGGCAGTGAAATGAGCGAGTCTTTCGATGAATTCATCGTTGAATTCAAGGCTAGTGTGCGCGCGGAAATAGCCAAACGCAATGTGCATTTCGCGCCGCACTCAACGCTTGCGGAAGGTGTTGTGCCCCACCAGTGTAGTGGTCCTCAAACGCAGCCGCGGCCGAGGCCGATGCCGTTGCCTCCTGTGCAGCTGCCAACGTTTGGCGGAGGCTACGCAAACTGGGCGGATTTTTATTCCGTGTTCACGAGCATAATCGACAGCCATCCGGACCTCTCCAACATTGAGAAATTTCAACATCTGCGGTCATGTTTAAGGGATTCAGCGCTGGAAACTATCCGATCATTGGAGATTTCAAACAGCAATTACGAAGCGGCTTTAGAGTTGCTTCAAAAAAGGTTTGATAACCGGCGTCTCGTTTTTCAGGCGCACATTACCGAGATTCTGGGCTTAAAGGTAGTACGGAATGGGTCAGTGGCATCGCTTCGGGAATTGTCGGACAAGTTTAACGATCACATTCGTGCGTTGAAGGGTTTGGGCACCACTGAGCAAATCGCTGGCTGCATCATAGTGCAAGTGCTGCTGCAAAAGCTGGATGCGGCGAGCCAAGCTAAGTGGGAGGAGCGCCTGGAGGATCCGGTCTTTGCCAACCTTATTCCGTCGTGGAAATCGATGGCTGCATTCCTGGAGCAGCGATGTAGGACTTTGGAGGCCGTGGATTGCGCCATGGCAACCTATGCGCCAGGCGTTCAGGTGGCCAGAAATCGCTCGACGCTAGTTGCTACCACCCAAAATTCTCTTGGTTGCATGCTTTGCCATAGTGCAGAGCATGCCATATATTATTGCTCGCAATTTAGAGACTTAGCGCCAGTAGATCGGCTGCGCGAGGCAAAGAGACTAGCACTTTGCCTAAATTGCCTAAGGACAGGTCATCAGCTACGGCAATGCAGCTCGAGCCGCTGCCGTACCTGTGGAATCAGGCATCATACGCTGCTCCATCTGGATGATCCGCCTTCCTCGCAGCCACATGTTCCGGTGTCTTCAAGCTCCCACACTGAGACTTCTGCCCCGCTTTCGACTTCTTCTACTCTAATTGCCCAGGATCTCGGTAGGCCAGCAAGGAAAGCAGGATTGATGTTGAACTTGATTCACTTCTGCAGCGCTTTTGGGATGTAGAAAATTGTCCCGGCCCAATAGTTCAAGCCACTAAGGAGGAGCTAGATTGCGAGGCCCACTTTGTTAAAAATTACACCCGACTGCCAGCTGGCGATTACTCGGTACGGTTGCCGCTAAAACTCCATTTGGACTCTTTAGGAGATTCCTATCCTCAGGCTTTGCGGAGATTCTTGTCGCTGGAAAGGAAGCTTACAAAGCACCCTGGCTTGAGGTTTAAATATGCGGCGTTCATGAAGGAGTATCGTGATCTGGGACATATGTCGCCTGTGCCCGCCTCCGAGGTCAGCTCGTGCCGATATTTTTTGCCACATCATTGCGTCATGAAGGAGGATAGCACTACCACCAAGCTTCGCGTTGTCTTTGACGGATCAGCTGCCACTTCCACTGGTTACTCGCTTAACGATGTGTTAATGGCTGGCCCGGTCATCCAGCCCAAGCTATTTCACATCCTGATTCGATTTCGCTCACACCCAGTTGCCGTTACAGGAGACATATGTAAAATGTACCGATGTGTAAAGGTCGCGCAAGAAGATAGCTATTTGCAGTGCATTGTATGGAGGGACTCCCCGATCGATGACCTTCAAGTATACAAACTCGATACAGTTACCTACGGCACCAAACCAGCCTCCTTCTTGTCCGTAAGGGCTATGCAGCAGTTGTCAATCGATGAGCAGGCATCGTTTCCCATTGGATCAGAAATCCTTCGGCGTGATTTCTACGTGGATGATCTTATCTCCGGCTCAGACACGGTAAAGGATGCTATCAGCATAATGCAACAGACGACTGGCATTCTTGCGAAGGGCAAGCTCAAGCTAAGGAAATGGTGCTCTAACATTCCGCTTGTGCTGGAGGGTGTGCCCGCCGAAGACAAGGAGTCATTCATGAAGTTTGAAGATGGTAGCGATTTCACCAAAACTTTAGGTTTCGCTTGGGATCCCGCCTCCGACCAGCTATTGTTTTCGTTCTCTGCCTTTCAGTCGCCACTGAGACCCTGCAGGCGCTCTGTTTTGTCTGCGATCGCTAAATTTTACGATCCTCTCGGCCTGGTCGGTCCGGTAATTACAAGGTGTAAAATCTTTTTGCAGCAGCTCTGCAAGGAAAAGCTGTCCTGGGATGAAAGCCTCCCGGAAACTCATAACACGAAATGGCTTGATATATGTCGCAGTTTTGAAATAATAAGTCATGTTAGTTTCCCTCGGTTTGTGTTTAGCGCAGAGTCTGATCTTGAGGTGCATGGGTTTTGTGATGCAAGCATTGATGCCTATGGAGCCTGCGTTTATGTGGTTTCTAAAGGGAATCAAAGTTTTAGCCATTTGCTTTGTTCGAAGTCGCGCATAGCTCCGTTGAAGACCATAACAGTACCAAAGCTGGAGCTTTGTGGTGCGGATCTTCTGGCTAAAATCATGAGGGAAATAGTTGGCTTGAAAGTATTTAAAGGACGCTACTATTGTTGGTGCGACTCGACGGTGGCACTTTCCTGGATCCGAGATGAGCCCGCCAGGTTCAACATATTTGTGGCAAATAGGGTTGCTGCCATTCAGGAGCTGACAGATGTCACGGCTTGGCGGTATGTTCCAACAGCGTTAAATCCGGCTGACATCTTATCCAGAGGATCCCTGCCGTCTGAGCTTAGCGAATCGTCACTCTGGTCGCATGGACCCGCCTATCTTACGGAGCCTGAAAGAGATTGGCCAACAGCTGTTTGTCCTGACAAACCGGTGCTTGAGCTTCGTCGAAGTGTGTTCATCGTAAAGTCGCCGTACGTGGATGTAATTGCTAGCTCCAAATTCGCAAATTCTTTCCCCTCACTGCAACGAGTATTTGCATACATTTACAAATTTTGTAATGGAATTCGTCATCCTGGGCTCACCGTCGCACACCTTCAAGAGGGTACTCATATGATGCTGCGGTTGGTGCAGCGCGCGAATTTATGGGAGGACCTGCTGTCCCTAAAAACGCTGGGAAGAGTTTCCTCGTCTAGTCCCATATCATCGCTCTCGCCGTTCCTGGATCAATTTGGACTTCTTAGAGTAGGCGGTCGCCTTCGGAATTCGTCGTTGGACTTTGATGGCCGCCACCCGAAAATCCTTCCAAGGTCCCATCCGGTGACTCTAGCAATTATCTCGCATTACCATGAAAGCAATCTTCATGCCGGACCTCGGGCTCTTCTGGGTGCAATTCGATCCCAATATTGGCCTATTGGGGGGAGGAAGACGGTTACCAAGGCCGTGAACAGGTGCATCAGATGTTTCCGGAGTAAGCCGCGGCTGATAGAGCACATAATGGCGGACCTTCCCAAGGAGCGCTTGGAAGGATCTCATGCTTTTGAGGTGACTGGTATAGACTTCTGTGGACCCTTCTTTCACAAGTCGGATAGTCGCAACAAGCCCGCTGTTAAATGCTACGTCTGCGTGTTTATATGCTTTGCAACCAAGGCAGTGCACCTGGAGCTGATCAAGGATCTCTCGACAGCTGCGTTTCTGTGCGGACTCAAGAGGTTCATATGCACCCGGCGGAAGCCGAAGCAAATTTGGTCAGACAACGCCACCAACTTTGTCGGCGCCAAAAATGAACTTCTGGAGCTTCGAAGGTTATTTCTCAGCAGCGAGCATCAAGGCTCCGTTCAGAATTTTTGCCTTTCGGAGACGATTGACTGGCGGTTCATCCCTCCACGGTCGCCCCATTTCGGTGGACTTTGGGAGGCAGCGGTGAAAACGGCCAAACATCATTTCTACCGCGCTGTGGGTACGGCGGCTCTGACCTTCGACGAGCTGAGGACGCTGGTGTGCCACATCTCGGCAGTTATTAACTCCAGACCTTTAGTTCCCATTTCAGAGAACCCTGCCGATCTAGATGTCCTCACTCCGGCGCATTTTCTCAATGGTGGTCCGCCTTCATCGTTTGACGAGCCAGATATAACGGGCCTAAACTATAATCGGCTTGACTCTTGGCAGCGCATCTCCTTTCTTCAGCAAATATTTTGGTCGCGATGGAAGGAAGAGTACTTGACGTTGCTCCAGCAGCGTTCCAAGTGGCGCACCCCAAAGCCTGGCGTAGCCGTGGACAACGTCGTTCTTGTTAAGGACGAGAATCTACCCCCAATGAGATGGCCTTTGGCGAGAGTCATGCAGTTGATTCCTGGCAGAGACGGCGTCGCTCGAGTTGCAGAATTGAGGACCGCGTCTGGAGTAATAAGACGGGCAGTGAACAAGCTGTGTCTGCTTCCCCTTGAGGACTCTGTTGGAACACAAGCTTCCAACGGGGGGAGGATGTTGGGTCATGCAGCCGCCAAAATTGGGCAGTAGACTAATGTCAAACTTGTTAATATTTAAGCCAAATTAGCAGTAGCATGCCCATAGTGCAAACCGCTGCTCTCGCACGCATTTATCTGTGCGGCGCTCATTCCTTTGTTGTTGTTAGCTACCTACGCTAAGCTTGGGCGCTGCATTTCGGCTGCCTGCCCGCCAGTTGCAAATTCGTCGTGCTTCGGAAAAGAGTTACTTACTTATTGTCGCTATCGCTATTTCGCAAAATAAAACTGTCGTAGTAAAAACAAACTTTTTCGGTTTTTTTGTTGAAATTGAACATTTGTTGAAATGTTTAATGAAAACTCGGCCTCTGTCAGAACATTTAGAACAATTTGTAATCTTTCTAACGCCTCACATTGTGTTGACGAACTTATCATGATGCCGTCCATATAGACTATAACATAAGAATTTGCAAGATCCCCTAGCGCTTGCATTACTAAACTTTGAAATACCGACGGCGCGTTTTTAAGCCCGAATGGCATAGATACAAACTCATACTGGCCATCGGGTGTAACGAACGCTGTATACTCAATTGAATTCGCATTTAAAGGAATTTGGTAATAGCTACTGGCCATATCTAAAAATGTAAAATAATAAAGTCCTAGAAGTCTATTTATTTGATCCTGTATAAGCGTGTTTTATAGTCACCACAATATCTATCTGAACCATTTTCTTTGCTTTACCAGCAATATAGGGCTTGCACAAGGTGAACAGCTTGGTCTAATTATATTACATTTCAGAAATTCGTCAATTTTACTTCGAACTAAATCTCGCTCACGTGGGATTAATCGATATGGCCTTCTTAGAACTGTCTGTCTTGCCATTTAAGTGAAAGGGTATAGAAGTGTAAGCTACCTGAAGTACGACAGAGGGTTCAAAAACTACTATAGGTATGTAGTATGTGTTTGGTTATGCAGCCAGCAACAGCTCATCATAAATTTAAGTTATTTTTTTATCCCTCTTATACATTGCTCTGTGCAGCAATAGATTTTGTATTCCTCTTTATGCTATGCTCCTCTCTCTCTCAATAGAGAGCGAGCACAGTTGTTTTAATTTTTATTTTGTAAAACTTGCTAATTTGTCTTCTGCATAGCAAGCTCAGTTACAAATTAAGTGTTGATCGCACTGGTATTGCTGTGATACACTTTAACTTTTAATCGGTTCGGTACGGGCACTGCCGCCGTTCGTTATAGCCTACAACCCTGTGTGGCAAAATATATTTAAATAAAACTGACATATTAATTTAAAGTACCGTGTTTATAAATTGACGCTCCATTTCTCCAAGTCAATGAAAAAGCTCATTGCCTAAACATTTGGTGACCCCGACGTGATTCGTAACTTTTTTTTTATCGTGAAATCAAAAACAGATTAATTAATTTCGGAGCATTGTGTGTGTACATAAGTGGCTGTACTTTTCGACCTAGCTACTTTTCGTTTATCGCAAGCCAATTCGCATAGCGGCAGTTGCACCCATTTCGCTTGCTCTCGCCCGTTTTCGGTTTCTTCTTTGCCTACCGCCAAATTCGTTTCGTTTTGGCTGTGAAAAAGAATTGACTTTGTGCATAAACACACACACATCATTGATAATGTGTGTGTGCAGTTTGGTTGCCGGTGCAAATACGCTCTCCCGTTTTAGGTTTCTTCTTTGCCTGCCGCCAAATTCGTGTCGTCTCGGTTGTACCCGTTTCGCTTTCTCTCGTTTCGTTTTCGGTTTCTTCTTTGCCGACCGCCAAATTCGTGTCGTTTTGGCTGTGCAAAAAGAATTGACTTTGTGCATACCCGGCTGCCCTAGAGTTGTTAGATAAGCGCTACAACAATAAGCGGCTTATTTTCGAGACTCACATTTCGGCGATCATGAACCTGCCAATGGTAGAGAGTTCATCTTCTGTAAAGCTTCGTGATGGTGATCTGGGTATCTCCAGATCAGCAACGCCAACGATGGAGCCGATCATATAATGGTCGGAAGTATAGGGATAGCTCAGGTGAACATCCATCGCGCCAAGGCTGCCTCGGCTGTGCTGGCAAGGATGTTCACCAAACAACATCTTGGGCTAGCCCTGGTACAGGAACCCTAGTGTAACCAGGGAATAAAAGGACTGTACGTGAAGAACGCCAAGGTAATTTGGGATCAACGGGCCTCTAGCCCTAGAGCCTGTATCCTGGCATGTAGAAGTATTAATTATAATATACTTACAGAATTTCTCACGCGGGACTGTGTACCGATCGTGGTAGAAGATGTGGGAGCAGCCAAAAAGACTGTGGTGGCATCGGTATACTTTGCCGGTGACGAGGCGTGCACACCGCCCGAAATCACTGCACTGGCAGAATACTGCAAGAGAACACACTCACCCATCATCATCGGATGTGATGCAAATGCACATCACGTGATATGGGGCAGCAGCGACGTAAATCAAAGAGGTGAGTCACTCTTAGAATTTATCTTGAATAACAATCCAGAAATCCTAAATGTCGGCAATGTTCCGACATTTGATTACTAGGGTAAGATCTGAGGTTCTGGACATTACACTTTCCAGCAGATCAGTGGCTTCGCATATAAGCGACTGGCACGTATCTTCTGAGGAGTCAATGGCAGATCACAGAATTATTCGTTTTAACATAGGGCTAAATCTAGAATGCAGCGAGCGTAGGCGCAATCCCAGGAATACGAACTGGGAAGGGTTCAATGCCTCCTTACTGCGGAATCCAGCTTCTGGGGTAACCGGGAAACTCCGTATCACTATAGAACTGGAGGCCGCCGTAGAAGATATTAACTCGTGTCTTACTAACGCGTTTAGAGAAAACTGCTCCCTTGGTCGAGCCAAGAGGGAAAAATATGCTCCATGGTGGAACGACCAATTGGAGAAGTTACGGAATGCGACCAGGCGTCTTTTTAACGAAAAAAAAGAGAAAGGGAACTGGGATGCCTACCAGAATAAACTGACTATGTATAACCATGAGATCAGAAAAGCCAATCGAATGAACTATAGAACCTTCTGTGAGGCAATAGTAAATACATGTGAAGGCGCAAGACTTCACAGAGCAATCTCCAAAGGAGTGCCAAAATCAAATCAGGCACTACGTACGGAGGATAACTCCTATACTATAGGAAGTAAGGAGAAACTTGAGCTACTACTGGTAACTCAATTTTCGGGAAGCACGCTTCAAACGGATGGGAATACCCCGGTAAAGGCTTAAAGTAGACCGTGTTCTACTGATTGGGCCAAAGCAAAATCAATAGTAACAACGGAGAGATTAAGATGGGCAATTGGTACATTCCAGCCCTACAAATCTCCTGATCCAGATGGTATTCAGCCAATCCTGCTACAACGAGCGCTAAATCAGCTCGCAGTGCCGATCAGGAAAATACTGATCAGCAGTCTAGCTTTAGGACACATACCTACTGCCTGGAGTATAGCAAGAGTGCTCTTCATTCCAAAAGCTGTGAACAAAGACATCACTGACCCGAAGTCGTTCAGACTTCGATGTCAGCTTGACATCGTTTTTGCTAAGAACGTTGGAAAAGATAGTGGATGTCAGCATTAGAACCACTCTGCTTGTAGAGCATCCGCTCCAACGGACGCAGCATGCCTACAGACAGGCGGACAAATCAACTGATACTGCCCTATATCACCTGAAAAGCCTTATTGAGGATTCATTTACTCATAAGGAAGTGGCGTTATGTGCCTTCTTAGACATACAGAGTGCATTTGACAATACCTCTCATGAGGCGGTCAGCGCATCCCTGGCAAGAAGAGGACTAGATGCAACAACCAGTAGATGGATCAAATCACTACTGGCATCTAGGCGAGCCATGGCCACTATAGGAGGACAGTCGTCCACAGTATCTACCACAAGGGGATGCTTCCAAGGGGGTCTCCTCTCGCCTCTCTTGTGGACCCTCAGCAGCGAGCATCAAGGCTCCGTTCAGAATTTTTGCCTTTCGGAGACGATTGACTGGCGGTTCATCCCTCCACGGTCGCCCCATTTCGGTGGACTTTGGGAGGCAGCGGTGAAAACGGCCAAACATCATTTCTACCGCGCTGTGGGTACGGCGGCTCTGACCTTCGACGAGCTGAGGACGCTGGTGTGCCACATCTCGGCAGTTATTAACTCCAGACCTTTAGTTCCCATTTCAGAGAACCCTGCCGATCTAGATGTCCTCACTCCGGCGCATTTTCTCAATGGTGGTCCGCCTTCATCGTTTGACGAGCCAGATATAACGGGCCTAAACTATAATCGGCTTGACTCTTGGCAGCGCATCTCCTTTCTTCAGCAAATATTTTGGTCGCGATGGAAGGAAGAGTACTTGACGTTGCTCCAGCAGCGTTCCAAGTGGCGCACCCCAAAGCCTGGCGTAGCCGTGGACAACGTCGTTCTTGTTAAGGACGAGAATCTACCCCCAATGAGATGGCCTTTGGCGAGAGTCATGCAGTTGATTCCTGGCAGAGACGGCGTCGCTCGAGTTGCAGAATTGAGGACCGCGTCTGGAGTAATAAGACGGGCAGTGAACAAGCTGTGTCTGCTTCCCCTTGAGGACTCTGTTGGAACACAAGCTTCCAACGGGGGGAGGATGTTGGGTCATGCAGCCGCCAAAATTGGGCAGTAGACTAATGTCAAACTTGTTAATATTTAAGCCAAATTAGCAGTAGCATGCCCATAGTGCAAACCGCTGCTCTCGCACGCATTTATCTGTGCGGCGCTCATTCCTTTGTTGTTGTTAGCTACCTACGCTAAGCTTGGGCGCTGCATTTCGGCTGCCTGCCCGCCAGTTGCAAATTCGTCGTGCTTCGGGAAAGAGTTACTTACTTATTGTCGCTATCGCTATTTCGCAAAATAAAACTGTCGTAGTAAAAACAAACTTTTTCGGTTTTTTTGTTGAAATTGAACATTTGTTGAAATGTTTAATGAAAACTCGGCCTCTGTCAGAACATTTAGAACAATTTGTAATCTTTCTAACGCCTCACATTGTGTTGACGAACTTATCATGATGCCGTCCATATAGACTATAACATAAGAATTTGCAAGATCCCCTAGCGCTTGCATTACTAAACTTTGAAATACCGACGGCGCGTTTTTAAGCCCGAATGGCATAGATACAAACTCATACTGGCCATCGGGTGTAACGAACGCTGTATACTCAATTGAATTCGCATTTAAAGGAATTTGGTAATAGCTACTGGCCATATCTAAAAATGTAAAATAATAAAGTCCTAGAAGTCTATTTATTTGATCCTGTATAAGTGGCAGCGTGTTTTATAGTCACCACAATATCTATCTGAACCATTTTCTTTGCTTTACCAGCAATATAGGGCTTGCACAAGGTGAACAGCTTGGTCTAATTATATTACATTTCAGAAATTCGTCAATTTTACTTCGAACTAAATCTCGCTCACGTGGGATTAATCGATATGGCCTTCTTAGAACTGTCTGTCTTGCCATTTAAGTGAAAGGGTATAGAAGTGTAAGCTACCTGAAGTACGACAGAGGGTTCAAAAACTACTATAGGTAGGTAGTATGTGTTTGGTTATGCAGCCAGCAACAGCTCATCATAAATTTAAGTTATTTTTTTATCCCTCTTATACATTGCTCTGTGCAGCAATAGATTTTGTATTCCTCTTTATGCTATGCTCCTCTCTCTCTCAATAGAGAGCGAGCACAGTTGTTTTAATTTTTATTTTGTAAAACTTGCTAATTTGTCTTCTGCATAGCAAGCTCAGTTACAAATTAAGTGTTGATCGCACTGGTATTGCTGTGATACACTTTAACTTTTAATCGGTTCGGTACGGGCACTGCCGCCGTTCGTTATACCCTACAACCCTGTGTGGCAAAATATATTTAAATAAAACTGACATATTAATTTAAAGTACCGTGTTTATAAATTGACGCTCCATTTCTCCAAGTCAATGAAAAAGCTCATTGCCTAAACATTTGGTGACCCCGACGTGATTCGTAACTTTTTTTTTATCGTGAACTCAAAAACAGATTAATTAATTTCGGAGCATTGTGTGTGTACATAAGTGGCTGTACTTTTCGACCTAGCTACTTTTCGTTTATCGCAAGCCAATTCGCATAGCGGCAGTTGCACCCATTTCGCTTGCTCTCGCCCGTTTTCGGTTTCTTCTTTGCCTACCGCCAAATTCGTTTCGTTTTGGCTGTGAAAAAGAATTGACTTTGTGCATAAACACACACACATCATTGCTATTGTGTGTGTGCAGTTTGGTTGCCGGTGCAAATACGCTCTCCCGTTTTAGGTTTCTTCTTTGCCTGCCGCCAAATTCGTGTCGTCTCGGTTGTACCCGTTTCGCTTTCTCTCGTTTCGTTTTCGGTTTCTTCTTTGCCGACCGCCAAATTCGTGTCGTTTTGGCTGTGCAAAAAGAATTGACTTTGTGCATACCCGGCTGCCCTAGAGTTGTTAGATAAGCGCTACAACAATAAGCGGCTTATTTTCGAGACTCACATTTCGGCGATCATGAACCTGCCAATGGTAGAGAGTTCATCTTCTGTAAAGCTTCGTGATGGTGATCTGGGTATCTCCAGATCAGCAACGCCAACGATGGAGCCGATCATATAATGGTCGGAAGTATAGGGATAGCTCAGGTGAACATCCATCGCGCCAAGGCTGCCTCGGCTGTGCTGGCAAGGATGTTCACCAAACAACATCTTGGGCTAGCCCTGGTACAGGAACCCTAGTATAACCAGGGAATAAAAGGACTGTACGTGAAGAACGCCAAGGTAATTTGGGATCAACGGGCCTCTAGCCCTAGAGCCTGTATCCTGGCATGTAGAAGTATTAATTATAATATACTTACAGAATTTCTCACGCGGGACTGTGTACCGATCGTGGTAGAAGATGTGGGAGCAGCCAAAAAGACTGTGGTGGCATCGGTATACTTTGCCGGTGACGAGGCGTGCACACCGCCCGAAATCACTGCACTGGCAGAATACTGCAAGAGAACACACTCACCCATCATCATCGGATGTGATGCAAATGCACATCACGTGATATGGGGCAGCAGCGACGTAAATCAAAGAGGTGAGTCACTCTTAGAATTTATCTTGAATAACAATCCAGAAATCCTAAATGTCGGCAATGTTCCGACATTTGATTACTAGGGTAAGATCTGAGGTTCTGGACATTACACTTTCCAGCAGATCAGTGGCTTCGCATATAAGCGACTGGCACGTATCTTCTGAGGAGTCAATGGCAGATCACAGAATTATTCGTTTTAACATAGGGCTAAATCTAGAATGCAGCGAGCGTAGGCGCAATCCCAGGAATACGAACTGGGAAGGGTTCAATGCCTCCTTACTGCGGAATCCAGCTTCTGGGGTAACCGGGAAACTCCGTATCACTATAGAACTGGAGGCCGCCGTAGAAGATATTAACTCGTGTCTTACTAACGCGTTTAGAGAAAACTGCTCCCTTGGTCGAGCCAAGAGGGAAAAATATGCTCCATGGTGGAACGACCAATTGGAGAAGTTACGGAAAGCGACCAGGCGTCTTTTTAACGAAAAAAAAGAGAAAGGGAACTGGGATGCCTACCAGAATAAACTGACTATGTATAACCATGAGATCAGAAAAGCCAATCGAATGAACTATAGAACCTTCTGTGAGGCAATAGTAAATACATGTGAAGGCGCAAGACTTCACAGAGCAATCTCCAAAGGAGTGCCAAAATCAAATCAGGCACTACGTACGGAGGATAACTCCTATACTATAGGAAGTAAGGAGAAACTTGAGCTACTACTGGTAACTCAATTTTCGGGAAGCACGCTTCAAACGGATGGGAATACCCCGGTAAAGGCTTAAAGTAGACCGTGTTCTACTGATTGGGCCAAAGCAAAATCAATAGTAACAACGACCCAAGAGAGGGTCAATCGAATGCGCCTCAAATGCCTGCTGAGGCATCCGTCTGGAGGAACTGATGCGCAAATTTTGGGAGACAGAAACTATTGCTGAATCCGTCTCAAAGTGCACAAAGGAAGAACTCGACTGCGAGGCCCACTTCAAGTCTTAATTATCCAGGCTTACATCTGGAAAATATTCAGTTAGACTTCCTGCAAAGCGCAGCCCGGAAGTGTTGGGAGAGTCCTATCGACAAGCCTATCGCCGTTTTTTAAATCTGGAAAACAAACTTGGACGCCATCGCCAGCTCAAAGAGAAGTATTCAGCCTTTATTAACGAGTACTTATCTTTAAGTCATATGTCTCTGGTACCATTTGACTCCCAGAAACTATGCAAATTTTATTTGCCGCATCACTGCGTTTTAAAGGAAGACAGCACAACAACTAAGCTGCAAAAACTTCTTCTGGATACTCTTTAAACGAAATACTAATGGCAGGCCCCACTTTGCAACCCAAACTGTTTCACACTTTGTTACAGTTTCGAACCTTTCCTGTTGCTTTAACTGGTGACATCTGTAAGATGAACCGATGTGTACGGGTAAAGGAATCGGACAGCTAATTACAATGCATTTTGTGGCGTGACACAGCCCAGGAAGAAGTACAAGTATTTAAGCTTAAAAACGTCAATTACGGAACATTTCTATCTTCATTTCTATCTGTCAGAGATAAAACGTCGTTTCCAATTGGCGCTAAAATTCTTCTACGAGATTTTTATGTCCATGACCTCATCACAGGAGGTAACTCAACCAAAGAAGTCTTGGAGATCATGCGACAGACCATAGGATTACTGGATAAGGGTCATTTTAAATTGAAAATGGTGCTCAAATGATCCTGGTTCTTTGAAGCAGATTCCTGATTCAGAAAAGAATTCCTTTCTTAAATTTGATGATGGCAGCGACATTACCCAAACTCTTGGTATCGCCTGGGATTCAAGTTCGGATATTCTGCTGTTCTACACATCGCTCATGAAGCAATTGCTCGCTTTTACGACCCTCTTGGTCTTATCTGCCTCGTCATAACAAAGGCCAAAATCCTGCTGCAGCAAATCTGGAAAGAAAAACTTGACTGGAACGAAAGTTTAGCTTCAGCGCTTCATTCTGCTTGGCTAAATTTGTCTGCTGATATCTGTTTCAGCCAGAAGTTGGTGTTTCCTAGTCTCGCACTGGTACCCAATAGCGTGGTCGAAATCCATGGATTCAGTGATGCCAGCATTAATGCATATGGAGGATGCATCTAAATAGTCTCCATGTCTCAAAGTCAACGAGTAGCCCACCTTTTCTGCGCTAAATCTCGTGTGGCCCCACGGTTCCCAAATTGGAATTATACGCGGCAATATTACTGGCTGAACTAATGCGGGAAGTCCTGCAGCTTGGTTGGCTTGGCTGGTCAGACTCTGCTGTGTTGCTGTCCTGGATTCTAGTTGAATCTTCACACCTTCAAACTTTTATTTCTAATCGCATCTCTTTAGTCCAGGAGGTGTTAAATGCCATAGAATGGCATTATGTTCCTACAGCCGGCAATCCGGCGGACATAATTTCCAGAGGGGAACTTCCTAGTGAGCTGATCGAGTCAAGTCTTTGGCCTCATGGTCCTGACTATCTTCAAGAAGACAAATCGCTCTGGCCAGAATCTTGTCTCACCCCAAAGAATCTCCCTGAGCTCAGGAATAAGACCCTCATCACTCTCAAGACCCCTGCCGACATCGAAATTGCAGCTTTTTGGATACATCTTCAAGTTTCGTTATCGTACCGGGCACCCCGGCCTGACTGTTAATCATCTCACCGGAGGCATGAAGGCTATCATTCGTTCCATTCAGGTGGCACACCTTAACGAGGACTATAATGCCCTGCTCCACAGACGACAAGTAAAATCATCGAGCTCAATTGCATCCCTCGCACCCATCATTGACAACTCTGGACTTAAGAGAGTTGGTGGCAGACTGAAGCACTCATCGTTGGACTATGACGCACAGCATATTGCCACGTCAGCACCAAGTCACTCGTGCCATCTGCATTCTGGACCTCGCGCAGTACTCGCTTCTATTCGACTGCAGTTCTGGACCATTGGCGGTCGCAAGACCACTGCAAGTGCAGTCAGCAAATGCATCATATGTTTTCGAGCCAAGCCAGACAGCTCGTCGCATTATGGGTGATCTTCCTGAGGACCGCGTAACAGCTTCACATTCCTTCAAGGTCACTGGTCTGGACTTTTGCGGCCCATTTTTTGAATTTTTTTTGAATGGCGATTCATCCCTCCTCGATCGCAGCATTTTGGAGGCCTCTGGCAGGCGGCTGTCAAAACAGCAAAGCATCATTTTTACCGAGCTGTTGGCCCTGCCGTTTTGCCCGCTGATGACCTGCGCACGCTCATTTGCCACATTGCGGCAATAATTAATTCAAGACCTTTAGTTACTCTTTCAGAACACCCCCACGACCTTGAAGTACTAACGCCAGCGCACTACTTAGGCACGGCCCCCTCACCTTGTTTGCTGAGCCTAATCTATCAAAATTAGATCTCAACCGATTGGATCGCTGGCAGCGTATCACCTACTACCAGCAAATATTCTGGAGCCGGTGGAGACGTGAATATCTAACGCTTCTTCAGCAATGTTCCATATGGCGAGCACAGAAGACAGACGTTCAAATCGATGATGTCGTTTTAGTAAAAGACGAAAACCTGCCACCCTTCAAATGGCCACTAGCTCAAGTAATCAATCTGATCCCTCGACCCGATGGAGTCGCACGAGTTGCTGATCTCAAAACTGCCACTGGAATCTTCATTAGAGCCGTCGCTAAACTTTGCGTTCTACCCAAACAGGGTGATGTAGTCAGCAGGTGTCCTCCAACGGGGGGAGGATGTTTGGTTATGCAGCTAGCAGCTGCTCATCATAAATTTGAGTGATTTATTTACCTCTCTTATACATTTCTCTGTGCAACAATAGATTTTACCCCCTTTCCCCTTTATGCTAAGTTCCTCTCTCTCTCAATAGAGAGCGAGCACAGCTGTTTTAATCTTTACTTTGTAAAACTTGCTAATTTGTCTTCTGCATAGCAAGCTTAGTTACAAATTAAGTGTTGATCGCACCGGTACTGCTGTGATACACTTTAACTTTTAATCGGTTCGGTACGGGCACTGACGCCGCTCGTTATACCCTATAGCCCTGTGTGGCAAAACATATTTTAATAAAACTTTTTTTTTTTTGTAAATTTTATTAATTGGAATTAAACAAGTTTACTGCTACCTATGTGGCAGCTTTACCAGGTTTTACATAACATTTTACAGCATAGGCGTACCAATATATACATTACTTGTACATTACTTTACAAATTAAGTTAGTTTCTTTTCCATGCACAAATAATTATAATAATCTCGATGCGAGATCATGTGGGTGGAATCATTTTAGCCTTCTTTTTTTCGGTGGATGGATAAGCCTTCTCGCCAGAGTGTTGGGGTGGGAACCTAGTCGCCGCATATAACTTTCCGCAATACATCGCCTATCTTTGGAATATTAAGATCTCTTTCTATATCTCTGGTTCTCATGTACCAGAGGGAGTTACATAGTGATCTAACTACTTTACTTTAAGCAACTCTTATTTTATTCAGGTTAGTTCTGGCCGTAATTCCGTATATTTGCAACGCATACTTCCAAATTGGGGTCAGGATGGATTTATACAGGCGAACTTTATTTGCCAATGAGAGTTTGTTTCTCGGCGATAAGAGCCACGACATTTTTGCAGTCTTTGAAAATACTGCTTGCTTGATCATAGTCGTATGCCTTTGAAACGTTAGTCCTCTGTCCAAAATCACCCCGAAGTATTTGTAGAAGATCTCGTGTCGAAGTGTGGAGCCAAGCATGGAAATTCCAGAGCAGTTCAAAGCCCTTTTTGTGAATGTGACGCAAGCACATTTGCTGCAATTAATGCCGATATTCCATTCCGTTTCTCACTTCTCGAAGGCCGTCACATATTCCTGTAGGCCCCTGGTTGCATCACTTATGCTTGTACTCCTGACCATTACCGCGGTGTCATCCGCGTAGGTTGCAATAAGAACGTTTTCGTCTTCAACTTCTGTACAGCACCAGGAATCCGGCATATCAGAAGTATACACCGAATAAAGAGTCGGTACGCGTAGACGATTTGTCGCCATCGACAACCACACTGAACTGTCTGTTTGATAGAAAGCTTTTGATAAGAAGAAATAGCTGTGGCGTCAAAATGGTCTTAAGCTTACTTAGAAGACCATCATGCCAAACTCTATCAAAGGCTTGTTGTATATCCATGAATACAGCTGTTGTATACATCTTGTCCTCCATCGCCTCCAAAGCAAAGTTTGTCACTCGGTGTAGCTGTTCTGGAGTGCCATGACTTTTTCGGAAACCGAACTGCCACATTGGAATAGCTTGACTCAGGCTTGGAAGTTTGAAGATGCGTTCTAGTATTACCCTTTCTAACATTTTCCCTAGCGCGGGTAGAAGACTAATGGGCCTATATGCATCTACTTCAGTGGGTTGCTTTCCAGGAATCATGGTTATGATTGCTGATTTCCATTTGCTTGGAAAATGTCCAGCGTTAGAGCGCTATTGAACAATAGGACTAAGAAAAGTACAGCTTTGATGGGAAGGAGTTTGAGCGTCCTGTTATCTAGGAGGTCCCCACCAGGCGATTTTTTAGGTTTGAGCTTTTTGATCTGCGTTACTACCTCTTCCAAAGTAACAGGGTTTGTGGGAAGCGCCATTTGAAAAGGTTGGTCCAAGAGTGTTTGCACCCTGTTTCGGTGTTCTGCCGGAGTAAGATTCAATGGCTTAAATCTATCCTCTAAGCTGTTTGTAAAGATATCGGCCTTTTCCTGACTGGAGCCGCACCAACCACCAGCCGGATTTCTGATGGGAGCCTTTGGAATAACTTGTCTTTTAAGGTTATTCGTGAGTTTCCACCAGGACTTGCATTTTCCAGCATTTGGTCAAAGTGGTCTTGCTTGTTTTTCACCAGAACTTTGTTAAGACGATTTGATAACCTTTTGTAAATGTTGTGGGCGCGTGCGTCTCCTGTTCTGGAAAATTCTCGTCTAGCTCTTCGTTTGAGATGTATGAGGATATACAACTGCGTCTACTCTGGGTAGGAGAATTTCTGCTTCCGGTTTAGCAAGTGTCGCAGCCACGTGAATTTTGTCCATAAACATCACTATAGCATCTTCGATGTCTTCTGGATAATTTATGTCCATGTTTAGGTTAATGCTTCTGTCTAGGACATTCCTAAATGTTTCGACAGAGGAGACGGGAGCTAGTAAGGATTTGTTTCTGGATTTATATTGGGGAGTGTGGCTTAATTTTGCTACTATAGGTAGGTGATCAGAAGATAGATCGTATTTTGTTTCAATTGAAAGTTTATTTATTGGCACCCCATTTGATAAAAAAGTCCAAAGCTGTTGGCGTCAGTCTAGTGTTAGATGAGTAAAAGGTAGGTTCACCTTCACCTAGCTAGAACTTCGCCAGAACTAGTTATGATGGCCTCTTGTAGTCGTTTTCCTCGACTGCATGCCCTCAGGTTGCCCCACCATTGGAGCTTAGCATTGTAATCCCCTCCCGCTATACACTTGGGGCCCAATGTGTAGCTGATCAAAGTCGTTTTTAGTCCAACGCTTATTTGGAGGAAGATACAGAGAAGCTATTTTGATAATACCACCACTCGTTGGTACATCGAGACTGGTGACTTGTAAATCAGTTCGCATTGTTGATTTATTTTGACTGTGGCGAATATTGGCTTTGATGAAGATTGCAGAACCGGCTTTTGCGGTGTTACTTGGATGATTGGCATAATATTGTTCATAGAGTGTATACTTTTAGTCCAGGGCGCATATGAATTTCAGTAATTAGCATGATGTACTAATCCTCTTGCGTTCCATAATCCGATTCTTAAGTTTAAGACTATCATTTTTTGGAAATCAGAACGTGGACTAGATCACGAAAAGCTTTGTTGGACTCAATTGTTTCCATGAGTAATTTAAAAAGTTGATCCATCCGTTAATGTCCAAGATTGCCTTCTCGAGAGTGGCAAGGTTCCTGATAGAGTTGTATTGCTCCCCAGTATTTAGAGTGATTGTGTTCTTAGCAGGAACGCTGTAGTTGTTTTCAGCTTTAGTTCTTGTTATGTCAGCATAGGAGACTCCATTTCTGACAGCTGACGACGACGTCTCATTATTTCTGTTAATGATGTATTTGGGTGGTCTAGGCCCTGGCTTTAATTTTTTACCCAATTCTATTCTGACTTTGCAGCCTTTAAAACTGGCAGGGTGATTCTCCATGCAGTTTGCACATACGTATTGATTGTTTGGGTGTGTCTCACATGATTTAGAACCGGTAGGATGCTCATCCGAACAATTCCCGCAAACTGGGCTTAAATGACAGCGATTGCGGGTGTGGCCAAAATTTTGGCAATTGTAACATTGAGCTATGTCCATGTTGCGAGTAGCCTTCTCCACTGTAACCCTGTGCCTTCCAATACGGCTTACTTTTAGAGACTCGGCCACATTCGGAGTCGGCTTAAGATTTACAAAGAACAGATTTTGTCTAGTTTGTGCGATAATGGCTTCTTCGTCGTCATTTCCATCAGCCAAGATTTTATTCCAGCCAGGCTTCCTCTATTTCTCTATTTCTTCTCTTGGGACAGTTGAGTTTATGTTCTTCAGCACCAGCCTATATGGGTTTTCCTCACGCAGTTGATGATGCCAAAACTGGCAATTCAGGGCAGTCAAGTTACGAACCACACTTCTGAATGACGTTGCATCTGCTGTGTAGATTCGAGAGATTCCTGATCTGGAGGTACGTATGTCATATTTTTCTTCAGAGATTACCTGGTTGAGGGTGCTTTCTAGCTTACTGATACTGTTAACATTAGGAACACATATTGGAGGAGGTTTTGGAGCTGCCGTTTGACGCGGGTGGTCAGTATTTGAGTTGTCAGCGCTAAATTCAATTGATTCCTCATCAGTATCCATATCTTCGGTAAGGGTTATTTCTTCAGCTAAAGGTGCGAAACAGTTGTTGCACAGACTAGTTGATGGAAAAGCTTGTTTTGGTTTCTTTGCTTTATTTCAATATTGTAGGATCTTTTCCAGAATCGGTAGGGTTGCGCTTCCAGCGTCCAAAAAGGGGGATGGTCTTTTTCGCATTTATATCTTTCAGAAATTTCCTTTGCATAAAATTCCTGTGAAAAACATCCTGGTTTACTTCGTAATATACAGGTCTGGACCGCAGATTATATTCTGATAGATTCTGATTGTGAGCTCGTTTTTGATTACTTCTCTTTTGGTCGGAACACAATTAAGGTGTGTTGCTGGTGGCAGTTTATGGGTGAAGGTGGTAGCGTGAATGGGCCCAACCGCGCCCATTCGCTGAAGAATTCCTTATCGGCAAAACGATTTCAGTCGGTCTTCTCCCACCGATTCAGTGGGGTAGGCTGTCCACAGTGACTTATGTTTTGTGCCTGTTGGTGAATGTTGCTCTATGTATCGGCACTGAGGATATTCCTGCTTTTGTATCGAGTGGCTATTTCTAGCTTTTGTTTCGCAATTGGAGATCTGGAATATTGCCATTCTCTACGTAAGCGTCGTTTTTCGTGGACGAGCTCCTCGAGTTGTACACGTTAGTCATATTCGAAATAATTGTACTCCCATTCTTACGCCCACCAATCACCGTAGACTGCCACTCTCACACTTATGAAAAATTATTTGATACTTTCCATATTTTTATAAATTTCTATCGATTTGGCAAAAAGAAAAAATGTTGCCACGCCCAATTTAACGCCCACGAACCGCACAAAACTACTACGTCCACACTTTGGAAAAAAAATTTGATATTGTTCATATTTTTATTAGTCTTATAAATTTCTATCGATTTGCCAAAAGACTTTTTGCCACGCAGACATTCAGCTCTAACCAAGCTACGGGAAAATATTTTCGTAACTGCGAATTAACTACAAGCAGTAAATTCAGGTTAGCACTTAACGTTTCAAGGGCCCTCCACGAAATGTTGAAACCAAGTGCTGAGGCTTAAAATATGTATGCTACAATTTTGGCACATAAAAAAAATTAATTACAAACCTTACCTTGAAATACACAAATTTTTGTTAAATGGAAAAAAATAGACATTCTTTCTGTTCAGCATAATAAAATAATATTAAATTTAGTAGGCTGCGAAACAAAGACCTTCGCTGTACTTGTGCGCCCAACCACTAGTATCTGAAACCTTCGCACAATGCGCCACACGTCCCGGATGATTCGAGGGCATAAGATATTAATTTATTTTCAGAGTATGAGAATTTAAATTTAAAAGTGGCTATTTAAATTGCAAAGCTTGGAGAATTTGTTTATGCTACTGAAAAAGGACAAGTTAAACTTAACAATTCTGGAAACAACATTATATTACACAACACTAGGATTTCACAAGGAAATCCCACACAATTTACTATCCGTAAAGATGATAACATATGCTAGAATGTCCGTCGAGGTTAATACGGATGGCATTCAAGTAATCAAGAACGGTAACTTGGTATTTGAAGGAGTATGTGAGTATAATGTACCGACTGTTAAATTTACTTTAAATAGTAAAGTATATACATCTGCAATATCAAATGATGCAGAGTATCGCTTGTGGCATGAAAGGTTGAGACATATATGTAAGTGTTGGAAAATTCTTAGAAATTAAACGAGGTGGCTTGTTTGAAGATAGTGAACTTATAAAAAACGTACAAGTAAATATTAGTAAATTATGTGAGGCGTGTATTAACGAAAAGCAATCAAGACTACCATTTTAAAAACACAAAAATAAAGAAAATATTGAACGCCCTCTACTTGTAATTCATTCGGATGTATGCAGTCCGATTACGCCACCAACAATTGATAAAAAAAACTACTATGTAGTAGTTATTGATCAAATATACACATTATTGTGTGACGTATTTAAATCGTTATAAATCGGACGTGTACTTTTATTTAAAGATTTGGTAGCAAGATTTTTTTGTTAATTTAAAAATAAATATCTCTCTAATGAAATGCGTGAACTTCGTGTCGAAAAAGGTATCAGCTATCATCATACCCCACAACTAAATGGTGTTACAGAGCGGATGATTAGAACAATCTCTCAAAAAGCTCGCTCTATGATTAACTGAACTAAACTAAATAAAAGTTGTTGGGGTGAAGCAGTTTTGACAGCAACATATTTAATTAACAGATCCGCATGTAGAGCTCTAAAAAATATATGAAAAACAATATTTGAGATGTGTCATAAAAAGAAAACAGTATTGAAATACCTAAAGATATTTGGCTCGACAGTATATGCACTAAATAAAGTGCGTGAAGTGGAGTGGGCGGAAAAATCCTGGGGTGGTGGTGGCTGCGGCTGCTGCTGATTTTTTTCCCTGAAATGAAACACTCGGGATCGACTTCACGAAAATTCCGTTCTTTATTCGCGCACTTGTAACTTAAGACTACCTTAACATTAACAGTAGAAATACCGCGGGACCGCGGAGTGGTGAATACATTGCGGGAAGGGAGGAGAGCGAGAGAAGAGAAGGAGAGCGCGAGCAGCGGCGCTTGCGAGCCGTGGAGAAGCTTCGAGTACAAGCATTGGCCGCTTACACTGCCGCTAGACTGTTTGCGCCCTTCTGGCGTGAACATTCTCCCCCCCCTTGCGTAGGCAAAGGTATCCCTGGCCGGCTAGACATCAGGATCGGCCTCTTCATTCCGTGCACGCTCCAGAAACGGTCCATCCGAACACCGTGTTCTGCGCGACGGGCAAGCCATCATCAATTTTTAGGAACCCCGGTTGGATCAAGTTGGCATATACATCTGATCCCAACACGAGGGAGATGGAGGCCGGCCGGTGGAAGCGCTCGTCCGCGAGACGAACACCGTCAAACTTGGCCCTGGCGGCGTCGCTCAGAGCTTGGATGGGTGTCCGGATCCTTAGGCTGGGTTCGACCTTCAGGACGACGTTGAGTCGGAAGGTGCTTGTTCGGGACCGGAGTGTCACCGCGCAGACCTCGTTGCCTCCCAGCCGGGCGATGGGCAGCCGGAACGCAGCCGCCAACGACCGGTCGATGCTGCTCACCGGCATGCATGGGTCGATCATGGCCCCGGTCTCGAAGGTCTTCGAGCCCGTGTCCAGCACGACGATGGCTGTAGGCAGAATGGGAACAGCCTTCTGCGGCCCCGTTGCCACCGCCGGAGACGCGACGGAGACCTTCGGACGCCGTTGATTGTTGGCGACTGGGACTGGTGGCGGAATGCGGGAAATCCGGACCGGACGAGGTGCAGCGGGATGGCGCTCTCTGCGCGTCGGAGCTGGTAGCGCTGCTGGGGACGGAGCGGGACGGACCTCGTGCATGTGGAGTAGAGTGTGGTGGTCTCCTCCACACTTCTTGCATCCCTCTTGGCTTCGGCAGTCTCCTCCTGAGTGCTGATGGGTGAGGCAGTTCGAGCAGTACTTATTAATAAGTACTGCCCGAAGGCGCTTTTCAGCGCTCAGTTTGTGGAACCTCTTGCACTTCCGAAGAGGATGGATTCCAGAGCAGACTCGGCAGCGGTAGGATTTGATACCTCGAGTACGTCTGCTTTCCAACGACTGGGTGGCACGAGGTCGAGGAGCCATTATTGGAGGAAATGAGTAAGTCTGCCAATAAAAGAAATGAAGAAGCTTAGTATGAGCCGACTACTCTTTTGGCCCCGGAATGGGGGAAGTGCCCTAATCCCTAGGAACGGAGGACTCTTTGTCCTCCATCGGTAGCAGAATAACCTTGTGGACAGGGCGTTTTATGGTGCCGCGAGACGTACGGATCTCAACGACTCGCACGCGGTCGTCGGCTCCTGGAAAGGCAGAAACGATTCTGCCGAGCCGCCATTCGTTCGGTGGTAGATTGTCTTCCTTGACAACTACCATATCGTCGGCTTGGAGTTTCCTGGTCGGAAATTGCCATTTGCTTCGTTTATGGAGTTCTTTAAGATACTCCTCTTTCCACCGTGCACTAAACTGCTGATGTTGTGCCTTTTTTTTCTTGCGGCGTGCAGCGGATTGTAGGACTGGACCAGCATGAAGAATATCATTTAAGCTAGTCCCATTTGCCGACGGACTTGAAGCGTTGAATACAACGCGAAGCTTTGTAGTGGTGCTTTCGGGCTTAACTACCGCGTGATGAGGAAGATGATACGATGGAGAATTGTGAGTCGGCGGAACTTCTCTCATATGACCCAGATCCAGGTACTCCTGGATCACGCTGTCATATTGCTCTTTTAATGGAAAGTCTCTTTTTAAACGATTTTCGTTTCTAAGAAACTGAGCTAGCTCAATGGACCTTGAATATCCTAAATCGGATCCGGTATTCTCGGGATCCCGGAACGGGAGCGTTGTTTGGAGGAAGTTCCTTTCACAATAGGAGTCCGACTCTTTTACCATCTTTACTGGTAGATTCTCCACCTCCCAGAACTTGCTGAGAAGCGTGTCGAGCGAATCAGGGTCGCCTATTTCGTGCACCTGGGTCGTGAAGGATGCGACCCGTTTCGGCTTACCCTTGGAAATCGGCCCCGTTAGCACCCACCCGAAAATAGTTTCTTGGCCCAGGAGCGAGCCGCAAATATTTTGTCGGGTGCCATCCATCATTATGGATGGTAGAATGTCAGCCCCGATCAGTACATCAATCTGAGAGCTCTCAAAAAAGGTAGGATCTGCCCAGCGGAGTGCGGGCAGGTCCTTCAAAGAATTCCGAGGGTTCGGATAGGAGGGCAGTTTGCCTGAGAGCTCCGGAAGGACGTACGCTTCAGTGTCTAACTGTAGACCTGGCTTAGTAGGAAAGCGAATCCCGAAGTGACACAGCATCGAGGATTTCGCGGAGACCGACTGATTTAAACCGGAGACTTGGGTCTGGGTGTTGCGGAATGGCAACTTCATGAGGTGGAACAGGCGTTCTGAAATGAACGTCGCCTCGGATCCCGAGTCGATTAAGGCTCGGGCTCGGTAGCTCGTCCCCAAATGGCACACGTCAATCATCGCTGTGCTCAGTAGGACGGCTGAAGTGCCGGACGCGAAAAAAGTTTGCACCGGTGAGGTGCTTGCCGATGCATTTCTGCTAGAGGGTCTCGGAAGTTGCTGTGTAGGGGGCGAGGTTGAGGAACTCGCATTTTCGGAATTTGGGGGGCTGCGATGCAGCAGCGTATGGTGCCTGCCCTTACATGTAAAGCAGCTGTGCGTGCTTGTGCAGTCACGTAGCTGATGACCTCTGGCAAAACAATTCAGACATAGCTGCTTCTTTTTGATATACCCGGAGCGCGAGTCAACAGACATTTGAAGAAAACGCGGGCACAATCTTACCGGATGGTTCTCCTTAGAACATAAGTCACACCCTTTCTGTTTGGTGCTGACCTTTGTCTCGAAGGATTGAAGCCTTTTTGGAACTGCCTGAGTCGGTTTCATATCTTCGATGGCTTCCAATGTCCGATACCTTTCGCTCAGGAAGGCATTCATTTCTTCCCAAGCTGGGATCTCGGATTTGGCAGTTAGCGACTGTTCCCATAAGGACAGGGTCTGCTTGGGCAGTTTGCTCGCGCAAAGGAAAACCAAGATACAATCCCAGTTCTCTGTGGATACCTGGGAATGCTCTAGTGCTATTAAACACCCCTGAATCGTGGATTGTAGCTCTTTTAGAGCATGACCAGATTCTTGTGAAATTGAGCTCAAGTTAAAAAGAAGCTTGAGCTGGCTGTTGACTAAAAGTCGCTTATTTTGGAACCGATCTCGAAGCGCCTCCCAAGCCGAAGCAAAACCATCATTCGTGAGAGGAGATTTCGCCACGATGGCTTTTGCTTCGCCACTTGTTTTGGTAAGGAGGTGGAATAGCTTCTCGACCGGAGTCAACCTGGGGTTGTTTACGTAAATTGCCGTGAATAGGTCCCGGAAAGTGGGCCATCGGAGGTAGTCGCCATCGAAGACTTCCGTGTCGCATGGAGGTAAGCGGCAGCCGGACGAAATTAGCGGCTGAGAGGGTGCTTGCGCGACTTGAGGCGTTGCTCTGTCGATTGTTTCGCCAATTTGTGCTGCACATGACTCGTATACTGAGTAGCAGTAGTCATACTTGGCCTGGAGAATAGGCACTGTGTCGAGGGATCCTTCTTGGGCCATTAGGTCAGAGCATGTTTCGTACTCTCTTTCCACTTTGTCCCATAAGGCTCGCACCTGTTGCAGACGGACTTGTAACGTGTGGTAGGGACGGAGAGGCTTGATCAGGAGTGTTGATCTTCGCTTCGAAAAGGCTTACGCGATCGCTGACGGCGATGAATTTATGCAACGCTGCGTTTGCGGGCGTTGGCTGCTCAGAGGATGCCATTTGTCTTGTGTTAGAGCGTGTGACGCGGAGGAAATCAGTCCCGACAGCGGAGGGACTCTCGGATTTTCTCGATAGAGAAGACTCACTAGACGCTCGCGTCACTGGTCGGGAAATGACCAACCTAGGAGTTGTCTTCGAACTGGTCGATGGCAAACCCTTTGCTTTCGGAGTGGGAGTCGCGGGTTTGACCCTAGGACTAACGGACTTGGGTGCTGGCTTACCGCGAGTGGATAGCGGAGATTGCGGGTTGAACTTTTGTTCTTTTCCAGGTGCGGTGGTCTTTTTCTTGTCTCCCTCTAGGGGCATGCTCAGCTATGCCCTAAGAGAAGGAAGTCAAGAAGGCCTGCACGCCGCAAACAAAAAAGTGTGGAATTGAGAAAAAAAGAACCAGACACGGAGGGCACCAAAATCTGGATGGACAAAGGATCCCGTCGGAATTCGGGAGAAAGTTGCAATTGGGATCTGGAGATTGGAGCACGAAAGAAACAAAAATCGCAGTCTTTGTGAAATAAGGCCCAATAGATCTTCAATCAACTGGAAAAAAGCTTAAATGAAGCACAATATAGCTAAAATTCAGTGTGAAAAAAAATAGCTAGGAGGATTCACAAAAGAAAACCAACAGCTAGAGTGAAGTCCACAAGAAGATATAGCTATATTGGTGGTCCAGAAAAACAATAGCTCAAATTTATATAAAAACAAAAACTATGAATTGCAATTTCTGAAAAAATCGCTAAAAAATTGCTACCAGCTGGAGTCTGGAAAATAGCCAAGGATTTATAAAAAAATCGCTATCGACTGGAAATCCCAAAAAATAGCTAATATATAGAAAATAGCTAGAAAATAGCTAGAAATTGGCTAGCTAATAGCTAGCTATAGCTAGAAAATTCAAGTTTAAATTTATAAAAATAGCTACCGGCTGGAGTCTGGAAAATAGCCAAGGATTTATAAAAAATCGCTATCGACTGGAAATCCCGAAAAAAAAATAGCTAATATATGGAAAATAGCTAGAAAATTCAAGTTTAAATTTATAAAAATAGCTACCGGATTTAGGACCACAATTTTATTATTTTAATTTAGGAACCAGAAATGGGAGCCAGAAATAGCTTTTTAAAAAAAAATTATTATTTGGGTTAAATAATTATTAAATAATAATCAATAATAATAATAATTAAAACAATCGTTTCTTTCCCTTTTTTTTTTTTTTTATTATTAAAATTATTTATTTTTTTAAATTTTATCGTCGGACTTATTTATTTTATTTTATGTCTCGACAATAGGGTATTCTCTCGTCGCTATGCGCTGGTTTTTTTGTCAGGGCAATAACGAACAAAGAGGAGACGAAAGAACTTGCACTTGGACAGTCTGTGTAAGTCGCGACTGTGTGTATGTGAATATCGTTGGAATCTCTGTCTGACAATGGATATGTCGTAATGTATGTATATTGCTATGTATATTTGTGTGTATGTGAACTTTATTTGGAATATTTTGTATGTGAATATATTTGGTAAATATATGTATGTGTATATTTAATTTACAATAAGTATATATTTAATATATATGTGTATATTTAATTTAATTTAGTTGTATTTGTGGATTGTATTTTATTGTTGTATTTGTATTCGGTTGTATATTTTATTGAGGCACACAAAAAAAAACAGCAGTTTAGCAGCGGACGATAACAGTGAATTTTGGACAGTGTGTATATATATATATGTACATGCGCTTGCATATCAGCGGAGCACCGTGAGACGAATTAGGAGGCCGGTATTGGCAAAGTGCTTGTTTATGCACTTAAAAAAAAGTAATCACGGTGGCTGGGCGCATGTACTTATATATTTTCACTTTTCACTGATACGGATGGACGGAAAGAATAAACGCCGTCGGAAAAACGAAAATGGCGACCACGGACGGAATAGGATTTAAAGCCGTACTTATCTTGAATTTTCCGCAAGGAGCGCTGGCAGGATCAGAGCTCATCCGGCTCGAAGGACCATGAAGTGGAGTGGGCGGAAAAATCCTGGGGTGGTGGTGGCTGCGGCTGCTGCTGATTTTTTTCCCTGAAATGAAACACTCGGGATCGACTTCACGAAAATTCCGTTCTTTATTCGCGCACTTGTAACTTAAGACTACCTTAACATTAACAGTAGAAATACCGCGGGACCGCGGAGTGGTGAATACATTGCGGGAAGGGAGGAGAGCGAGAGAAGAGAAGGAGAGCGCGAGCAGCGGTGCTTGCGAGCCGTGGAGAAGCTTCGAGTACAAGCATTGGCCGCTTACACTGCCGCTCGACTGTTTGCGCCCTTCTGGCGTGAACAGTGCGAAAGCGAAAATTTGACGAGAAATCGATCAAAACTATACTTGTCGGATATGAGCCAAATGGCTATAAGTTGTGGAATGAGTACTCGAGAAAATTTATGGCAGCTAGAGATGTAGTGGTGGATGAAATAAACATAATATCGGTGACTTCCAGTGAAAATGACTCTGTGGAAAAACATGATGTTTTTGACCAATACAGTGATTCTCTAATTGAAGAGAATGAAGAGTCGAATTTTCCATTGCAGGAAAATTGTGAATCTACGGATTCGAAGTCTGATGAAAATCTAAATGTAGGAGGATGCCATTAAAGTCGAACTGAATTCTCATTGTGTGAATAATATATGGTGCTTAGTGCAAATGCCTAAGGATAAGAACATAGTAGATTGCAAGTGGGTTTTTAGTTTAAAACAAGATGAAAATGGTAATTTATTTAAATATAAATAAATATATCGAGAATAGCTTCCTAGCTTCAAAGCGAACGGTCGTGTTTTTTTTTTTTTTGCGCTCGGAATTTTATTTTGTGTTTGTCAAACCAGACGAGGTTTTTAATAATTTTCTTTTATTATCAACTATTGTAAACATAATTATTAAAGATCCGTTCGCTTCGCCGGTGATTCTTTGTGATTTGTGCAGTTGTTTAAACAAATAATCTAATTCTTTTGCATTTTTTGTCTTTGTGATTTGTTTACTCTCCCTTTCGTGTGTTGTTCGCAGTGCTGTTTGGTGTTGTTTTCGTATGCACATAAACTGCACTGTGCACCCATTATCTCGCTCTCACTCTCTCACTTTTTCGCTCTCCCACACAAGCTTCAAAATTTGTGAGCGAGCGAGGCGAACGCCCCGCAACCACGGGCAAATTATCAACAGAACTCTACAACTGATCAGCTGTCAATCGCAGCAAATCCGCAAATCTTACTAAGATCGGCAGCATATCATCTTTCAAGATAACTGTCCCAAACGAGCTCTTTTCGACCATATGTTCGGGTGATTTTTGACCGGATAGTATGGTTGTAAAAGCGTTCGAAGCTAAGATCAAAAATAAGAAAAAGGGGCCCGTGGGAATTAAACTTCCCTCACGTGGCCAGAACACTGCACATCCGACTCTTCATCTTCTTCCACTTCAAAAAACTAACAACAAATCTTACTATCTCCTATCAAAGAGGCTTGCGTAGCAAATTAATCAAATTGTATTGTGATAGTAGATAAGCCGGAGATACTTAACTCCGAAGTCTTCCCAGGTATGTACACTATATATAGGTTTGACCGTCCCTCCAAACGGGGAGGTGGAGTCTTAATTGCTGTTAGATCTACCCTCGCGTCGGAGGAGTTACTTTTGGACGATTCCCGTAACTCGGAATTCGTATGTGTAAAGCTGTCTTTTTCCGACAGATCAGTTTATATTACGTGCTCCTATATTCCGCCATCTTCTGAATTCCCAGAATATCAGAATCATCTGTCCGCTATCCAGTCCATCTTCAATAAACTTTCTGACAGGGACCAATTGGTAGTTCTAGGTGATTTTAATATACCTGGCACAATGTGGTCCCCAGAAAAACAATCGAATATCCTTCTCCCTTTAGCACAACATGACATTATTGACGGCCTGCTCGACTTATCGCTGTCGCAAGTTAATTATATTCCAAATTCTCTTGGTCGACTTTTGGATCTATGTTTTGTAACAAGTCCTGAAAGTGTGTTTCTGTCCAGGGTAGCACCTCTTACTCAACCTGAAGATCCATATCATCCTACTATCGAGGTGGCAATCGACATAGGTACGGTATTAAGAGTAAATTCAGAGAAGTCAACAAAGCGAATTCCCTATTTTCGCAAGGCAAATTTTCGGAGGCTAAACAATTTTATAGCTGGCTTTAATTGGTCCGATCTTTACTCCTGCAACATAATGGCGGATGCGATTAATATGTTTTATACCACAATTAAATCATTTTTTGACTTTTGTGTTCCGATGTACTATCCGTCAATCTCTAAACCTCCTTGGTTTAATAAAGAGTTGACACACCGAAGAAATGTAAAGTCCAGACTCTATATGAAATTTAAAAATATCGGTTCTCAGTCCTTCCTTTGTAAATATGTAAGCGCTCGGTTAAACTTCACCGTGCTTAATGCTCAGTGCTACAAAAATTATTTAAACCGTTGTAAGTTCCAGCTTGCACAGGATCCGAAACAGTTTTATAATTTCGTTAGCACTAAGCGAAAAACATGTTTTTACCCTTCCTCGCTATTTTTTGAAAGCACTACGGTAACATCGGATCAGGCAATAGCCGATCTATTCGCCAAGTTTTTTCAAACAACATATTCAACTTTACCTCATTCCGAACAGCCATACTCTTATGCGGTATCTAAGTCGAATCTAATATTTTGCCATACTATAAACGAAAGCTCACTGCTAAACGATCTTCAGCGTGTTAAACCGGTCTATTCACCAGGTCCCGATGGAATCCCTGGCTATGTGCTCAGATTCTGTGCGGAAGCCTTGTGCAAGCCTCTACTAAAAATGTTTACCTTATCTTTGGAATCTTCACAATTCCCTCATATATGGAAGGAGTCCTTTGTGATTCCTCTTCACAAAAAAGGTAGCAAACTGGATGCAATCAATTACAGAGGAATCTCTAAATTGTCGGCTATCCCAAAACTTTTCGAAAATGTTATCAATCCTCATTTGCAGCACCTTTGTAGATCAATCATATCACTGTGTCAGCACGGTTTTATAAAACGTAGATCAACAACCACTAACCCCTTGGAGCTAACTTCTTTCGTAATACAGGGTTTCAAAAATTATCTTCAAACAGATGTCATCTACACTGACTTTAGTAAAGCATTTGACTCTGTAAATCCTTCTTCTTATAAGTAAACTTGATCTTATAGGTTTCCCTGTTGATCTTCTAAATTGGATTTCAAGCTATCTGAATGGCAGGACGCAAAAGGGCTTTCTTTAAAAATTCTCTGTCTTGTATTCTCCGAGTAACATCTGGTGTCCCACAAGGGAACCACCTTGGTCCGCTTATTTTTACCTTATTCATTAACGACTTCCCAAATATGTTGAAAAATATGGGTGTGGCAATTTTGGGCAGTTTTAGTCTGTTAAAGTGGGCGTGGAAAAATGCACTGCGTCTTTGTCTCTAGTTCCTAAGTTCCTAAGATCTCGACGTTCATCCGGATAGATGTACAGGCGGACATAGCTAGATCGACTCGGCTATTGATCCTGATCTAGAATATATATATAAATATTATATTTACTCTATACAGTTGGAAACGCTTCCTTCGGGCTGTTACAGGCGCTAGAGTGGGCGTGGCAACATGGGTCAACAAACTTGCGCTGTGTCTCAACCTTCTATCTTTTATAGTTCCTGAAATCTCGACGTTCATACGGACAGACGATAATGGCCTTAAGCCTTAAGCATAATGCCATTTCATCCCATTTAGAATTACAATCCGATCTAGACAGCTTTCAAATATGGTGCCGTGATAAAATACTAAACTTAAATGGCTCCAAGTGTAAAGTTATGACCTTTTGTTGTATCAACCCCATAAACAAGACGTACACCCCTTGCGGTAACCAAACGAGTGCACCATCTACCGCTTCTTCTTCTTCCCCTTCTTCAAAAAACTATCATACAACCTTACCTTACCTATCAAAGTCCTAGTTGCTTGCAACTAACTAAACTGTATTTTTATAGCCTTTCCTTTGCATTGTGTTTACAGAGACATTGATAAAGCCAAAACCTAACTGTGAAGCTTGTCCAGGTATAAAAACAATATACATGCACGATCGTCCCTCTGTTTGGTCTACCTTCTCGTCAGAAGACTTACTTCTTTACGAGTTCCGTAACTTAGAATTCATATGAGTAAAGCTGTCGATATATTACGTGCTCTTACATTCCGCCGTCTTCTGAACTCTCAGAATATCGAAATCATCTGTCCCCTATCCAATCCATCTCAAATAAACTGTCTGACAGGGACCATTTGGTAGTTCTAGGTGCTGTTAATATACCTGGCATAACGTGGTCCCCAAAAGAAAAGTCGAATATCCTTTTCCCTATAGCACAACATGACTTTATTGACGGCTTGCTAGACTTATCGTTGTCGCAAGTTAATTATATACGGCAATTTTCAACTTCCCAACTTGAGAGCGTAAGAAATCTAAAAATATAAATTGTTTGCTTGTGTGAGTAAAAACAAGAGAAGATAACGTGTATATGTGTGCGTACTTGTTCAAGAAGACATATTTCGAAACCAATTCTGATCCAAGAAACGAATTTACATATTTGGAGTTTTGGCCAATTTCGTAGCAATATGATGAAATAAAATAATAATTAAAAATTATCATAATTTTAAAGTTTTTAAATATTTGTTTGTTAAAATCGCCGCTCGAATTAGCTACCGTTTACATATTTATATTTATGTGAATAATTATTATATGTAATATATGTAATAATCGGTACCCAGGGAACACCACCGGGAGGCCATTGCAATTGTAATGGTGTCCTATATTTATTGATCTCCGAGTTTATTTTTCACTACTTTACTATTGCAACAAAACGTGTTTAATTGAATATACCCTCGGTTATATAGGGAAAATTTCAAAAAATCGAGGAGCTCTGCGTATAGCCAAATTTAAGCAAAAGGATTAAGAGAAATTAAAAGGGAAACCAAAAACTTGGGGCGTTTTTCTTCCCACCCAAAATTGCTCACTTTTTAAAAATATCAAATTGAAATATAACAAACTAATTCAACTGAATCTAATTTGAATGTTGCCAATCCTGCTACAACGAGCGCTAAATCAGCTCGCAGTGCCGATCAGGAAAATACTGATCAGCAGCCTAGCTTTAGGACACATACCTACTGCCTAGGGTATAGCAAAAGTGATCTTCATTCCAAAAGCTGGAAAGAAAGACATCACTGATCCGAAGTCGTTCAGACCCATCAGCTTGACATCGTTTTTGCTAAAAACGTTGGAAAAGATAGTGGATGTCAGTATTCGAAGCACTCTGCTTGTAGAGCATCCGCTCCAACGGACGCAGCATGCCTACAGGGCGGGCAGATCAACTGATACTGCCCTATATCACCTGAAAAGCTTTATTGAGGATTCACTTACTCATAAGGAAGTGGCGTTATGTGCCTTCTTAGACATACAGGGTGCATTCGGCAATACCTCCCATGAGGCGGTCAACGCATCCCTGGCAAGAAGAGGACTAGATGCAACAACCAGCAGATGGATCAAATCACTACTGGCATCTAGGCGAGCCATGGCCATATAGGAGGACAGTCGTCCACAGTATCTACCACAAGGAGATGCCCCCAAGGGGGTGTCCTCTCGCCTCTCTTGTGGAGCTAGACGAGTTGCTGGACAGACTGACCCGTAGAGGTATACTTTGCCAAGGCTATGCTGACGATATTGTCATTATAGCCAGAGGTAAATATGAGGAAACACTCTGCGATATCATTCAACTGGGCCTCAATATTACCAGCGAATGGTGCAAGGAAGGCCTGAGCCTAAATCCTATCAAAACTGTTATTGTTCCTTTCACAAATAGGTACAAGCTACAGGGAATGAAGGCAATAACCCAAATAAGTTAAGTATCTTGGGATAACCCTCGACTCTAAACTTAGCTTGAAACCTCATGTCGATAACACAATCGATAAGTGCACCAGAGCACTTTTCACGTGTAGGAAAATTGCTGAAAAATCGTGGGGAACCTCACCACTAACCATCACCATACTAACCTATGGAGTAATAGCCTGGGGTGATAGAGCACGCCTTAGCACCACTAAGGTGAAACTTCATAAGCTCCAAAGAATGGCCTGCATATGCATGACAGGAGCAATGCGCACCTGTCCCACTGCAGCCCTAGAAGTACTAATGGAGGTAACGCCGCTTCATATCGTCATTGAAATGAAACGGAAAGCCACCATAATAAGAATTGAGGGAGCAGGAAATGACTGCAACCTTACAAGAAAGGATGCTGAAAGCCTAAAAAGGAATATCCCTTTGCTGATGCAACCAAGGGATGAGATGCCAGCTGAGCACAGGTTCGCTCAGAACTTCAGCACTCATCTCAGTAATAAAAACAGTTGGACAACCCTGAAGAAAGTACACCCTATGAAACCACAAACAATAAAGTGGTATACAGACGGATCCCTCACCGACGAGGGAAGTGGGCTGGGGGTTGTAGGCCCTAGGTTAAAATACCACGAATCAATGGGCAGATACACCAGCATTTTTCAATCTAAGGTCTGTGCTATTGGACGCTGTGCGGAGTTTAATCTGCAAAGGAACTATCGTGGCAAGGACATTGCTATACTGTCTGATAGACAAGCAGTCATAAAGGCGCTCAGCAAAGCTAAGATAACATCTAAGCTAGTAAATGAAGTGAGGACAGCCCTAGACAAACTGGGAGCTGTCAACAAACTCACAATAAGGTGGGTCCCGGGACACAACAACATCCCGGGAAATGAGCTAGCGGACAACCTAGCCAGAAAAGGGGCAGAGAACCTTCTAATTGGGCCCGAACCATTCTGTGGTGTTGGTCACCACAGAGTACTGGGCTTTCTTAAGTTAATAGACGAAGAAAAAGGTCTGTCCTTCTTGGAACACCTACCAGGACTTAGGCAGTCTAAGATTCTCCTTCGCGAATATAACCACAAAAGATTCTAAACCTTAATGACACACGGGAAAAACACCGTGCACATTTTAACTGGCCTTCTTACGGGGCACTGCCGACTTCACAGTCATTTGCATAAGATTGGCATTGCAGACAGTGGACTCTGTCGCTTCTGTTGCATGGAGGAGAGCTCTGCACATATTATATGTGACTGCACGGCGCTTTCCATCAGGAGGAACAGACTCCTGGGCATGTATGTAGTCCCACGGGAAACAATTCCAGCCCTGAACCCCAATAAAATTCTGGCTTTTATACAGTGCATTGGACTTCAGGGATATCTTTGAGTCATGAAGGGGTAGTACAATAGATCAGAATGGGTCGCAGTAATCAAAGAAACCCACTTAATAATAATAATAATTTGAATGTTAAAGCATTTACATACATTATTATTAAGTCAAATTACATAACAAACATACTAAATAATTAAAGCAATTTATAACTAGTGTAATTTAAAACCTAAATTTTTAAAAAAGAAGTCATTACTTTGCGAAAAAAATATTTCATAAAAATAATACGTAGTAGAAAATTAAAATTTATAAAATAAATAAAAATATAAAAAATGTTTATTGCAATAGTCATATCTTGAGGGACGAAGTGCGGACACAAGCACTTAACAATTATTGCCTTATTAATTTTTCACACGTCGCAAGCTGAATACTCTGATGACAACTATTCTAATATAAGATCATTTTTGAAAATATTTTGGTATATTATGTACATAAATTCGGCTATTGCTATTTCCAATCTATATTTAAATAATAATAATAACGTTAAGGCAATGCCAAACAAGAATTTTTCACAAGGTGCCAATTGATCAAAAAAAGTATAAATTTAAAGTCTAAGAACTTCAAAGGTGAAGAGCATATTTTGTCAAATTGCTGTCATTGTATGCGTAGAAAAGAGCTGTTCGCTGTAGCGCTCTCTCGCTCTTAAAAAAAAATTCGGGAGAGCCTGGAGCCACGCCGCAAAAATCGTGTGCCAAAAAATTTTATGGTGTTATGCATCTTGTTGTTGTGTTGTGTTTTGATTTTGTTTTTTTCTTAATTCTTATTTTGCGTACAACATCATGAATGTATAATAAAGTAATATATAAAGTGTAACATTATTTTGTAAAATCATTTTATCAATGTCGTTGTGTTTTACAGTTTTTATTTTTGTTATGGTATGTGCTGTGTATAATGGGGTCAAATCCATCTATATTTTTAAGAGATTTGCACTTCAAATTATGCTATAGATTTATATATTACATTGAGTCACTCTTATCATTTTGTTTCCTTCTATTTTTATATTATTAATTGGATTTTGGCAATTTTGTTTGGTTCTATGTATTTTATTATTTCATCTATGGGAACTGACTCAAAATTACAAATTGGTTTTACATGTCCAATGATATTGGAGACACACTCATTGTTTATTTCTTAATTTTCGTTATTGTTAACTTTATTTTCTTTTTCAAAATATGATTGTGTGTCCGAGTATTCTAGCTGGTAGCCGATAAGGTCTGGGTAAGGGATTATTTTGATTGTGTTTAAAACTGAAAAGTTAATGGGTATGTGGGAGGGATATGATTAATAATTGGTCAAGTTCCAGGCACGTGTGGAATTGAACTTTGAATATTTTTCTTTCGTGTTTTGAATTGTGTTTTGTAGTAGTGAGTAACTCTGTTTCTGTTAGTGATTTTGTAATGGTCGGAGTCCGTTTGCTCCACATTTTTGGTTAACTTATATGGATTTTCTAATTTGCCTTCCTGTAGTTGGCCTTTTCGGTGTCCCGTGTCGACTTCGTATACCATTCTGTCACTGTTTATTTTATTTATTTTGTTTTCTTTGCTTTGTTGGGTGTCTTATATTGGTTGTCCAGCGTAGAGAAACATGTGTGCAGCGGTCTGTCCTGTGGTATCGTGTTTGGTCATGTAATTGTATATGCTAAGTATTGTTTGCTTAATTTGATTTCGTCGTCGTCGGATTTTTTAATTATGCGAATTTTTTCATGCTATTTTCTGGTCTCTGTCTTGGCTAAATTGCAGATATTGCATTCATTTATTTTGTTTTGGATAAGTAGTTGGCTATTGGGGAAATAGTACTTTTCTCCGAAAAACTTTGTAGTCTTCTGTATTCTAGGATGTATATGTTTTTCGTGAGTGCTTAAAATTAATTCTTCAAATTCTGCATAAATCATGTTTCGCAAGATTCTGGTATATTTAGTGTTTAAAGTCTGTTTTTGTGCTTGGGCTTGAATGATCCCAAAATCTGCGTAACTGTCAATATACAACGCACTCTTTTTACCGCAAAAATGGTCAATCAAATATTGTTCCCGGGTCATATTGTCGTAATAAATCTCAGTTATATGTTTTTTCAAATACTTGGATATTTTAATGTCTGGTGGTTCCTATCACCTGTCTGTTGAATGTGTTTAAATGTCTTTCTGTAATAAAAATCATGTCACTATTATCTTCTTCTGCGCTATGTTGGGTCTTTTCGCTCAGGTATGTCTCCTCGAGTTTTTTTCTGGATAGTGCGTCCGCTACGCAATTTTCTTTTCCTTTTATATACTTTATGTCATAATCAAATTCGGATATTTTTACTCTCCATCGGGTTGGTTTTTGAATTTTGATCTTGCATACGGTACAACCAGCTTAGTGGTTGATGGTCACTGGATACTTCAAAGTGTCGTCCAAGTAGGTAGTGTCGGAAAGTCTTTGTCGCCCATACATTTGTCAAGAGTTCTTTCTCAATTACGCTGTAATTGACCTCGTGTTCATTAAGCGTTCGGCTAATGTAACTAAGTGGGTGTCCCTCTTGTGAGAGTACTGCTTTCAAAGAGACCTTGCTCTGTAGTTAAAATAAATTTCTTTGTAAAGTCGGGTACCTTAAGATTTGGGTCTTCTGATATAAGATATTTTAATTTTTTAAATGCTGAGTCATATTCTGGATTGGTAGTATCAATTTTCATGTTCTTTTTTTAAAATTTTGTCATGAGTTTGGCTATGTCTGCAAGGTTTGGAATTTATTTACGTTAGTATCCTGTCAGTCTAAGAAAGC
This sequence comes from Drosophila sechellia, assembly GCF_004382195.2. Lineage (NCBI taxonomy): Eukaryota > Metazoa > Arthropoda > Insecta > Diptera > Drosophilidae > Drosophila > Drosophila sechellia. The sequence goes on along the minus strand of NC_045949.1, from coordinate 24,320,746 downwards.
TTTTATTTCTTTTGGTTTAATGGGAATTGGATAGTTCTGAATGGCTTTAATCTTTTCAGGGTTTGGTTTTATTCCTTCTGGTGTTAGAAAATGTCCTAAATATGTGGTTTCATGCTTGAGAAACTCACACACTTGTCAAGATGTAGTTTAAGGTTGGTCTTTGCTAGTTATTCGAAAACTAGTCTGAGCGATTGTAGGTGCTCATCAAGGGATGACGAGAATACAATTATGTCGTCCAGGTAGTGTTTATTTAAGAGTGGTCGTAAAATGTCATTCATGCACCGTTGAAAGGTGGCTGGTGCGTTTTTTAATCCGAATGACATGCGCAAATTTTTATAATGACCGTGCTTGGTGAAAAAGTCTGTCTTTGAAAATTATTCTGGGTCCATCTCGATCTGGTGAAAACCCTTTGCCAGGTCTATAGTTGTGAAATAATTACACCTGCCCAGCTTTCCTAAAATTTCGTCCATGTTTAATTTTCGGTAGTCTATTACAATTCTAAATTTCTGTTTGCCTGATGGGACTATTGTAAGGTGAGTGTACTGGTATGGTACTGTATGTGATGGTATTGCTGCAGGAGGGCACACAATCTTTGTTGTTCTTCGTTATTTTAATGTTCCAATCTGTATAGGTCTGAATCTAGTATGGGTTCAATTTTTTCAGGTTGTCTGAAAATGGTTTCAGGTATCATATTTACATTTTGAAAATGACTCTGTTCCTGTGCTGCTATTCCTTCTATTACTTAGTATTTGTTGTTGTAAAGAGTTACCTCTTGATCGCGGTAACTTATTGTTGCCTTTGCTTCTGCTAAAAGTTTTCTTCCTAATAAGAGATCGTAATTCTTGGAAAAAGGGTTTCGTTAAAAAATTGTTTGCTGTTGGGAACAAAATATTTGAAAGTACAGTTATAGTTTTTTTTTTCTTTTTGACTATGAGCGGTCCGTTGCTGGTATAAATAAGAATATTAGTATACTGGATTGGAAAGTCAAATATGTTTTTGGATGTCATGTTAACTGTTGATCCGGTATCAATAAGGCATTTCAAATTATTTTCTTTATATTTGATTGTTATATATTGGGATTGCGGCTGAAAATTTTCGGCCTTTTCAACATTGGGTTCTTCGTTGTCATTGCATTAATTATTAATCTGCTGTGCCTGTTGTATTGTTTCTGAATTTTGTTTTGTTGTTGTTTTCAGTTTGATGCTGATATTCTGGATAATATTTTAAATGGTCGTAAGCTAGATAGTAATAGTCATATGGGACACACTGCTTTTCTATCAGCAGTCCTCTTAGTACAATGATTCGTCAATACTCATCCCAGTGATTAGTGCACAAAAACCCCCCTAACAATACGCACCTGACATAGTGGATAAAGTGAAATTACTTTTCGCGGTAATAAACTTATGGACAAGTCCAGAATACTGGCACATATCGAAAATAGTGACCCCCCAAGTCACTAACAGTGAAATAATAGTGAAACGAAAACATTTTCATTCAAAAATACAAAGTTAAGTTGCTCAAACTGCGGCTCCGCTGCAGCGCTGCCCAGCTGCCACGCGATCGCACTGTTTGCGAGCTTAAAGCTTTTCTATCCCAGGGTTCAAGTTTTGGCTAGAACCCTGGTGATTTCGTGCACACTTCAATATGAACTCTTTAAGTGAAACCGCTGCGGCTGATGAACCATTGGATACTGCGTTTCTCTCGAGCCCCCAATGTGCTGCCCCGCAGCGCTTTCAAAAAATAAAGCGAAAATCTCGTGCTTCTCCGGAGACTGAAAGGAAAAAATCGAAATCAAGCATCGGCACACATGGGGAAAACCCTTCGACTACAGAACCTAGATATGGCGGCAATTCAAACCGATTTGGTTTACTTGCGCATCTCACAGCCGACAAACAAGTAGGCAATGAAATTGGCGATCTGTATGACCAGCCCAGTACCAGTCATCAAGCTGCTATTGCTGCCGCTAAGCGGGATGCAGCCTCCGCTGGTACCACTAGCTCAGCCAAAAAGGCACAGTCCAAACCACCTCCTATAGTAATGGAGGGAGTGGACGACGTATGCCTGATGATGCAGAGCATCGAAAACATAGTAGACCTAGAAAAGGTTGAGGCTAGGGCGTCAATGAGCGGTGTCCTAAGAAGAGTACGAGTTCCACTGCTACCAGCTTAAAGAGGACAGGCCTTACAGGGTATGCGTGAAAGGCCTGCACCATAGTACGCTACATCACCAAATCAAGGATGAGCTGGAAAAGATCGGGCACAAGGTTCTTGATATACACACACCGCTTAGGCGAAACGAACCAGGTACCTCAAAAGCGTCGCCAGTCAACATGTTCTTCCTAAATATTGCTGCTGCGGCAAACAATAAGGAGATCCTGGCGGTAAAGGCACCATGTCATATGAGAGTACTTATTGAGCCTCTCCGCAAGCGTAATGCTATTGTCCAGTGCCATCGTTGTCAGCAGTTTGGCCACACAGCCAAATACTGCCGTAAGGCCCACATTTGTCTGAAATATCCCGGCGAACACCCAGCCAAGGACTGTACTAGGCCACGCATCGAGCTGTGCACTTGCTACAACTGTGGCGGTCAGCATCCTGCAAACTATAAAGGGTGCAGCAAGCTACAAGCGTTCCTGCAGCGATCCAGACCCAGAAGTGGAGCTGGAAGAACAGAAGTAAGCGAGCGACCAACTCCACGGGGCTTAGCTGGAGCTAAGGAGATCCCCTCTTCTCGAGGCGGAATATCTTATGCAGATGTGGCTAGAGGGTCCGTTCACCACAAGCAACCACTGAGCCTGACGCACCAACAACAGAAGCAACAGCAACAGTCCAATGATGGAAGTCCCAGTAGTCAAAGGAGCCGCAGCCAGACAAGGGGTACACTTCAGCGCTCGACGGATGCTAGCAGCAGCATTGAAGCCATCCTGCAGACGCTTAACGAAAACATTAATTCTTTGCGCTCGATTCAAGAGAAGCAGATGGAATTAATGATGATGATGATGAAGCAACAGCAACAACAGTCACAACAGCAGGGGCAGATTATCAATCTGCTCACTGCTCTCCAAGCGCGTCAAGCGCCATAATGATGCCGCTGCGCATCCTAGTGTGGAACGCCGACGGCGTATCCACGAAGTTGCCTGAAGTAGAGTGCTTCGTGCGACGTCACGAAATCAATGTATTACTGCTCAGCGAGACACACTGCAAGGGGGCAGAGACGCCTAAGCTATTCGGATTTGTAGCCTACACTGCCAATGATCCGAGAGGTGGCAACGCCAAAGGCGGAGCAGCTATCTTAATTAAATCTAGCCTTGCCGGCGGTTATTGAAACGGCACTTGGTCCTATAAGCTTTGGAGCGGTCTCCTGCCCACCGAGATTTGCATGGACTACGGACGAGTTTAAGGACATTTTGGAAGAGTACCAGACGAAATTCATTGTTGCAGGCGATTGGAACGCGTCCCACTGGCTCTGGGGTGCGGGTAGGAGCAACCAAAGAGGCATTGCATTAGCGAATCTCGTCCTAAACTCGGAGGTGGACTCGCTAGCAACTGGAGGACCAACAAGATAACCGTACGGCAGTAGAGGCTCACCAGGGTGCATCGATTTTGCACTGACAAAGGGTGTGCTGGGCATCCACGCTAACATAAGTGCGGTTGTTGAGCTTAGCTCCGACCACCTGCCTCTGGTAATAACGCTGGACGCGGGGGCAACATCCTACCCTAAGATGGAGCGGCTTATCACTAGGCGTACTAACCTGGAGGTATTCCAATCGCAACTGGAGTCCACACTGCCCCTCAACACTGCCTTAAACTCTGGACAGGACGTTGATGATGCTATCGAACTGCTCACCAACAATATCAAGGCAGCAGCTAGATTGGCAACTCGCAGAATATCTCGGCAGCCCGCGGCAGATCGAATCCCAATACCCAGGGAGATCCTGATGCTTATAGCTGAGAAGAGGCGCTTACGCACTAGGTGGATGAGGGGACAAGCGGAGGTATTCGCTGCGCACCTCGCCGAGCGATTTCAACCATTCAAGCTTGCCAGCCTGCAACAGGTTGAAGAAACTCAGGACCAGCTGAACCAAGCGCTTCAAATGGATATACCAATCACGCCGTTTGAACCCTGCGAGGTATCCGAAGTCATTGTGCGCCAGAGTAACAACAAAGCACCAGGACATGACGTCATCTGCAACGCCACATTGAAGGCCCTGCCCAGACAAGCGATCCTCTACATAACGTTGGTTTTCAACGCTATTGTGAGGTTGCAATACTTCCCTTATCAGTGGAAGCTCGGGATAATCTCCATGATCCACAAACCTGGCAAGCCGGAAAGGGAGCCCGCCTCCTACCGGCCGATCAGTCTCCTCCCTTCACTTTCGAAGGTGTTTGAGAGACTGATTGCTGTCCGGATTGTAAGGATTATGGAAGCCCAGGGGATTACCCCTGAGCACCAGTTCGGTTTCCGTGCTGGCCACTGTACTGTCGAGCAGCTCCATCGAGTCGTCGAGCAAATTCTGACTGCCTACGACAGTAAGGAATATTGTAACAGCCTCTTCTTGGACATTCGAGAAGCGTTTGATCGAGTGTGGCACATTGGACTTCAACTGAAAATCAAGCAGACGCTGCCTGCTCCATATTTTGGGTTGCTAAAATCGTACCTGGAAGGAAGGAGGTTCGCTGTGCGTTTTCATTCAGCAATTTCCACCGAGCACAACGTGGCAGCTGGTGTTCCACAAGGTAGTGTCCTCGGCCCCCTGCTCTACTGCCTGTATAGCTACGACATGCCGCAGCCGGATGTAAGCCTTTACAGGAAATCTATGCTGGCCACATTTGCCGATGACGTGTGCGTCACCTACAGGTCCCGATGCGAGCACGACGCAGCCGATGGTATCCAGGACTTTGCATACCGGTTCTCGGAATGGGCAAGACGTTGGAACATTGGCATCAATAGCACTAAATCCAACAACGTCTGCTTTACTTAAAGCGGAGAACGCCACCGCCCGTCTACATCGAGGAAGCCCCCGTACCACAGCCGAACGCAGCAAAGTACCTTGCAGTGCTTCTGGATCGAAGACTCACATTTTCCAAGCATGTTACCGACATCAGAACGCGCCTACGTGCTAAGGTGGCGAAGCACTACTGTCTACTTTGTTCGCGCAGTAAATTGTCGCTATCCAACAAGCTGACAATTTACAAACAGATCTTAGCACCAAACTGGAAGTATGAGTGCCAGATCTGGGGCTTGGCATGCGATAGCCAAATCAAAAGAATCCAGGCTATTCAAAATAAGGTAGCAAGACTCATCACCGGATACGAGTGGTTTGTTCGAAACACCACTTTGCACAGAGACCTGAAACTAGCAACGGTATTTGACGAAATAAACAAGCACTCGAGCAGATACCATGACAGGCTGGAGCGCCACAGAAATCGACTGGCCAGCGCTCTAAACAGATCTCGCCCACCAAGGAGGCTCAATAGAAGGCAACCGAGGGATCTCATTACCCGATCTCCTTTGACAAGGGTCCGCAGAAGCCGACGCTTATCTTAAATCCTATTTGTTATATGTGATTGTTATGTAATTGTAGAAACTACTGTAAATTTGAAAAAGCTAACTATAGTTAGCCGGCGAGCCCAAATTGGCTGAATTAATAGATAAGAAGGACACAAAGGGGCTTCAAGACTTCCCCGTATGCCTTAATAAATAAATTAATAAAAAAAAAAAAAAACTCATCCCAGTCTGTCCACTATCAGCTGCTCTTAATCGCTTTATTGGTTGATTGGGTACATAGGAACTTGAGTTTTGTGTTGATTGGTGATTTTGATATTAGTATTGTTGTTTGAACGTATTCTGATCGAATGCATTGTTTTGAATGTTATTAGAAATTGGTCTAGGTGTAATGTTTACACGTGGGTTTGGTTAAAAAGCCTTGTTTGCATGTTGGCTTGGTTGAGATACATTGTTTGGATTATGGTGATAGGGTATCGGATGACGATAAGGTGGAATATTAGTTGGTGGTGTTTTATTACTTTGTGAAGCTGGAGGGATTATAATGTAGAAAAGGTGTTGGATGTCCTCTGGAATTATTGTTAGTCTGATTAATATTGTGATTAAAGGATTGTGGTTATTTATTCCTTAATAAATGTGTGTAGGTAACTTTTAAATATATTTATATATATTAATCTTAAACATAAAGTTTTTTCCTCGGCGTTTTGTTCTAATTCAAGCTTACTGGTAAGTGTTTATATGCGGTTTTCTGCTTCCTCCAGGAATGATCGTACCCTGCCTCTGAATAGGGTCCTCCGAAAATCCTCCAAAAGAATGTGGGGTCTGGGGCTCATAGTTGAGTACCAGTTGTATTCTTAGCTGGGGCCAGGCGTTGATGTCGTTGGCTTCAATGAGGCGCATGACGTCTCCATTGACGCTGCGCTCCACATGCCCAAATATGATCTGCTGTTGGCGTACGTCTCCGGTAATATAAAGGGCCAGTATGTAGTCAATTCGGCTTGTGTTGGTGTATAGTGTGCCCGGATCACCGTTGAACTTTTTCACATTGCCAATCTAGTAGGCAACCTGGGTCATGTTGCTATCTGACATAGGTGGCACGACTCTGGGTTCTGTCATTCTGTTGTTGTTCTTGTAGTGTTTTCAAGTTATTTTATTATTGTTACTTTTTGTTTTATTTTAGTTTATTTATTTATTTTTTTTATTTTTATTTGTTGTTTTGCGGATCTAAGTTTGTATGTATCTTTTTTTTTATTTTTTTCTTTTCACTAACTTATTTATTATTCTTATTTTTAGTTTTTGCTCTTAAGGTAGATTTTGATTTTCACATGCACTATTGATTTTTCGTAGGGTTTTGAGGTAAGCAATTGGATTTACAGCCTCTCACTAATTCAAACCCGTCTTCCTGATAATAAATTCAGGTTTGCTGTTGACACAATCAAAACTTAACACGATATTGACCGTTACACGGCTTCGCGTTATTGTCGATGTTCTAATTAAAACTTAACTTAAAAGTGTGTTGTTTTTAGATGCTCAGCTTAAGATTAATAATTAAATGTAAGTGAGATTGAGGAGAAGCTACTTGCTGTGCTGGACAATATGGACGCTGAAGTGAATGAAAAGTCGCGCTCGGCTTCTCCGACATCAGAAGTGGGAACGGCCTACTCCCAAGACATCTCGAGTGATCAGTGGCGTACATTATTAGAATCGCAAATCAAAAATTTCATGGAGCTGATTAAATCTATGCAGACTTCCAAAATGAGGACGCAACCCAGCAAAGTGACGCTACCGAAGTTTAACTCAAACACTGCAAGTGCAGATGCAGCTGCATGGCACAAAACTGTCGATATAATTATGGCAGAAAATGTGTTAGAAGGAAGCGCTTCGATTATGGCACTAAGCAACTCATTATAAGTAGGAGCGTCCCAATGGTTATCCCAGATTTGGTACAGTGGAATTAAGTGGCCAGAATTCAGAGAATTATTTACACAACGATATGATAGTGTAGAGACACCGGCAGCCACTTTGATAAAAATGTACAACGATGGCCCAAGAGCGAATGAGTGTTTGTCTGTATATGCCAGCAGACAAGTATCGGCATTGCTCTTGAAGTGGAAAGAAATGAGCAATGAAGAAATTGCTGTATCAGTCGTGCTCAAATAGACCACAGACTGCAGCGTTTATTATTCACAACTAATATCCAGACACGAAGCGTATTGGAAAAACAACTGCGTGCCTTTGCTTTTGGTAAACGCAATGACCAAAAGTTACCAGACTGTGTTGGTGCTCCAGAACATAAGAAGCAGAAATTATCATCGCGCATGAAATGTCACTTTTGTGACGAACCTGCCTATAAGTTCGCAGAGTGCCGAACCAGAATGGCTGAAGAAGTGAAGATGGCGAAGAGTAACCCTACGCACAGCAACTCTACTCCAAAGAGGGACATGTCAACCATAAAGTGCTACAAGTGTGGACAGCTGGGGCATATTGCAACAAGGTGCACAACATCATCAAGTAGGCTGAGAAACGAATGGATGTGTGCGCCGTTGTCGATCCAAGAGGAAATTAGTACCAAATGGGTGATTAGCACGTTCCATACTTTGTTTGATTCGGCAGCTAAGTGTTACTTATTGAAAGAAAAATTAGCAGATAAGTTCATGGCAAAAAGAATTAATAATACTGTGCATATTAGTGGTATAGGTGAAAGCTCCGAGACATGCACAAGGCGAATTCCAGCTACCGTAAAGATTTGTAATTTTTTTCTAGAAATCCTGTTCCATGTAGTCATGGACAAATATTTGAAATACAATTCAATGTAGGCGACCATGTCTTGCTCAAGAGTGAAGAACGGCATCAAACAAAGCTAAACCCAAAGTTTAATGGTCCATTTGAGATAACGAAAAAGCTTGATGGTGACCGATATGTGTTGAGTCCTTTGACAAGCAAGAGAACGTATAAGTAGGCCCACGAACAGTTATGGTCGATGCCTATTGACCAATGCGAGAGATCGCCGACTGAGGCACTCGTAGACTTTGACTCGTAGACCATAGACTCTGGTTAAACTATTCACAAGGCTACAGCTACACCATATGGTTATCTGCGCAGTAACCTTGTGGCGGGGGCTATGAGGGTCCGAAGGGGCCATGACGCATGAGGATGCGTGAGATCGTTGCAAGGAGTTTTTGTTTTGTTGTTTGATAAATATTGATTGAACATTGATGAAATATTATGTTGAGTTAAAAATTAAAATAAAATGAATGTTTTATTTAATTGACTAGCGTACTATTACCCTTCTTGGACAACTTAATCTAATCGGTATCAATTTTAACTATTCTTATTATCGAAGTTATTTACAAAGATTATATGATTAAGAGTATTTAAGAAATGGTATGTTTAGGCAGTAAAATATAGAAGATTTGAATTAAGTAGGATTTATGTCAAGTTCCGGTCAGACAGGTCTTGAGGGTGGTGGCGTATCAATCTTCTTCATCTCCCGATGGCTTTGGGCTGCGACTTAGTCGTCTAGCTGAACTATTAGGATGAGATTCTAGTCTGTCGTTGTATTTTTTCGCTATTTCCTGAATCCTGTCTCCAATTTTTGTCACATTCAGTTCGCGTTCGATATCTCTTGTCCTCATGTACCAGAGTTATTGGCTGAAGAACCCGAATTTTATTCAGGTGCGTTTTGGCAGCGATTCTATACACCTGTATGGCATAAAATAGACCAGGAGCTAATTTGCTTTTGTAAATTTTAACCTTGTTGGCGAGGGAAAGCTAGCTGCGAACAACAATTAACCAGGACATTTTAGAAACCTTATTTTTAGATTTATTATTTTATTTAGAAGGTAATAATGCCGACCTCATCATTTATTTGCAAGCAATTAGGGACTCTAATAACACACTTATTCGAAAATTACCAACTAATTTGTTCTGCATTTTGGCTCATCATGAAATTCCCGATTTAAGAGCCCTAGTTAACATAGCACAAAATGAGGGGATTTATTAAGAACACGCAAATGCTTATACAAAGCAAAATTTCGAAAAAAAATATTAAAACTAAAATGGAAAATAATGCAAGGACAAGCAAAATGAATCCAAACTTCCAAACTCACTATCAATCCAGATATCCACCATATCAACAACTATTACAGCCTTTTCCTAATCCATACCATTATCAACCCATTCAATCACAATATCCACCCATTCAAACAACGACAAATGTTCAAAAGACCACCCATGAGACCTGGATAAAATCAATTCGGTGCAACTAGATTTGCGAACCCACAACCTTATTTTAATAGGAATTCATTTCCAAAAAAGCAACAAACTATAACTAACAACACCAATTTCAACATTCAACAAATTATTAAACATCCTAGACCAGCTGACAGCGATCAATCAAGACCAAACCCATACTGATAGTAACCAACTTATGACGACATTAGAATTAAATGAAAATATTTCTCAATCTAACGAGAATTTTCGGTTACCAGCCTCGGCCAACACCAATACATAGAAATAACACACAAAGGTCATAAATACAAATGCCTCATAGACACAGGATCGACCATTAACATGATGAGAGAAAATTTCTTTAGTCTCCCAATTCAAAACACTAAATGCAAAGTTTTTACATCTAACATCAATATCAAGAAGGAGATTTTTTAACATTCACTAATATAATAAAAACCGTAAAAAACACAACACAATTCTCCTATTTATTAAAAGCAACATCAACTTGCTCATATGCATGAAATAGAAGAAGCTGGTACAAGAAATGCTTAAGAAAGGATTAATTAGAGAAAGTAATTCACTATATAATTACAGAAAGTAATTCACTATATAATAGTTATAATACTATGTATTATTATTATATATTAATAAATTTGTAATAGACTAAATGTCATGTTCATCTGAAGGCAAACACTACATTAGTTGTATAGACGTTTACTCGAAATTCGTGACCCTTGAACAAATTAAAACAAAATATTGGATAGAGTGTAGAAATGCATTTATTTTTAATCAATTAGGCAAGCCCATATGATATATATATATAATATATATATAATCGCATTAGTATCGACACTCTTGTATACTAACTTATGCAGTTGATTGAATACACAGAGGACCAGAGGTGGGCATGCAACTCTCACGCTTAGGACTTTTCAACCCAAAACTACTTGCTTACGACAAATTAAATAACGTTAACAGCTAAAACATACTACTGATTAAAACATCAACTTGGATGAATTTCAAAGGCAACGAACTACTAATCATATCACACATACCCATTAACCAAACACTGATCAACACAATTAAAATTATCCCTGATCAAAACGGATACCAGTTGGACTACTCAGACCATAAGTCTAACTTCGAAAATAAAAAATAAAATCTTTAATAAAAAAATGAACAAATAAATAATGATTGCGTCACAGACATAATGTATATACATACATATTGGTAAAATAGTTTTTATTTTGAGTCGAATAAATGATCCGTATTTGAACTAAGATCAACGCCGAAATAAATAAAAACTCAGAATGAATCCGCTTTGCGTTTTTATTGATTGAATATCAGCTTAAGACTGAAACAGTTGGTGTGAAAAAATCTTAGATGTACTGTGTTAGTGGGTTGTTTACTTGATCTGCGCGAGAGCGCTTCTTACTTATGCTTATGTGCATACATATGAAAAAGAACTCTTATGTGCTACGTGGCTATGTGCCTGCCTAATGGCTGGCTTCTGATTTCGGCTTAAGTGGATGCGCAATATCGAGAAATGTTTGTTTATTTAACAAGGAATCGATGCGGCGGACCACATAATTACGTTACTATATATATATATGTAGCAAGTTTACTTTATAGTGTTACTTTACTGTTTAATGACAATTGTTTATAGTACACTTTATATTGTTTAATGACAATAGTTCTTGCTTTTTTTTATTTAATTGTTTGATGACAATTGTGTAGCTCTAGTTACATAAGCATATAGCGCGATTGAAAAACTCGTGACTGCACTCGTTTACCATTCTACTCCAAATGCTTCTTTTGTTTTTTCCGTTAATAAGCGTTGCCACTGCGCGTTACTCTCTTGCACTCTGTTTCAACGTTCATTTTAGTTCCCTGATCTGGTTCATTTCCCACAATCGGCTCTCCTGATACATCATTCGACCCGAATGAATTTCCCCACGGCCCCGCGGCCCATTTCCCCATATTCTGCGACTGTTGATGTCTTAAAAGGTCCATCGCCGTCTCCGAGTTTTTCTACGTCATACCTTCCGTGCTTGTTTATCTTAACAACTTTGTAAGGTCCTAGAAATTTTCCTTTCAACTTTAACCCAGCTCCGTACTGAGTACGGAGCTGACTCTTCTTATTCGGAGTGTTGCTTCACGCTGCAAGGAATGCTGAGTCGGCTTTGCCGACTCGTCTTGATGGCGCGAAGCATTGCTGTTAGGGTAAACTTAGCTCTATGTTTTGTCAACTCTTCAGTCTCAGTTTTGTATCCAAATAAATCAGAACGTGCTCCGGCTTACAGCCGCAAATAATAATTGTACTTATTATCTACATTGCTACGCCACAAGGCTAGTCAATAAACCTAAGGGGGCGAAGTCAAGCCCTCCAACGTAATCTTCAGAAGAAGACTCTACAGACGCAAACGTCTAACCACCGCTACCAACCGTGAGAGAAGTCTCTGGATCAACGCGGGAACACTTAACTTCATAATTTATATATATAATTTTACTATATATGTTTGTCCGTAGGAATTAAAAAAACAAAATTTTTGGTTAATTGTAAATTTAATTTCAAACAATTTTAATTTATTTTTGGAACGAAAGGTTTTTCTTTTTAAATTGGATGTTTTGTTTATTTATTGTATCTTTATTTGTATTAGTTTAATTATATAATTTGTATATTATATTGTGTATTGATTTGTGGAGGTAATATATTTATTTATATATATGCTTGAACACCAGCGGATCATAGTGAGACGATGTAGGGGGCGATATTGACAAAGTGATTATGTATGCACTTAAAAAAAAAGTACTTTACTGTGGTTAGGCGAATGCATATACATATATATCTTACTGAGTTTAGGGATCGGACGGAAAGAATAAACGCCGTCGGAAAAAGGAATTATGGCGACCACGGACGGAATGGAAAATAAAAAACCGTACTTGTCTAGATGTCGATGGACCATAAATTGGAGGGGAAGTAAATCCAAAATACCACGGCCCCTGGGTTGGGTCCTGTGTCGTTGTGTCGGAGTTGGATGGTCGGTCGTTGCTGTTATTGCTTCTAGAAATCTGGATAAGAAGAAGATGGCGATGGTACTTTCTCTTCACTTCAATATACCCGTTTCCGACTATAAAAAGAATATATATTCTTGATCAGGATCAATAGGCGAATCGGTCTAGACATGTCTGTCAGTCCCACTGCCCGTCTGTCCGTACGAACGTCGACATCTCAGGAACTATAAAAAATAGAAGGTTGAGATGCAGCATACAGATTCTAGAGACAAAGACGCAGCTCAGGTGTTGCCCCATGTTCTCACGAACATGCTTACGCCCACAAACCGCCCAAAAGTGACACGCCCACATTTTTGAAAAATAGTTGGATATTTTTTCATAATTTCATTAGTCGTGTAAATTTCTATCGATTTCCCACTCTGACGCTCTTAAGCCGCAAAACCGGTCACGCGCACACTTTGGAACAATTTTTAAATTATTTCTCATTTTATTCCCCATTATCTATCGATATCCCAGAAAATTGATTAAATTTCGCGTTCGCATTCACACTAGTTGGAGTAACGGGTATCTGGTAGTCGGAGAACTAGAACATTCTCTCTTGTTTTTAATTAACTTTATCGGCGCTCGGGGTGATCAAGACTAACTGAAACCTAACAAAAAGAATGCCCAAGACCGCGGAGTGGTGAACTTGCCGGCTGGAAGGAGGGTTTCGTCATCAGCAAGGAAAACTTAGCATCGTAAGACGTAGGAATGAATGAGTTCAATCGCTGAAGACTTGGGCCAACTTTGAAGCCTATATGAATCTTTTTAATTTCTATTTGACATTCGTACCTTTGAACTATTTCAATAATCTTATAAAAATATTCATTATATTCAGTCGCTGTAGGAGTTTCTTATAATGCGGAACATATAGGCGTACACTCTAAGCAGTTTGAGGTGTGAGGAGAATTCCTCGATGACATCCAACATATCGGAAGTTTGCACAGCAGTGGTCAATCCGACCGTACTCTTACTTGCTGCCTGACGGTAGACTTCATCGTCCAGATAGAAATGTGCATTCAACCAAATCGACTGCCTAATTTCGTCGACGTCACAACCTCTAGAAACGATATCTCCTGGATTCTTTATCTCTGTCCTGAGTAGCACCTCCATATCATCCCACTCTCAAGGTTACAGTCGACATAAAAGACAACAAATTTTGATGCTAAATAATTTTATATGTGGCTTTATTTGGTCCGATCTTTACTCCATAATGGCGGGTGTCATAAATATTTTTTATTCCGCAACTAAATCATTTTTTAAACTCTTGTCTTCCGTTGTACTATCCGTAAATTTCTAACAAAACTCTTGGTTAAATAAAGAAATGACATACCTAAGAAATGTGTAGTCCAGACTTTACACAAACAAAAAAAAAAATATTGGTTCTCAGACTATCCTTTTTAAATATTTAAGTTCTGGGTTAGGTTTTACCGAGCATTATGCTCAGTGCTACAAGAACGATATAAACTGGTGGACAGGTTTCTGACGACGGGAAGGGTCTAACCTACGAGGAGGGAAAAGCGAATGGAGAAAGGCGAAATAAAGAAGTCCCGTCGAAGATCGAAGTGGAGATATAAGTCGGAAAGAGGACTGTATGGATCCAACTATTAATCATTCACAAAAATATCGCCACCCAAGCTCCGGGGTTGAACTTCATGACGAAGGTCGATGTAAGGATGGAGTGAGCGGGTCTTAAACGCAAAACGGTTTGAAGCGGTTCACGCGAGAAACTGACAGTAGCAATCGTGAAGAGGTCTTCTCAAAGTAGGATGTTGACGACTTCCTAAGGTCGGAGTTAGCCGATTTAGGAAGGGTGCAAGGGACATCAACGGTGGCGGTGCACAAAATCACAATGAATGATGATCAAACAGTCAAGCAGCGCAATTACCCATAGAACCCTAAGATGCAGGTAGAAATCAACGCCAATGTCGACGAATTGTTAAAAAAAAGAATGCATAGAGCCGTCAGGAGCCCGTACAGCTCACCAATAGTGATGGTGAAAAAGAAGATGGGTCATTGGAGATTGTGTGTGATTTTCCGCCAAATAAATGCAAGGTGAGTAAAGGACGCGTATCCAATTCCGATTATAAATTACATTATGGATTAATTAAGGGAGGCAAAGTATAATACATGAGCAGTCTGGACTTAAAGGATGGATACTGGCAGATTCCCATGAATGTCGGCAATAAAAAGGCCGCGTGACAGACCAAGGTTTTAAAAAGGATTCATAGAAGGTTGCGGCAATAGAGCAGCTGAAGCCCCAGGAAACGTAACGGAGCTGCGACGTAGTACAAACGATTTATACCGGATCTTGCCATTCTGGTGCAACCACTGAATGCACTCTTCAAGAAGAAGCATTCGAGGCCGTCAAAACCAGCATGGTCGCCGATCCAATCCTGGATTGCCCCAACTTCACATACACGTTTGTGTTACAGACGAATGACAGCGATTATGGACAGTAGTCCGATCAAAGCGATCGAGATATATCCTACTCTAGTAGAATGCTGCACGGGTCGGAGAGAAAATACTGTGCAACAGAAAAAAAATGTTGAATAATAGTGTGGGCCGTAAATATATGGAGACCGTACCTTGAGAGTTACCAATTCAAAGTGATAACAAATCACATGGTTCTGAAATGGCTGAACAGCATCAAGATCCCGTTCGGAAGGATCGGAAGGTGGGCGCTGGAAATTTAACAGTTAGACTTATAAATTGGGGTTGCGACATCACTTCACGCAGAAGCCTCTTGCTGAAGAAGGGGGGAAGACGATACACGGTATCTAGGCAGCACAGAAATCTCATACCGTTGGTGCTCAAGAGCGGGCCCGAGCTTTTGTCGGTGAAAGGACGGCTAGAGTCCGTCTTTCAAATTAAGATTTCAACATGGCAGCACGTGCCAAAATAAACTAGCGGAGTTGCAGGAGACTTGCATCGGAAGTGGTTCGATATGTAGTAGGTAGTCGGTAGCCCAGCGGGGCCAGGCTCAGAAAATCTAGATGGCGGCGCTGCGATAGCGGCTACCGCCTGGAAACACCTGGATTTCGAAACAAGTGATCACACACTATGGATTCAAATCGTCAACGAAAACAATTTCAGCTGGAGTTCCCCAAGAAAGCGTCCTAGGTCCTACCCTGTACGTAATATTTACTTCGGACATGCCCACTCACACTCCAGTGGCAGAAGTAGAGGAAGAAATTGTGCTCGTAGCCACTTACGCGGACGCGGTCATTGCTGAAAAAAAGCAAAAATATTTTGTCTGCCACTTATGGTCTACAGCTGCGTAGCAACAGCGAAGACGGCTGGAGTGCAAGAGGAGTCAAGGGCGGGCAGGTCGAACGTGAAATAATGGAACCTAAGCCGCGGCAAAGCTGAAGGACCGTGAACTAAGGGTACCGCGCTGGATCTTTGTTTCGACCTTCGCGTTCGTCCCAAATGGTTACGTCCCAGTCTGTTACAGGTATGTAGTCCGAATGTGTGTAATTTGTCAATTTTACTGTTGCAGTTGTAAAGATCGTCATTAAAAGCACTTCTAGTATTGATGTTAGTCTAAGATAAAAATAAAAAATTTTAATTTCAATTCTATTTCTATTTCCGAGTATTAGTAATTCTTTTTTTTTATATTGTCTTTTATAAGATTGTCTTTTATTGTCTTTTATAAGGACTTTTGATCCTTAGTCTGCTTCCACTATGCCACACTCGGTCGAATGCTTGACCAACGTCGAGGAATACGGCTGTGCAATATTCCTTGTGCTCAAAAGAAATTCTGAGCTCTGTCGTTATTCTGTTCACTTGGTCAATTATACCATGATTTTGACGGAATCCAATTTGATGTGATGGAACTGTGTTACGAGTTTTCAGATGTTGTGATATCGTACAGCACAGTTTGGTAGCTCCATAATCATTTTTGGAGATATTAAGTCATGTCCAGGTCCTTTCCTTGGATTCAGTTGTTCTTTGATAACTTTTTCAATTTCGTTCGTAGGAAAATTCAGTGTATCAGTAGGTTGTCCATTAAAAACGTGCGGGAGCGTAAAGCCATTTGTTGGTGGGTTCGGCTGAGACATCTTTTGTAGATGAGCACAAATACATTTGCCTTTTCTGCATCACTACGGGCCCATTTCCCATTGTTATCCCGAATAGGCATCCCTGCTTCCGTAGGCATACTTAGGCAAAGATTGCTTTCCACAATGAGTGCCTTGTATTTGTCGGTGATAGTTTCTCAATATACCGGTGAGGTTCTTCTTCTCATTCTTAAGAGCTTTCGTTAGGGTCGTCTGCCGGATTCAGCCGTTACTTTGTGGCTGGTGATCTGTGGGTTTGCCACTCTCGTCGGAGACGTTGTTTTTCTAGCACTAAGTTCTCTAGTGTTGCTTAGAAGTCATTTAAGGCGTTGCAGCACTAGCAGCTTGTGTAATTATCAACTCAAATGGTTTTACAGAACTTTCAATATCTGAATTTGTGTCTAGCATAGGATTGAGTTCTAAGTGTGTGCTGACATATTTTTTATACTTTAGCCAGTTTGTGGCTGATGATGTAAGACGACGCGGCCTTTCTTTAATTTCTGGATGCGGAAAAATGTTGAAGAGTACGGGTGAGTGGTCAGATGAGAGATTTTCAAATGTTACAGCGTTAAAAAGCACTAAAGGAATTTTTACGATCGCAAAATCAATCAGATCTGGGGGTCTGTAGGCCAGTATGTGGTTTTGACATATGTGGTGATAGACAGTTCAACCAATTATCATATTGATAATTGCAGTTTGCCTTTGGAATTTACTAAACGGGATCCCAAGTGTGTATGTTTGGCGTTGTCGCCAGCAGCAAAAAATAGATCCCCAAGGGTGCAAAAAAATTCCATAAAGGCGCACAGTAGACGGCGGCCAGAGTTATATTACCGCCACTAGAATGCACCACCACAGTTGTAGCTTGTTGGTAGTTTTTCTCAAAACGATCAAGGAAGTTATGTTTAATGCGACTACTGATCAAGATGCCGGTTCCTCCATGTGCTTTTCAATCGGGGTGATTAGTGGCGTAGAACACGTAGCCATTTATTTGAAAATTTTACTTGCTGGTTAGATGTACCTCTGAGAGCAACATAATATCAACTTATTTATCTTTCAAGAGCCTAGCGAGATCATGTTTGTTGCGGGAGACGCCATTCGCATTCCGTAAACATATACGAAGGGAGGAAATTTTTTTATTTTGAATGTTAAGATGCAAGTACTTGTACTAAGGCACGTGTAAGATCCTGCATTGTTGTTCTTATGAACGACATAAATTCCGTCATCGTTGCCGGGAATGATAACATCATTTCTTCGATGGCACTAATGGGTTGTTGCAGGTCGTCTGGCACGGCTCAAGGTTGCGGCCCTTCTGAGAACTCTGTTGTGGACGCAGGACCTTCCGTTGCCGATTTTAGGGCACTACCAAATGAAACATTCGGTATGGGGCTTACTGGAGGAAGGGATGACATTCTGGCGTTGGAGAAGCAAATGTCAGGAAACGATTGGGAGAATACAATAAATTTTTGGGTATTATTACTATTAGTACTATTAGTATTAGTACTACGAGCCGAAGAATTCGTTTGTTCATGCGACTTTTAAGATCTTTGTAGACAGGGCATCCCCGGTAATTAGCTGTGTGATTTTCACAACAATTGCAATCAAGTTTATTAGCCGGGCAAGTGCCAGATTCGTACAGATCCCAGGCGACGCAAACGGAAGGAAGGGTACAATATGTCTTGGTGTGGCCATATTCTTGGCAGTTGGAGCATTGTACTAGACCACTACGGTTCTTACTGGTTCTTCTACAGTAATTTTACGGTGTAATAAGAATTGGAGATTGTAAATTGGGTGCACTTCATTTCTCTTTAGTGTTTGGCTAGTTGGGTCTAGCTCGACCTTATAGAACGGTTAGGCCTTCTTATCTTAATTAATAACTGATTTAACGTTAAAGTCCTTTTTGTGAAGTGCATTCGCAACTTCATTGAGTGTGACATCAGGCTCATTGCCGTTTAGTGCCACTTTATTGCTTTTGAGTTGGTACGTGTAATATTGTGTGCCGTTTTCGTTTAAAAACTTCGAAACTGCATGAAACTTCTTTTCAGTTTTAACCTGAAGCTTAGTTTCTTGAATTTCTTCTCTTCTTTGAGGAATAACTTGAAAATTATTATTTCCGATAACCTTAACTATTTTATTAACCAGTGCGTTCGTAGTAATCTCTCGGATTTATATTGGTGGAGGCTTTGGTTTTTGAGATACACTATCTGTCGTTTTATTAGCTTCCTCGATTGCGTTTTCTGCTAGCAGTGCAAACATGTTTTTATTGTTAGTAGTAGTAGTTTTTGTTTCGCTACCACAATATATTTTGGCTCTATTACCTGTTGTGCGTTGCGGACTCTGTTTAGGAATTACAAAAACGTAGCGATCCATACCAGTGTGCATGACCGAATTCGGGCGGTCACTTATATTGCTCTTTGACTCACATAAATCGGTAATTGTAGCTGATAGTTGTTTTGTTTGCAATGCAAAAGCCGGTGAGGCCGTTGACTGAATCGTTTGAGTTGAAGAGACTGTTGCGGTTGTTGTTGTTATCGATGCGATTGCAGTTTTGAGAGAGGCAACTGCTGGTAGTTACTGCAGCTAGGCTTAAGAGAGTAGGCTTCCCTACAATGGTTTTGGGGCATTGGGGAAGCGCACTGTTCGCTCCAAGATTTTGGAACTGTGCTTGGCAATGACGGAGAGCAAGAGTGCGCTCTCTGGTCTTGGGAGAAATACGCGATGTTTTTGATTGAAGAGAGCCGACGCTCATCTTGTTCACGTTGACGTTGCCCACAAATTTCGTTTTGCATTTTAATTTCACTGATTTTGTGATTTATTTATTAGTTTATTATACATTAGTTGGAGAGAAACACGAAACACGTCTTCACTCGCCGAATTCCTAACTAATATTTAATTGTTGAAAGCTGAATCAGATCAACAGTGTCACTTAGTTCCATACAACGAGCAATTTGCTATAGTGCCGTGAAACCTTTCGTCTGTTTGAAACACTGTGTGAGGAAGGTGGATTTGCAACTTGGATGTTAAATTTGGACAAAATAGATTTTATCGTCTCCGAATCTAGAGACATTTCATCGCGCAAAAGTGTTATTGGAAAAAAATATTTATTAGTTGCAAGATTGGATTTTTGATGTCTACGATTGCTCATTACCAAAGTAGCTGAGTCACAGCAAGCTTTGAGAATTTATTAACACACGTTAGAAATTATTTTTGATCTGTAGAAATTACACCCCAGCGATCTCCTTACCCGGAGGATAACATAACATATTACATTTTCTTTTGTACTTTATAATTAAGATACCACTTGGTCTCATTTATCTTTATCACACATTAGGTTAAGTTCAGAGGAATTACTGAACGATTCCTTTTGAAACCTTAATAAATAGAATGACCATTTAAAAAAAAAAAAAAAAAAAAAAGAAATTACATCAATGTGTCAGCGTTCTCCTGCGTAGGTGGAGATTGGCGTTTCGCCCAACAACTGTTTTCTTGGATGTCGGTCATACTTAGCCCTTGAGCAGACTCTACAATTTGCAACGATTTCTGTTGCTAATTTAAACATGTTAGGAGAAAAATAGTCACGCATTATTACGCAGTTTACTGGTTTGTCAGTGGTCTCTATAGTGTAGTCAGGGTCAAGGATTCTTCGCTATGGACTGTAGCAATATCGGAATATTGCGAATCAAGTCTAAGGCATTTTGACGTGACAATGCATCGGCTACATAATTCTCCTTGTCAGGTTTGTAAATTATTATTGCATTATGCTCGTAGGTAAAGGCTTTCAAGCTCTTTATTTTGGCATTTTTGGCATTATTTTGGGATTCTTATCAGACACAGCACATGTCAGCGGCTGATGATCTGTATAGATGTTGATGTTTCTCACACCACACATTTCTTAAATTTTTAAAAGCCCAAGCAGTGGCTAGTAGCTCTCTCTCATTTCTAACGAGATTTTGTTCGTTACTCCGTAGTGTTTCTGCGTTAGTTGAATAATTTCTTTCCTCGAGTGCTTATCACTTATTTTGCCATTTCGTCTTTTAGGACGCATAATAATCGGCTAAGCCTAGAAATGTTCTAAGTGCAAAAAGGGTTCTCGGGATTTGAAAATGTTGTAAGGCTTGTACCTTTTCTGGTGAGGTTTGAGTTCTCTGGACACAGCAAATCCCAGATACTCCACGCTCTTTTTAAAAACCTTTGATTCTTCCAGAGACTCTCATGTTAACTTCTTCATGGTTTTTTAAAACCCAGTTAATATGCTTTACGTGGTCCTCTTTGTTTTTCGAACAAATGATCACGTCGTCAACATAGACATGACAGGTTTCACCGACCTCCTAACGGAGGACATCATCAATAGTCCTCTAAAATATGCTCGGGGCATTTTTTAAACCGAACGGAAGCCTGCAAAACTCATACTCCCATTGTTTACGGAAAAAGCAGGTTTTTCTCTATCCCTTTCCAAAAATTCAGTTCCAGTGTTGTAAAATATTGAGCGTCATCCATGTTTGCCAATATTGAAGAAATATTAGGTATTTACCACTCACGGTTTTTTGATTCATTGAAATGTGTGAAATTTACATTTGGGCACGTTTTTAAGTTAAGCAACCGGGTGTCGCCTTTAATCCTAATGATACCGTAACTTAGATCAAGTTGTGCGTCAACTTGCAAAAGCAGGTCAAGTCCTACTATTCTGTCAAAATCTTTAAGAGTTGGTAATATGAAGAAAAATTTTGCTTTATTGAATTTTGATCGGAAATTTTTTTGTTATCTGTGTGCCCCCATTGGTGGAGTTAACCTGAAAAGATTTTTCAATGGGTAAGACATTCTTTAAGGTGGACAAAGGTTTGATATAATTTTTTGAGGCACCGGTATAGATTAGTAACTTATGAATTAAGCCTCCTCCTATATCCTGTTCGATGAATGGGAAGAAGGACTTACTCCTAAAAAATTACAAGAATCATTGCTCACATCATCTTCATATGCTTGATCATTTTCCTCAGCTACGGACCGGTAATCATTATCAACAGTGTCCTGCTCCTGAGCCGAATAATTAACATACTGACGGCTCTGGGTTGAGTTAGCTTTCTTGTAAAAATTAGTTTGCCTTGGAACCGTTGTCTTGAGGAATTCGAGTGTGAGTTTTCCTGAGAGTTTGACTGTTGGTTGTCTTTATGGTAATTACTATGAGCTTTAGTGTTTTTCCCTTATCAATATCTTTCCTCGTTAGTTTTAGCAGAGCTCGGGTTGAACTCTGAGTATTAATTGCAAACTTCTGCCTCTTGGGCTAAGAACAAAGCTGACTGCAAATCCTTGGGTTGAGCTGAAAATACAGGGTGCGGCAGCATAACTTCTTTTTTCAAAATGCGCGCCATTCAGTTAGTTGATTTCATAGCGCAGCGCTAGTGGTCCCGTTCAAGAGGGACTACTGCAAAGTTTTGTCCCGACAAGGATCAGTCGCCATCATGCGTTGGAATAGTGAGGAGCGTACCTTTGCCGTTGAGGTCTACTTTTCAAGCGGATGTTCGGTTATTAAAACAAAGCGTGCATTTCGGAAATTCTATAATTTAGCCCCATTGGCCCCCGTTTCATTTATGTGGTTGTCGGTTAACAAGCAAAACATGCACTACTGGGCTGTCACTAAGTCTCAAGAATTGCCATTGCAATAACCAAAGGTCAAAGTGTGGTGTGCCATTTCCTCAGATGGAATTATTGGTCCCTGGTTTTTTGAGGAAAATGAGTGAATTACAGTGACAGTTAATTCGGACCGGTGTGTAAACATGCTACAGAACTTTTTTTCCCACGGCTAGAAAAGTTGGATTTGGGGGACACTTGGTTCCATTAAGACGGTGCAACAGCACTCACTTCAAGAGCATTGATGGCCGTTTTGAGGGAACACTTTCCAGAGCGCCTTATCTCAATTTGAGGCGATTTAGAATTGCCGGCACGCTCTCCCGATCTGTCTCTTGTGATTTTTTTCTGTGGGGTTCTTTGAAGTCCCGTGTTTATGTGAACCGTTCAAGAAACCTACAAGATTTGAAAACCAACATCCAAGTAGAAATTACCAACATAGCACCTGTATGTATGGAGAATGAGGGACGTAACCTATCAGATTTCATCTTCAAAAAATATAAATAAAAACTTTAGACATGTCCCTAAATTATAAAAATAAATAAATATAGTTTTCATTTAGTTCCGAGAAAATTAAGTTATGCTGGCGCACCCTGTACTACTGATTTAAGAGACTTTTTAATGCCAGCAACGAAAGAATCTAATGGATTCTTTATGAACTGCTCATTTTAAACAGCTGCCGCTGCAGGATCATTTGTCATGATTATTTTGTTCGTGAGTACCTGTACTGTATTCCTTGAACAACTTTTACCCTTTGGTAGTCAACAATTTATTTCTTCTTTATGTCACTTTCAAAGGTATCTAACTTTCACGCGGAAAATACTAATCATATCATCCAATTCTTTTATGTCTTGAAGTTGTTTAGCTTGTATCTCAAGTGCTAGGCGAATGTCAGTGTCCATGGCTTTAATTACGTCTTGTTGGGTCATTTTGTCAGAAATTTTGTTTTCTTTTTACAAGCTAAATAATTCGTCTTCACCGTTGGAATATTTTGTGGTATAGCAGTTTCTCCGCAATAATTTATCAGCGTATCCGGTTTTTGATTATCAAAAAAGAAATAAAATTTTGCAAATCACAGAATTGTGAAGGTTAACATTGATCACTTTAAATTCGAAATTACTGGATCAACTTAACACTATTATTTTCATGTACATATTTATTATTTGAAGAAGTGATAACATTTAGCATTCCACTTATATGAATCTAATTTTTTTGTCAACAAAACAGACTGAAGAAGCGTCGAAGAAGAAGCGGTGGTTTGCGAACGTTGCAATTTCATTTATTTTATTGTTATTGTTCGGCACAGTTTTTGCTGTGCAATTGTAGTGCGTTGTTTTGTTTCAAATCACTGTTATAATGTCTGCGGAACAGTTTAGTTAAGAATTATAATTTTCATTGAGTGTTTTTTTAATTATTTTGGTTTTTTTTTCATGATAATTTTTTAACTCCAAAATTACATATTTAATGTAAATGAAGAGTTCTGGAGAAGCCACTTAACAAATTAGCATTGAGTTATGTAACGTGTAACGAAATCAATTGATGGAAGGCAATGGAACCTGTACTGGCTTCAGAATCCGGCTCTAGCTCGTTGGCGTTTTGTGTGGTGGTCTATCTTGTGCAGATACCTTTTCGCAGGAAGCAATTTTATATATTCGGAAGAAGACAGTTCCAGATGAGGAGGAAAAACAGGAAAAATATGTTGCTATCGAAAAACCGGTGTAATTGTGTTCGCGGATTGCCCCACCCTGCCCTATGACCACTTTCCTTAAGAGCATGGCTCTAGTGACCCCTTAGGTGCCCTATGTCCGGAGAAACATCAGCCGAGTTCAGTATTTAAATTTTTAGAGGTTAATTTCTGTATTCATTTTGGTGACTAATAATTAATAACAATATTTATAATAACTAATAATAAGTACATAATAAATTGAATTAAATTTGACTTGTCAAGGGCAGAGTGATAAAAAACTTATGTAAGTTAAAGAAATATAAAATTTTTTTTTTTAATTCAAAAAAGAAATTACAATAAAAATTATAATAATAATAATTATTTTTTCAATTTATTTACTTTTGTCTATTCAGCTTTCATGATTTTTCCCTGTGTATAAGTGGAAAAATTTTTACTTAACCCGAAACCTTAAGAGAGCACTCTCTGCAAATGTATACACCTTAGGGAAAGAAAATTAAATTAGCTTAAGCTAAATAATATAAAAAATATATTGAGTACTAAAAAGAATTTAATTTAAATAAAATTATAAATACAAAACTAATGTAAAATAAGTCTCCTCGTTGGGTACACATTTTGAGGAATTATTGCAAAACATCATAAGATATAATATTACAATATTATTATTCCGAAAATTTCTCTCAGCGTAGGATTAGGTCCGACAGAATTTATCAAGCATTTTTATATATTATTGATTTTCCATATGTTTTCTTCATCAAAATCTTCTCCCAGTGTATTCTATTCTCCTAACGCTGCATTATTTTTGTCCACGTGCTTAACCTTACTGTTTGGTTTACAGCCCGCAGCCAGCAGCAGCTCATCATAAATTTGAGTTATTTTATTCATCGCTCTTATACATTGCTCTGTGCAGCAATAGATGTTTATCTTTCTTAATAGAGAGCGAGACCAGCTGTTTAAATCTTTATTTTGTGAAACTTGCTCATTTGCCTTCTGCATAGCAAAGTCAGTTACAAATAAAGTGTTGATCGCACCGGTACTGCTGTGATACTCTTTAAACTCTAATCGGTTCGGTGCGGGCACTGCCGTCGTTCGTTATACCCTACAACCCTGTGTGACAAAATATATTTAAATAAAACTGAAATATTAATTTAAACATTAAAGTCTACCGTGTTTCTAAATTGCCACATCATTTCTCAAAGTCTTTAGGCTCTTATTTTTCATTGATACATCTTTGTAGAAATAAAATTAAAATACAAATCGCAGTGTCTTGATTTATTCGCGGCTGCTGTCCCTCTGCGGTTGCTTATTTAGGCTTCTGTTACTCGATGGGAAGGGGTGCTCCCCGGGACGGCTTTAAAGGGTGCTCCACTAGACGGCCTGCTTTGGTTATTTTTTTTCACTCTGCCCTTAAAAGTTAGAGCCTTCGCATCAACTAAATTACCTATTTTCCGCCGATATTTAATAACTTTCCAGACGATTAACGATTTTTCCAGATTAAATGTCCACACACACAAGAACATAGACCACGCACCGTTTTTGGCGAGAAAATCTGACTGTAATACTATATTTCCGCACTAAAAAAATTGTTTAAGGCCCGCAGCATATAATTTCTTCCCAAAAACGAACTTTCCACGAAGGTTTGATTAGAAAAGAAATAGAACGGAAACTCACGCCGGGG